>NW_025336481.1:335454-418242 GCF_004798865.1 Varanus komodoensis | reverse complement strand
AAGCCAAACACGGGATTGGTGCCTGGATTGGTGTCAAGGGTCAAGTAAACAGGAGGTGGGGCGCACCTGTCCAGGCACCTTGTCCATGTCATCAGGCCGCAATAACTGAAACTCATCCGACAATATCTGACCAGATGGAGACATTGGCACCTCCGCTAGAGAATCTGAGTCACTAGAATCACTTTTGCTCCCTCTGTCCCATCAGGGAGAATTCTTTTCCATCACCCATCGTTCTCCGGCTCCCTTCTCACCCCCCACCATGGCTCTTCCCGAGGCCCATGACCGCATGCTTTATTTCGGGGTCTCCACCTACTTCTTCAACACAGCCGGCCTCGTGTACTACACGGCAGGGGCCCTGACGTACGCCATCACCGACGACATGGTAAGCCGGCTGGGCCAGGGAGGGTCACGACCGTGGTGCAGTGGAACCTGGGCTCGGAGGGTCAGCGCCGCCGGACTTTGTGAGGAGCCGGGTGATGGATGCTCTCGGCCACACATCCGGCCGTCCACAGGCTTCCCTGCCCCTCTGATCATCGTTAATGAATCGAGTGCAGCTTCAAATCGCTGTGGAGGGACAAGTTCTCCCGTCAACAATATGCGATTGTGGGATATCCCATCTTATGCACACACGGAGATGGATGCAGCTACCGGCATTTGGGGCTCCTCCTCAGGGTGCAGCGATAGAAGCTGCCTTGGTGAGGACTGCACCCCCAAATTGAGTGCGATGCCGCCGGTCAAGGTGGCGCGGACTCCAGCAGCAGGGCCGCTCCCCACGCAGCACCCTCTGCATCATTTTCAACAGCCCGTCGTGTCTTCCCTTCCTCTCCTTTGTTCTAAGCTGAACAATCCCCGCGGTCGGAGCCACGGCTCAGGGGAGCCGCTCCAGCTGCTTCACCGCTGCCCTTGCCCTTCTCTGCTTTGCTGGCAACTCCGTGAGGTGCTTTTTCAGGTCTCGCGACCTGGAAGGCAAACAAGATTCCACGTGTGTCTGCATCAAAACTTTGTGCGAGGGGAGCAGGATCCTGGCAATTTGTGTCCGATGCGGTTGCTCGTTGTGCCTAGCGCAGGGTTGGCCTTGCGCGCAGCAGCTGTGCGCTGGGTCAGGACCTCCGTCGAGCTGCCCAGCACCACGCCGAGGCCCCCCTGGAGCGGTCGGTCCCAGCGCAGAGCCCATCGCGTGCTTACCCTGAGCCGCACGTGCTGCTTCGAGGCCCCTCGCCCAGCCTGGCGAGACCCCCCTGGGATCCCGTTTGGGTTTCACCACCCCACCTAGTCTGGGGTCGTCGGCAGGCTCGGCCACTTCACTGCTCGCTCCTGACCCCAAATCATTTACGAATAGGTCGAAAAGGATCGGCCCAAATACTTCTGTTGCCGCTCCCCCCGTTGCCGCTCCCCCCGTTGCCGCTCTCCAACCGGTACTCTCTTAGTTCCACGATGGCTGAGCTTGCCGAGGAGTTTTGGGAAGGCCCGTGTCACAAGCCCTTTGCGAGTCCCCATAAGCCAGGCCATCCATGTCCACCTGCTTGTGGACCCCAAAGCATCACGGACTATTTGCGTAGCCAGAACCCTGGGGCTTCGGGAAAAGACCCCCTTTTGGCCCAGAAGACACTTTCAGCCCCCGGATATTCTGCTGCCACGTTCTGGCCTTGACAGCAGGTTCTGGCGCGCAGGGTTAGCCGGGGGCGCCGCAAGATGCAAGGGCTGGTCTCGCACTGTATCCCCGTATTCCCTGGATCTTTCCTGCGCAGATTCCCAAGGATATCCAGCTCCGCCTGAACACGACCAGCATGGCGGCCCTCATTCCTCAGGTTAGTGCACGCTCTCGGCATGTGTCTGGGTGCGTGATCGGGCGCGCACGGCGGCCATGTGACCCTGCCCCTTGGCTCTCCCCCGCAGCTGAAGCTCCTGTACCCCAACATGGCAATGAAGCTCCGGGTCTCGCCTTCCTCCGCCCCGGCCCTGGCGATCACGCCCGAAATGCTGTCGCTGCAGCCCCTGGTGGACGTCCAGGCCTTCGCCATTCTCCCCAATTCCACCCTCGCGCCCCTCTTCATCATCGGAGTGGTACGTCACCGTCCGTGGGTCTTCCCGCTTGGCCTGTGCTGGATGGCGCTCACTCCCCTGGAAGGGGCAGGATCGAGCCTGGGCAACCCCCCAAAGCCGCCTTGTCACGTGAGGCTCAGGGGCTTCGGGGACATGGAGCGCCTCCCTCGGCCTTGGCCAGGGCTCAGCAGGGCCCCGTCTGGGCAGGGAGGGCCCGGCCCCAGTCACCTGCGAGCCGGTGACCTTCAGGTTAGACTCCTGCGGTGGACTCCCTGTGGGGCTGCCCTTGATGGCCGCTGAATTGCTGCAGCTTTTGCGAGAAGCGGCAGCTAAACTAAGGGGGCCCAGAATGTGTGAACACCTAGCGCGGATGCTGGCTGGCTTCCTAGATGCTTCCAAGCCTGAGTCAAGGCGACAGTTTTAACTCACAAAGCCCCACTCTGCTTGGCACCGTGGAATCTGCCGGAATGGCTGGGACCCGTCCAGACACTACGATCCGCCCCAGGACCTGCCCCTGAGCACCCCCTCTGAGGGAGGCTTGGAGGAACAAGGGAGGGGGCTTGCTTGGCGGGGGCCCCACCGTTCTGGAACCTCCGCCGTGATGGGACATGGGGGCCTGCTATCTGTAACAGCTCTGCTTCGTACTCAAATTGTCATTAGTGGTTTAGTTTGCTTTTGATTTTTGAGTATTGGAAAATCTATGCCGTTTTTATTGTCTTTGTGAGCCACGATATTATGAATCGTAAAACTCCCAGAGGGCTTCGGCATCTGGGCAGCGCAGAAATGCCACGAATAGCAGTGCAGCGACGGCAAGATCAGGATGAGCAGAAGCTGCTGCTGCTCGGGGCACGCCCCTCCACCAACGGCCAGCACGCCGCCAACCCGGCCTGCGCCCGAAGCCCCCTTCCGCGTCCTGCGCCCTCTTCTCTGAGGAAGCCCGCGTCTGCCCCGTCCCACCCTATCCTAGGCCTCCTGTTCTGCCCACCAGTTTGGGCAAAAAGTGCCTTTCCAAGGCCTCTCCGCTCCCTCCGCCTTTAGACTTCTGGTACTTTGTGTGAATGTCTCCGGCGTGGAGCACAATGCCGAGCCTTTCCGGAGCTCCGCTCACCTGCCCCTCTCTCATTCCAGTCAACCACCATTTCGGCCCAGGTGTCGGTCAATGCGACCAAGATCTACGGGTCCCTGAAACTCGGCAGGTGAGCAGCGGTGTGAGCCCCTCTCTCGGGGCCCCTGACCGAGCGTGCTTTCTCTCGCCTCATGGGCGGCTCCGAATATGGCTATGGGGTGGGATGTGCCCTGAAGGTCCCCAGGAAGGGGCGCTTGCCTCTGCCCCGGGAACTAACCGTGGGTGTGCGGCCCAGCTGTCGGCGATTTAGGTGTCTGATCTGCTACATTGCCCTGTGCTTCCATGCCGCTTTTCAGCCGGAAAGGCCCAGAAGGGGTGGAGAAGCACGGGGAGCGGGGGACAATCCACTCAGCCCCCTTGCCTTTCTCCCTCTGCAGGATGATGATGTCCTTGAAGCACTCGGATGTCGGGCCCTTCTCAGTAAGTTTCTGGGGTCCTAAGCTGCACGACCCTGAGAAGCCCCCGAGGATCCCAAAGCCAGAAGTCCAGTTCCCCGTTAGAACAATGAGCAGACCAGACGCGCCCGAGGCTCCCCTCTGCCGCTTCTCCCCAGTAGCCTTTCCCCCGTGCACCAGGGGGCCCTGATCTGGGGCCAACATGGGCTGAGGGGAGGGGATCAGGGAACCCCGGCCCCCTCCCCTCCTGCGCGCCTCGATTCCCACTGTGGCCTTCTCTCCCGACCCCCAGGTCCAGCTGATGGAGGCCCTCATAAACTTCAGTGCAGCTGGGATCCTCATGCCCCAGGTGAACGGTAAGGACCGGGGCAAGTCGCACCCTCGACCCCTTCAGCTCGTCTGCGCTTCCGGCAGCCCTGCACAGCCGCCCCCGATCCTGGCCGTTTCCCAAACGAGGAAGAGCGGCAGAAGGAAGGGCCTTCCGTGCGCTCCCCCACATGTTCTGGCAGGCGCTGGAGCCCCCCACACTCTAGGGTGGACCTTGACTCGGGAGTCGTCGGTGTGTTAGCATCTCCCCGTCACCAAATGGGGTTCGGATCTTTCCTCTCCGGCAACGAAGGGCGAATATTTTCACAAATATTCACCTCTCCAAGGAGGTCGGGGCGAACGCTGCAGGCTGCACCTCGGGGGGGGGGGTGGAGGAGCGGCTGGGGCACATGGGGTGCTCGCCAGGGTGGGGCCCTCCGTGGTGCTGGGGCCCACTCACGGGGCACTGCCAAGGCAGGGCGCGGCGGAAGCAGGAGGGAGACTGCTCTGCCTGCCAGGGAAATGCGGCAGCGAAGGCAGGGCGGCCAGATCCTGGCTCGCCCCACCCTGGCCGCTCCTCAGGGGCTCGCGAAGGCCGCAACAGGCACTGGCCGCGTGGGAGGAAGGGGCGCATGGGAGAGGACCCTCCAGCGGCCAACTCTCCTTGTGGGGAAGAGAGTCCAGCCCTCACGGGTTGCCCAGCGACAAGCAAGATTGTCCCAGGTGCAGGACCTCTGCAAAATCCCCACTCTGGTGGGGATTTCACAGGAAGCCCCGGCCTGCCTCCAGCAGGGGCAGGAGGTTGTGCGGTGCCCGGGAGGCCTTCCAGGGCTGCCAGGGCGAGCGCTCGCGGAGCCCTTGGCAGGAAACGGAGCCCGGAGCGGTCAGTTCCACCCGGGCCCTCCAAGGAGGGGCTGAGCGCCTGCCCACCGCCCCAACCACCGCGCCGCGTCGTTTTCAGCAAGCGTGCATTATTCTGCATTTGCTTTTATGTCTCACCTCCTTTCCTCTTGTGAGGTGCCCAAGGCCACCTACACGGCCCCATTTTATCCTCACAACAACAACCCGGTGAGGTAGGCTAGGCCGAGAGCAAGCACCTGGCCCGAGTCACCCCTGAGCTTCATGGCTGAGTGGGGCAGGACCCGGATCCCCCAGGCCGAGAAAAGGGCGAGTGCAGAAGACGAAGCATTTAAGTTCTCTAGTCTGCGTGGCGCATTTATAGGGCAGAATCTGGCTTTCCCCGCGCTCCATTCAGTGGCCTCGGTGAATTCTGTCTTCCAGCCCGGCTGGCCGAGGGATTCCCCCTTCCGCTCCCGGACGACGTGCAGCTCTCCAGCGTGTTCCTCCGGCTGCAACAGGTGGGCCGTCCGTTTGCAAACGGTGCCAAGCCAGGGCTGACGCCAGAGCACCCTATGGGAGAACTGCTGGGCAGAGCCCGCAGCGATGCGAAGCACCGTGGGAGGGAAGCCCCAGGATCCCCTGGAGCCGTGCGGGGCATGCTGGGAGGGAGGGCAGCCCTACAGGGACGTGCTGGGTGCCTCCCCTGGCACAGCAGGCCTTGAATGAGACACAGGCACTCGCAGCTGCCCGGGCAAATAACTCCGACCCAGAAGTGCCGGAGGGCAAAGAGGTAACATTTTCAGTGGGGCTTCCTAGCAGGTGATGCACCACGCCTCTCCAAGGACTTGATCGACCGGGAAGCCCCACAGAAATGAACGGGCCTCCATCCACGGCTGGGCCACTGTGAAAGGGGCTCTTCCTCGGGCCTTCCACCCACAGCAAAAAGCCTGTCTCGTTTGGCTTGCATTTTAGGCGACAGGCAAAATTCTCTGGTAGGAAAGAGCACCACAGGGGTGTCAGTGTAGCTTTGCTCCCTAAATCCCTCTTCGGAAAGGCCTTTTGTGTTTGGGAGACTTCAAAATGGCTGCCGCCGTAGGAAATCATCTTAAATTGATGCCTCCGCCGCCACTCGCTGGGGCCGTCATGACCGTGGACAGCCGCTGTATATCCGAGGAAGACATGCCTGGAGAGGAGCGGGGTGTTCCTCGTTTTATTCAGGAGAGGCAGCACTGCATAAATACCTCGCCAGCCCATAACGCAAGGCGGTAATTGAAGCAGTCTTGTGAAAATTATAAATCACCATTCAGCCCTGCTTTAAATATGCCGCAGCCTATGAGGAAAAACATTTTTATGGCTGGATGTCTCAGATGCTGGGTTCAAACAGGCCCACGATTTGAAAAGCAGCCCCACGTCGTTTCGGGACCAGGGTGGGTTGGGGGGAACCAGCAGAAAGCCAGCATCTCGAATCAGAAGTACGTCTGGCTGAATTCCGTGGGATTTACTCCCAAGGAAACCTGCTGAAAGGAACTGATTCAGAGCCGTGTTCTTGGATCAGCCTTTCCGTAAGGCGGCCTCTTCTTGGAGCACCCCCTCCCCTTCCCACCCTCCGAGGGGCTGCATCCAGCTGCAATATTAGCATCTCTGGCGCAGCTCCAGGTCTGCAGAGCAAGGGCCTGGCAGCTCCGGCTTTATTTGAAGCAGCTGCCCCTGCTCCTGCCAAAAACGCCCCCAGGCCCAGCAAGGGCCCCCCCGTCTGCGGCTCAGGGCTGCTCCGAAGGCGTCCCGTCCGCTGAACTCCTGCGGCGCCCTCCGTGCTGCGTCTCGGCGCGCCGAGGGCGACCCTTGCGCCGCGCTTCTGCGGCTCCCGCGGCCAACCACCAGGCGGCGCTACGGCGCAGGCCTTGCGGGACGTCCCCCCCCCCCCGCGGCCGAGCGGCGTCCGCAAGCGGCTCCCCTCGTTCTAAAAACGGCTGGGAGACCCGGGAGAGGCCCCGGGGGGTGGCCACCCGATGAAGAGCTCCCTCAGTCCTCTGTGCGGGCACAGGGAACGCCTTGTGCGGAGGAGTCCTAAATGCCAAGGCAGGACACTAAAGGAAAAGTGGACGCAGAGGGGAAGGAAAAACGGGACCTGGGTCTGACCGCGTTGCAGTGACTGGCGAGCCAGTCGCTATTCTTATTTATGCATTTACGAGCTTTTTTGACAAAGGGGCTGTGGGGATGGTCTCCCAGAGCACAGCAGAGGGGTGGGGAAAGTTTGGCTCCATAGGAGGTATTCCTTTGCTTTGGTTTCTCTGAGGCTACTTGTGCTGCAGAGGAGGGGGTTCCCATTGGAATGGCAGCTGAAGAAAAGCCCCTCCCCAGCTTTCCTTAAAAACCGGGGAGGGAAAGGAAGGTTTAGTTGTTAGCTGTGCAGTTATGGAAATTAACAGGCTGGCCCTGGAGCACTGATTCCGACAGTTCTTAGCTTGAGCAGCTTGCATGCAAACGGGTGAGGGGCGGAGGAGCCCACCTGGGGGGCGGAGAGGCGGGCGCTCCCAGCCCGGCCCTAACTTGGATCCTACCCCGCCAGGCGCGCGGGAGCGCCAGGACTCATTCGGAGGGGGCCGAGAGGTGCGCCGCCCCCTCACCTCCCGGGTCCTTGCACTACGTGCGCAAGGCACGAGCGGGGTCGCATGGGGGTCTCCCGGGCCGAGCCCCGCTCCCGATGAAAAGTGCTCCCCCCCGTTCTCGGCACAGCCCTCCCCACCCGGCGCCCCCAGCGGGGCTGCACCACGTCCTCTCCCCGGTCTCCGGGCGGCCCTGCCGGCAGCGCAGCACCCCAGAGCGCGCAGGACAGTGGCGGCTGGCCCACGGGGCGGGGGGGGCGGCTGGCCCACGGGGGGCCGGGCGCGGTCGCTTGCCCCCGCCGGCCGCAGGAGGCGCTCCTGACCCCGCCGCGGTGCCTCCACAGGGCTTCCTGCTGTTTGGCGCGGACGTTCGCTACGGGTAGCGAGGAAGAGGAGGCGGCGGCGGAGGGCGCTCGGCCCCGGCGGAGAAGGCGCCTCCCGGGAGGGGCTCGTGGGCTGCCCTGCGCTCCGGCGGTCCTCCTCGTCCCGGCGCCCGGAAGTCCCCGCAAGCCCAGCAGGACGGAGGACAAGCCCGTTCCAAGGGCGCCCCCGCCGGCGACCGGCCCAGGCCCGGGCCGTGAGCCAAAGCAGCTCTCCCCGCGTGGGTGCCAGGCGGCTTCGGGCGGGCGCTGGAGGAGCTGCGGGGCCCAGGGGGGAGCGCCAGTGGCCGCATCCTGCCCTGCCGCGCGGCCTCCGTCCGATGACCCTCCCAAGCCCCGGCTTTGCACATCCGGACACCGGGGGGCGAGAGGGGAGAAGGCGCCCATCCCGTGGGCACGGAGCGGGCCCCGGGGCGAGCAAGCTGGGCCACTCGGCCCTCTGCCGGCGGCCGTGCCCTGTGGCTGCGTGCTCCTCTGCCTCTCTCTCCACTCCTCCTCCAGCTCAGTCCAGCTTTCTCGTCCAGAAAAGTCAGACTACAACCCCTATCATCCCCAGACATCATGGTCATCCGGTGCCCCAGGGACAGAACGTCCCTCAGTCCAAAGCGGGGGTCCGCCCGAGTCAGCACCGCCCCCGCAGCCTGCGAGATCGGCCCATCTCGTGCGCGCTCGCGCATCGCTTCCCGCAGACCTGCCGACTTCGCTGGTCTCACTCTCCCGTCGCTGCGCGCAGAGCTGAGCCGCAGCAGAGCGCCGGGCCGGGCCGCTCCCCCTGCCAGCTTCCCCGTGCCTTGCTTGCTCTGCCGTGATTGTCCCAAAGTCATTTGGACTCGCAGTGAACCATCAATAAACCCCTGACGGTCTCTGGGTGGAATGACTGAGTCCTGTGGGGAAGGGAGGGGCGGGCGGGTGGAGGGGCAGAAGCACTGGGGCTGCGGGGCCTAGTGCATCCCAGACTCGCCCCCCTTCCAGGATCTGCGTGGGGCAGCGGGGGCCCGCCCTGGGGCAGCCCCCTCCCTCCTTTCCTGAGCTGCTGGATAGGATTTTGCCCTGGACTGCTGTTCCCTTTGGCTCAACCCAAGCTGGTTTACCACAAAACTATTAAAACATGCAAACGACAGACGAGCTGCAACCAGTGCCTATTAAAATACCGCAACGCTGGTGCCGGCCAGAGCCCAGACCGCTGGTCCGGGAGAAGCCTGCTGCATGCTTTCAGGCGCCCGGGGGTGCCCCGGCCTGGCTCCAAAAAGGGGGCACTGCAGCTCCCGTGGGCATTGGGGCGGCTTGCGCAGCAAAGTCACCGAGCTGTCTGGATCTTAATAGCAAGATTAAATTAACGGCATGGAACTGCCATGGTCAACGGCACGGGGTAAGTAGGACGGAAGGACAGACGGACGCTTTTACAGCTGCCCCGGAAAAACACCACGGAAGGCCTCTGTCGTTCCTCTCGGGGCCAGGGAAGCCTCCGATTTCCCCCACCCCAAGTTGTCCCCACAGCAACCTGTGGGGTGGGGGACGGGCTGAGGGTGGCAGCCCCAAAGCCACCAGGGACAGCTCCGTGGCCGAGTGGGGATTTGAACCCCTGACCGGCCTCCTGGCCTTGCAGCACACGGGCCGCCTCCCCCTCCCCTCCGGCCAGTCTGTGCCCCCCCGGGCAGCCTCCCGGCCATGCTGCTGCTGCCGCTGCTGGAAGCAGGACACTGGGTGGCGGGGGGTCCCCTGGGGCTGGCTCAGCAGGGAAGCCGCCTCAAGCGGAACATCCTCTGCCAGCTGGGCGGCCAGTCTTGTCTTTGCACATCAGAGAAGAGCAAAAAGTCCCTTCCGGAGGTCGAGGTCGACAGGAGGGGAAACCACCGTTTCCGACCCCCCCTTGAGCTTTCCCAGCAGAGGCAAGCACAGCCCCCCCGGAGAGCCAGAAGGGGGGGCAGGAGGGATGCACTTCCAAAGCCAAACCTGGGAAGAGGCCGCCGTTGGAGCAGCCCGTGGCCAAGAGGGCGCTTGGGACCCCGAGGCCCTGGGTCTGTGAGGGCTGGGGAGGGTGAAGGCAGCCATCCGCCCGGTTGCCCCCCGCCTCGGGGCTCCCACGGCTCCGGAGGGCCCCTCCCAGAAGGCAGCAGGGCTGCTCACAGCCAGGCTGGCTTCCCCGAGCTCCGAGGGACCCGAGGGCTGCTCAGCAGGCTCTGAGGCGATGTGGAACGGGCCGCAGGGGCCACGGCTGCTCTTGCAGGACTGCGCTGAATCCCTGCATCGTTCTCTGGGGAGCGGATTCCTCGTGCAAGGACCCCACAGCCCAGGCGCCCCGGCAGGCCTCCCCTTCAGGTGGGGGCGGGGGCACAAGACCCCCGCTGCTTTTCCTCCCACAGCTGACTGGAGGGAAGGAGGAACAGAGACCAGCCCCGCCAGACCAGCCCTCGCCTTGCGCCCCATCTCCCGGACGTCTCCCCGGGCTCCCCCCTCCCTCCAGGACCTTGGCACCCTCTCCTGGACTAGATTATCACCAGGAGGAAGTTGTTGAAATTCAGCAGAACTCATTGTGAAATTCCCCAGAACTGGAAGTAAAGTTCATCAGGTTTAATTTTCTGCTTCTTGGAAGGAGGCACTGGTGCAAGCAAGAGCCTCGAGCAGCAAAGCCGGGGACTTGCTTTGTGGGGAGAAGCAGAGATGCCGCCAGGTTTTGTGTTTTGGGGCCGATACGTTTGGAGCGAGAGAGTGCGGCTCCCTCACTGCGAAAGGCTCACCTGGGAGGCAGTGCTGGCCCCGAGGGAGGGGCCGGGGGCATTTGGGGGCCACTCCTGCACATGCCGGGTGATGTGGCAGGCCTGCCGACCTGCCCTCGCCCGCCTGGTGACCCCCAGCACGCTTTGGCAACCCAAGCCAGCTGCAGCCTGCAGGCCTAGGAGTGCCCGCCACGCTTGGCCACGTGGGGAGGAATGCATTCCTCTGGCCCGGAGCGTGTGAGGATTTTGGTGGGGCAGCGCAGGCAGCCACACGCTGTGCCACGGAGTGCCTGGACCTCTCTAGAGCAGAGGGAGGGGGCGGTGGGCAGTGCCCTGCTCTGCAGAGGGCAGCCTCTGTCTGAAGGGCCACCCAGGCCCAGGCCCGGCTGGAAGGCGAGGCAGCCTAAGGAAGGCGAGCAGAGGGGCTTTGCCGGCCCCCTTCGGCGGTTCAGCGGCCTGCGGTCCTGTGCTGAGTGACAGAACCTCGGTTTTCAAGGGGCCGTGGGAAAGATCAGACGTTTGAACCTCAGCTGCCTTATTGATTGGTGCCCAGTACCCGCAGTCGCTAACGAGGATGCATTACCCGGCAGAGGCAAACTCCACGACAAAATCACACCCACGTGCAGACACACACCGATACAGAGCGTTCCGCTTCCAGGCAACGTTGGTGCAGGAGCATCCTGATGCCCGTAGGCGTGACGTACTGTTCCAAACGGATCAGAAACTCTGGTGACAGTAGCGTGCGGAGCCTGGCTGGTTGCTGCATTGGCGGGGCGGCCGGGCAGATTCCTGGCTGCTCAGGCCAGCCGGGTCTGTCTGGTTAACCGCGCAGCTGCATCTGGTGGAGCAGCCCGTCAGAGAGGCCGGCGTGGCGGGCACATGCGGCAGGCGCTGGCCCCTGTCCAGGGCAGCCGCTCGGGAGCAAAGGACCGGCACGGTCTCGGTTTTTCTGCAGCCGATGGAACACAGGGCCTTGCTTCTCAGACCAGCCAAGAAAGCCCCCTGCTCGAGGCAGCGGCTGCGCTAGGCAGTGGCCAGCCTGGGAAGCTGGTGCTTCGTGAGACAGAGGCGCAGGTCTGATCTTGCAACACGAAGGCACGTCGACGCAACCCCTTTCTGCCCGGATTTATCTGAAATTTCCCAACAGGAGTGCACTGTACTTCCATTTATGTTATCCCGCTCCCGCATTTGCATACATCAAGATGGGCAGATTGAAGGGGGCAGGTCCGTGCCCCCTGTTGTCAACGGAGTGCCCTCTCAGAGGCGAGCGAGTGCAGCGTCCCCTTGGGCACCAGCGGGCGGGAGGCGCAAGACGCCCGCCTGACCAGGGACATCGCCTTGGAACGAGGAGCCTGGCCCGGGCGCAGGAAGGCCGAGCCAGGCCCGGAATCCCGGGAGGCCATGCGCAGCACCCCTTCCTCTTCCAGGGTGCTGGCTTTTCTGGAGCAAGGAGGGGGAGCAGAGTGGTGGGCGAACTTTGGGGTACCAGCGGTCCTTCCACGGCCGTCTTGCTTCGGCAGCACGAGGGGAGGGCCAGCCCCGCCACAAAACCCCCCTGCAGCTCACCCTTGAAACGGTGTTGACTGACCGAAGAGCTGCTGCAGGTATGTTTGCAGTGGAGCTTGGCCCCGCAGCGCTTTGACGGGGAAGCCGACACGGCCTCGGACCTCCGCGTGCCTCTGGCGCCTGGCGCTGGCCTGGCCTGACCGTTTGCGGGCCGGGCGGTGCGCGGCGCCCCTTTCCCTGCGGGAGCAGGAAGGGCGTACGGTGCGGTGCCGCCAGCGCGGAGCTGCCGCAGTGGGGGAAAGAGCAGGGCCGTGGCGGGGTGGGAAGCGTCCCTGCGAGGGGGAGCTCTGTGGGGGCAAAATGTGCCTCCTCTGAAGAGGTCCCCCCGGGCTTGGGCCAGTGGAGGGGGCACCCGCGCAGAGGCCGGGAGCACGCTCCTGGCTGGGGAGCTTCAGGCTGGGAAGATCTGGGTGCTCCGTGGGAAGACGAGAGCTGAACCCACGGCAGACGCCCGTGCTGCTTGCGGCACAGGAGACGTGCCTCGGGTGAACACCCACTGGGGACTAGTCTCTCGCGCCGACCCGTTGCAGCAGGCATTCCGGAGGAGGAGAAAGGGTGCGGGGGTGCCGGGCAGGCCAACCGGGGCAGGCAGGCCGGGGCAGGATCTTCGCGAGCGGTTGCTTGAACGCAGCGCCGAGTGGCGGGTAAGCCCCGGAGTCGGCCGCGAGTGCCGCCCTGAGCCAAGACCGACAAAGCAAGGAGGCCGCTCCGGCTCGGGGAAGAAGGTTCTGCAACGGTGCCACTTGGGCGGACAGGTTGGCAAATCCCCAGGAAGTCGTGAGGCTCGAGGGGCGCCAGGCAGCTCGTTTCTGGCAGCGCCTCAGCCTTGGCCTCAGGAGCGAGAGCTGTGCCAAGACAAATTCCTCCAGGCAGCTCCCCCCTCGGCACCCCCTTCCCCTTCCCCGAGCCCAGCCTTAGTCTTGCACCTCGCGCCCTCCGTGCCAGGCCCAGCCAGGCGCCCCCGTGCGTGGGACTGCAACTCCCATTATCCCTGGCCAGCGTGGCCAAGCAGCGGGGTGGGGGGGACTCGCTCTCTTCCCCCAGGCCTTGTTTCTGGCTTCCTGGCAGTTCAAGGCCCAGGGCTTCACAGACCTTGGCGGCGTCCCCGTTCCACGGCACTCCTGTGTTTTCCAGGGTGGCGATGCTGGGAATGGACGGGCCCTTTCCCTTGACGGTACCGACTCCTTGGAGGAGGATGGTGATGGCTGGGAACTGGGCGGTGCAGAAATAAAGGTGGCGGAGGGTTGCGGGCCATCTCAAGCCCCGTGCCGAGGCAGACCCTGGGAGGAGAGACGCTGCGGAGAAGCGTGGCTTTCGGAAACAGTTTCTCATTTGGGTTCAAAACTCACTTAGCTCATGCACAGAGGCTCGTCTTCCAGTGACTCTAGTTTGCCAGCCGTGGGCTGAAGTAAAGGGGTCTCTGGCCAAGGGACGGCCTGCCGCTTGAGGCGATAAGGGGAGCCGCAGCCCCCGACATCCCCGCGGCCGCCGTCCCTGCAGAGCGGCTGGGACCCAGGTGGAGGGACCACATTCTGGCACACCGGCAGGGAAAGCTGGCCCTTCGGAGCGGCCCTGTCGGTGGCATGGGGCGCGTCAGGGGAGGCCAGACGGAGGAGGCTCCCGGGGCAGGGAGAATCCGGAGCCGCACAGCGCTGCGAGAGAGGCGGTGGAGCGGGGAAGGACGGGGATCTGGTGGGAGCCCCCTCTGGGAGTGAGCTGACCCAGCGCGGGAGCGATCCTCCGGCACCAGCCCCCACGAAGGGCCGGTCAGCCCCACAGGGCGCCAGGGGAAGGGTGCCTTGCCACTGCGGAGGGCGGCCCTGGGCCAAAGAGCAGGCGGGCAGGGTGGTGGGCAGAGGCCAGTGCCCTCGGAGCTGAAGGGGGGAGCCCTCCGTGGCAAGAGGAAAGGCTGCAACGGCCTCTGGAGGAGAGGAAAGCACCTGAGACGGGTCGGGCCCTGCAGGCGGAGGAGACCCTGGGCAGGGTCGCGGGGCCCTGAGTGGGGTGAGGCCACCAGCGGGCAGGAAACCGTGCTCCTAGAACCGGGGTGGGCAGCACACGGCCCAGGGACTAGCCGCAGCCCCACCTGCCCTCCCCGGCAGCCCCCGCCAGTGCTGAATTGACTGTTGCAGGAACCAAAACAAACCCGGGCAGGCAAGAGCGCAGGGCTTGTTTCGAGGCTGCTTCATGTGCCTGGAAGCCTCCCAGGATCGAGAGGGAAGCATAGAACCGCCCAGCTGGAAAGGGCCGCCCAGGCCATCTAGTCTGACCCCTGGCTCCAGCCGGCTCCGCTCACGACGTGCCCACCGTGTGCATGTCCAGCCTGTCCCTGATGCTGCCTCCAGATTCGGTGGATGCTCTGCAAATGCCCCATACCCAAAACGTCGCCCCCTGCTTGTTTCTGCTGCAGCAGTGCCCCTGCTCAGCAGTGGGGGGTTGTGGGGGGCACCCTCCACACCAGGCTTCTGGGGCTCTGGGCAAGTGTTTGTGCTCCCGGCAGACCGGAAGGCTTGCTCGTTTGCTTGAGAAGGGCCTGCACCGCTCTTTCATCCCCGAAGACAATCCCAGAGCAGGTTCCATAGAGCGGAACGGTCAAATTAGAGGCTCGCTGTCAGCGAAACCCCCGGCCCCCCAGCAGTTTAGACGGAGTGAAATTCCCAGTCTCGAGGTTCCCATTTAAATCCCAAACAAGGCTGGAGCGGGTGGGCTTGGAGGACCGAGGCTTTTGCGGAGTGCTCCGGCGGGTCAGCTTCCCCCACTCGGGACGTTCCCCCAAACCCGCCCCATCGGCAGCTCCGGGCCGTGCCGTCCGGCCTCGCTGCCCCTCGCAAGAGGCTCCCGCCAGCCCTGGCAGCACGGAGTCTCCGCTGAGCAGAGCAAGCCAAGGAAGGCAGCCCCCGCGTCCTCCGGGGACAGTCCTGCCGCTGGCCAAAGCCCATGGCAGGCAAGTCCAGCAGGCCGTCACGGGGACGCAGCGCTGCCCGCCCCGTACCGCCTCCTCGGGCCCCAGGAACTGGCCCCACGTGGCCTGTGCGCCTCTGAGGCACAGCAAGAGGCCTCCTGGAGCCAGCTCACGGGGCCAATTTCGCCCTCCTTGCTGGCTGCCACACTCGGCCGGTGTGTGGCCGGCTGATGCCATGGGGGAAGGCCGTCCAAGTCATGGCTGGAGAGCAAATTCGCTGGCAAGCAAAAGCCGTGCTCGCCTGGCAATATTGCAAAGCGGAGAGCAAAACATGGGGCTGCCAGGGTGCGCTGGGGCTGTCGCAAAGCCGGGCTAGAAGGACCCTCGTCCCACCACGTGGGGGCTTTCCTGTGGCGAACCCCCGGCTGCCCCCATTCCCCTGGGAAGGCCCGGCAGAGCAGCCCAGCTGGCTGGCGGCCTGACACCCGGGTCCTCCCCATCCGTGGATTTTGGTCCGTGTTCGAGGAAGCGTGTGCGTTGGACTTGGACCAGGGAGACTGGGTCTGAATCTTCTTTCCACTGTGCTGTTTCCCAGAGCAGCTTTCTAGATCTTAAAAAAAGCCTGCAAGCAATGAACAGTTCTGGGGGTGCGGGGGGGGGGCAGTTCATATCCTTGCCTTCTCCGTGGCTTTGATCCAGATCAAAAAGCCAGTCCTGGCAGAAGCGTTAAATGCAGGGCTCCAGAGCAGGGCTCCAGAGCAGGCAGGTCATGCAGGCATGCAGCCCTGGGAAAGGCCTCACGGGGTGCCCCCCCCCCCCGCAAGCACCAGCCGCTGCCGCCGGTCGTGGGTCTGCCAGGGAAGAGTGGGGCTAATGGGAGGATTGCGGAGCGCCCGGCAGCGGCGCCCAGGGCACAGAGGGCAGGCTGCCCATTTCGTCTTGATCAAGGCCAACAGGATCCTGCAGTGGTGTTTTCTTTAAAAAAAAATTGATCTTGAAATCTGAGCACTTGCTTTTTAATCCACGTCTTTTATAAGCGCATTCCTGCATGCTCAGGAAGGTCTGAGAAGAAAAGCTTTGTCTTGCCAACGTCTCGGATCATGTCCCCTGTCAAAGCGCAGGAAGCGCCGTCCGGAACCACTGAGAGGCGAAGGCTGGCCCAGCTTACCTTGTTGCTTGGCTTGGCTCTACCCTGACAGCTGTCAAAATGTGATCCGTCGAGAGAAAGCATGCGTGTCTTGTGCTCCCCTGTGGGGGGGAAACAGCCTCGTCCTGTCAAAACCCCGCTTTGAACAGAAGCCTGAGCTTTGGCTTCTTCTGTCAAAACTAATTGGGAGGTTTGCACTTTCCATATTTTTGAGGACCTGGAGGCTCAGGAAAGGGCGAAAACGGCCAAGTCCACTGAATGGGATCAAGGGGAGGAACAAAAGTCCAAAAGGAAAATATTGCAGTAAAAGTGTTACATTAGCTAAACCTGTTATTACTTGTTCACCGAGGGCTTATCAAGACGCCTTTTTTCGAGGGCTCACTTTCAAGGCAGTCTGTGTGGCAGGAGAAGAGGGCAACACAGGTGGTGTGGGACTGGAGGCAGAGCCCTGTGAGGAGGGCGGGGAAGAGCCAGGCACGGCCAGCCTGAGGGGGGAAGCCGAGGGGGGCCAGCGCAGCCCCCGGCCAGCCCCCGAAAGGCTGCCCTGGAGAGGAAGGCCGAGATCCCTTCCGGATCATCCCAGAGTGCAGGACACGGTTTCCAGGGAGCAGGTCCCAGCTGGACCGCAGGGAGACGGTCCTGACCGCTAGAGCGGTGCAGCAGTGGAACGAAAGACCCAGGGAGGGGGTGGCTCTCCCACCCGGGGGCCTTCAAGACGCAGCGGGACGGCGCTGCGTCAGGGCGGCTTTACCCGGGAGTCTCGCCCTGAGGAGGGAGTTGGACACGAGGGCCTCCTCGGCCCCTTCCTCGGCCCCTTCCAGCATTATTTTCGGAGAGTCCAGGGGCCGCACCCAACCTCTCCTGTTTTGCTGAGGGGCCATCGCTCAGAGAAACGTTCTTGCCAGACCCGTGGCAAGAGGTGCGCTTCGAAACTGCTTCCCTGGGATGCCGGGGATCGGCTGGGCAGTGGAAGCGCGTGCTGGGTGCGCCCCATAGTGGGGGTTGCTCAGAGACTTTGGCCTCGCTTGTATCTGGTGGGCGTCGGGGTCTTCAGAGTCCCAAAGCTCCTCTCACGGCTGTTGCTGGAGGAAACAGGCAAGCTGCCACTCCGGGAGTGCCACCGCACCTTGAGGAGGATGGGGCCAGGGACGGGGGGGGGGGCGCCCGCAGCCTCCTCCTCCCCGCTTCTCTCTGATGCTTTGTCCAGGTGGCCGGATCGGTGGCCTGGACATAGCGCGTGGACGGAGCGCATGTGAGGCACGCGTGGATCCGCGCTCCGGCCACCGGGCGCACGCACGCCTGCAGCCACGAGGTCCGCCTGCGTCTCGCCGGCCAGAGGGCTTCATCCGGGCAGGCGCAGCGTCCACCCGTGGGCCGGTGATCTGCGCTGCCCCCCCCCCGCAGGCCTCCGAGGCAGCGGCTGCTTCGTCAGACCCCTGGACTGCCTTGCGGTGACATGCACAGCGGAGGTGCAAGCGACGCCCCCCGCCCACGCTTTATTTTGGGTCCCTCTCTCTGCGGCGCTTTTGGTCAGAGACGGCCACAGACTGCTCCGGGTTCGTGACAGGAACCCCCGTGCTTTGCTGTCATCGTGGTGCCACCAAGGGAAAAGCCCCTGGCCCCGTGACCGTGCGGTCCTTTAGCCTGAGGCTGGGCCGGGCACCAGGCACTGTTCCCCCGGACCACTGGCCTCTGTTCGGTGAAGGACCAGGCAGGGGCACGCCGGGGGGCTGCTGGGGCGGGGACCGGCCCCTCGCCAGGCGCCCTAATCGTGTGCCCAGGGGCGGGTCAGAGAAGCCCTCTGCCAAGGCTGTGCCCAGAGGAGGGCTTGGAAGGAGAATTGGCCCCGTGCATGGCTCAGGACCAGGGGCTCGGGCGCATCCGGGGGCTCGTTCCCTCCCTGCCCCCTCGCGTGCCTCTCAGCGGCTGCCCGACTCTGCCTGGCTGGGCAGGGGAGGGAGCGGCAGAGGAAACCCCGACAGGCGCAGCTCTGGTCCCGTGGGGGGGACGAGGCCCGCGCAGAGCCCTGGGGACATGGCCGGCCTCCCCCCACGGCGGCCTCCACCCCTGAGCTGGCGGCCAGACAGGAAGCCTGAGTGCGTGGGCAGGATTGGCTCTTCCGGTTGCTGCGCTTGCTGGGACGACGTTCTGGCTGTGCGGTGCAGGGGGGTGCGGGGCACTTCAGAGAGCAGAGACTTTGGGGCGCAGCATGAGGAGCACAGACCGCGGACGACATGCTCCAGTGGCACGAGGGGGTGGGGGTCGAGGCTCCCTCCGGGCAGGGCACCCCCGTTTCCCACACGCCTCTCGTCTGGGCAGACGCCCCCGTGGCCAGGTGGGGCGGCAAGGAAGAGGCCTGCGATGGGACACGGGCGCAGATGAGCGAGGTCGGGGGCGCAGCGAGCGGCTCAGCCTGCACCATGCAGGCGAGGGGGCGCTTCCCGGCCAGGCTGCTTCACGGGGAAGCACCGCAGAAGGCAGAGGCCGCGGCGAGGAGCACCGCTTCCTGCCCTCGGGGCGGCCGTGTCCCCTGCACCCTCCCCGCCTGGCAGCGGTTGAGGGGGTCGGAGCCCCAGGGGGCGGGGGGCGGCTCTGGAGGCAACCCCAGAGCCGGTTCGTGCCGGCCAGCCAGCTCTGCCGCATGGAGTGCACGGTGAGGATGCAGGGGTGCTGCTGCGCCGGGCCAGGGCCCCTTGGGGGCCCCTCGAGGGCCAACCGGCAACCCACGAGGAGGATGGGGCTGCCGCCCCGCCTGCCCCCGGCCTCCGGGAATCCTGAGTCCCCGCTGGGGGAGAGGGGGCACTCGGACAGCCCCGGTCACATCCTCCCTGGCGTTCATGGCGGGCGCGGTGGCCCTCCCCTCTCGCTTCTGTGCCTGACCGGCACTTCTGTTTTCCCAGAGCAAGGAAATGCTCTTGTTACCACTATCCCTATTTTCATTTCTATGCCTCCCCATAGTGAAGCTCTCTGGGTCGTTTACACCACGGTGCCACCTCGAGGTTTTAGTATTTCAATATTCGTAAGCCAGGCAGAGCGCCTGGGGGCTATATAAATGTAATAAATAAATAAATACAGCCATACTACAGAGGTTCTAGGAAAGCAAGACAAGAAACACACCCGTGCGGTGCTCAATTCTCAGTTCTGTGATGAAATCGAAAGCTGTTACAGTGAATTAACTCATAATGAACAGCCTCAGGTAGAAAAGCTCTTAACTGGCTTTTTAATTCATTGTTTCTACTTTCAGTTTTTCCATGACATTGAGATGTGAGCTCCCTCCAAGAAGTAAAGTTTTCCAGCTTTCCGACTGCATAGCCTTTAGGTGGCAGTGTGGCGAACTCGGAGAGCAATGCGCGCAAGAGAAAAAAGCACGCTCTTTCGCCGTCATAGTTAAATGTGTCAAGAAGAGGCTGTTAACCATTGTGTGAACTTTTCTGGCCCAGGATTATTTTCCAAGCCGTCCACAAAGACCATGTGCTTTCCTATTTTTCCACTGCATAACCTCTAGTGAAGCGACGCTCTAGCAGAATAGTGCAAACACATGTGCAGAAACAGAATATTCAGAAATAATATTGAATTTTCCCATTCTAAAATAAAAATCAGGGAGCTGGTCTGAAAAGCAAAACTAGAAGCAAAACTGGAGGATCACAAAAGCATCCAAGGAACCTGTCAAGAGCCACAGTTAAGCAATCATGAGCACATTTCCTTGTGCAGAAAAGTGCTTTAAAAAGCTCGTGGAAAGTCCCATAAAGAATCAACAACTGCGTGTGGGGAACTGATAAGTCCATATCGAAAGTCCTGCACAGGAAAACTATCCGGCCAAATCAGCCAGCTAGAGGGGGCTCTCTCCCTTTCCTTTTCCCTCCCCACTGTTGATTTTGACATGACCAGCTGGCTGCTGCTCATTTGATTTCAGTGTCAAGAGGAGTTCTTCCCGTACCCCCTTGGGAAGGGCTGCCTTCCTCGGTCGCCGACTTTTGCTTTCACCGCCTGATAAATCCACCCAGCGAAGGGGTGTGTGCTGCAGATGACTATATAAGTGGTCACAACCGGGGAGGTGAGCTGGCTGCTCCTTGCTCGTAGCCGACGGGCAGCGACCGACCGACCGACCGGAGGCGAACCGAGGCAGAGATCCAGGGACCCTGGGGGTGCCGCCATGGCTGAAGGTAAGACCCGAGGGAGAGCCGGCGGCCCCCGCCCCACTGCGCTCTCCTGAAAGCTTCCGCTAGTTAAATATGAACTGTGCAAAGGAACGCGTGCACCATTTGTCCAAGTGTGTGTGTGTGTGTGTGTGTGGGTGTGTGACTCATTCTGCATGAAACCCAGGAGACTGGCAACCATGTTCCATGGACTCACTCACATTCTCTCTATAAATGGCAAAGTTCCTTTAAAACAGCATTGTAAAAATAAGCTGCACTTAACTCCACTCTTAGTCTAAACAAGCCAACCAGTTTTACTCAAATTACTTCAGATGCAAACAGAAAGAAAAACTCTTGATTGGAAAGCTGAGTGAAACAAACTCAAAAACAGGTTTTTTGGGGTGGAGGGAAGGAAAAAATTTCTGACGTGGTAACATTTTTGGTAGGTGTTCTCCAAACCAAACTGTCTGTAATAATTTGTGCTTTTAAGGAAAAAGGATAAAATACCAAAGATGCAAAAAGCGGGTGGGCGGAGGAAAAGGATGTTGAAATGAACACTTGTAAAATAATGGGGCAGCTATTAAATTCGTGCATTTTGCCTTTCTTGCACAACTCAGATTGAGAAGGGCATAACCTGATGGAAAGCTCTGCATGAGCCTCCCTGAAATGAAATTCTTCTGTTTGAGCCCCATCTTTTCTACACTTTTCCCTCACGGGCCAAGGAAATACAGAAAATGCATTCTCTTTCTAGCCTTGGGTTTGACCCTTAAAAGCTCATTATCTGCTCTGCAGAGCCAGAGTCACACAAAGCAAAGAGCTGCTTCAGCGAGGAACATCCGGGCCGACCCCTTTTCCAGAGACCTTGCAAACTCCGTGCCGCTCTCCTGCAGATCGCACGGGCTTTGCAAGACCTCTGCCCCTGGCAAACAAATCAAATCAAAACTTTCCAGAGCGGTGCTGCCATTCGGCTCTGACCGAAAGTCCTGCAGAGCCGCTTGGCGAGACCGCTCTCCTTTCCCACAAAGTAAAGAACAGCTTTTTCATTTGGGGAGAAGACTAGAAGAGGAATGCCAGGAGAGGTCCATGGAGTCGTGAGCCCATGAAGTGCCCAGCCAGGCTGGAATCCGGGCAGCCCCCGGGGGCTGCTGGGCGGCGTGGGCAGGACCAGCCCACCGACGGGTGGAAGGCACAGTTCATGGCCGCCCGACCGGCCACCACTGACGAAGCCTGGGTCCCTCTGCGGCCTGCGCACTGAGGGCCACCCTTTTGGGGGGCTTTAATGGGGCACGGGCACCCGTGGAAGAAAGGGCCGCCCCGAGGGCTGCAGGCGGCCTCCAGTGTCGGGGCCAGCGTGCCCGAGCGCACCAGTTGCTGAGGAACATGGGTGGAATGGTGCTGTGCACACGTGTCCTGCTGGTGGCGGGCTTTCAGTGGGCAGCTGGCCCAGCACCGTGCAGCGGGGTCCTCGCCAGGGTGTCTACGCCCCGCTGATTCTCTGCACCCCTCCGATTCCCTCCTGCCCGGGATCGGAGATTTGGCACTGCGGGGGATCGCTGGACGCAAACAAATGCTCTGGGGGGAGTGGAACGAGAGACACTGCTTGCTTCGGGGCTTCCTGGAGAAGTGCTAGACCTCCGTGGGGCAGGGGGGGCCGCACGCGTGCCCCAGAACAGCAGGGCAGAGCACCAAAGTGGAGCAGCCCCAGCCTCCCTCCAACGGCCCCCCTTGCGTTCTTATCACTTGAAGGGCCGCTCAGCCAGGTCTGAGGTTCATGCCACAGGTTCCTGCTGATGAGGATCCGGGACAGCCCGGGAAAGGCATCCTGTCCAGCGTGGGGACGCCAAGATCCCGAAGGAGTCGGAGGAGGGGGGAGTCCAGGGAGACGTGCGGGAGACGGGGCGCAAGGCGAGGGCTGGGGTGGTCTCTGTTCCTCCATCCCTCCAGTCGGCCGTGGGAGGAAAAGCAGCTGGGGTCTTGTGCCCCCGCCCCCACCTGAAGGGGAGGCCTGCCGGCGCCTGGGCTGTGGGGTCCTTGCATGAGGACTCCGCTCTCCAGAGAACGACGCTGGGATTCACCACCTTCGCTCCCCACAGACCCCACCTCCCAGACAGATATAGGGGCTACCTGAAATTGGGGTCCCCAGGAGCCATCCTGGCCAGCAGCTCTTCCAGCTCCCGCCCCTTCCCTGGATTTGGCCTTTGAAAAACCATCTCGGGTAAATGCCTTCGCTACACTTTCAGCGGCAGATTTTATAAATCGGTCCCAACCAATGGTCAAGGTGATTCTAGTTTACTTGTTTATATATTTAATTCACTGTGCCTTTGAACCATGCGAGAAATGATGTTCCCTGAGCAGTGCAGAATACCTTCAAAACTTAAACTGCAAACATTAAAGTGACGAATAAAAATAGGCCAGAGAATAAAACAAGATCAAAACAGCAGCCAAGAACAAAATTCCTCCAGCGCATAAAAACTCAGTTAAAATCCCCAGCGAAAGAAAATACTAAAAGCCCTTGAAGCAGTTCCCAAAAATATGTTGTAGAATAAAAAGGCCTTCATCTGGCACTGGAAAAACCATAAATGCAGGTAGCACGTGATCTTCTCTGTGGAAGATCAAATAAGGATTTTGCGCTAGCACGTTGATTCAGTCCAGAAAGGGACTGGCGGCCCCTGTGGAGGGAGAAAGCGGGAACGGCGTGGTCCGCTCCGTTGCCTCATCCCAGTCCGGGCCAGCTGCAGCAGCTGAAGCGCCCCGGGGCTGACAGGTTGCAGCAGTCTGGATGGCAGGTTCCCAGAGGGTGGGCCATCGTCCTGTCACAAGGCTATCGCTGTCCCGGGAGGAATGCCGCCAGCATCACGGCTTAAGCTGCACGGTGATCCTCCCGGCCCCAAGCCCTCCCGCGGCAAATGGACCTGGGAGTGACCCAGACTGTGGCCCCGCTCTGCGGGGGGAGGAGAACCTCTCTGCTGCGTCTTCCGAAAAGGGCCCCAGCCGGGCGCCCCCTCCCTGTTGGGAGCCGCAAGCCAAGGGGGCAAAGGACAAGCATCCAGAATGCGGGGAGGAGCACCCCTTCGGCAGCTCCCAAGGGGGCGAGGCAGATGCCTGGGAGAAGAGGCTGCCGGGGGTCCTCACCGCAGAGGCAGGGTGGCCAGCACGCCCCCCCGCACGGGCCCAGGACCTGCCTCCTGACGCAGGAAGGGCCCCCAGGCGAGGGTT
Organism: Varanus komodoensis; assembly: GCF_004798865.1. NCBI lineage: Eukaryota > Metazoa > Chordata > Lepidosauria > Squamata > Varanidae > Varanus > Varanus komodoensis. The sequence continues at coordinate 394,862 of NW_025336481.1, read as the reverse complement.
CTGCTCCTGAAGCTCCTCTGCCCAATTTGGGGGGCCTCCCTCCTCCCTCCACCGGCTCACCACACCCAGCTGGGTCTCTGAGCAGCCCCCTCAGAGGGCAGCGGGGCTGCCGCGGGGAGGAGCGAGCGAGGCCATCCCCTCCGGGGTGCTGCTGATCCGGGCAGCGGTCGCTCACTGCGGGAATGCGCTGTTGGACTCCGGGGGTGCGTGGCCTGATCCAGCGCAGCTCTTCTGGTGCTCGTGTGGGACGCAGTGAGACGCAGCACCACCGTGTGTGGGTCAGAATTCATGCCGGTGCAGGCGCATACAGACCTCCTCCAGCAGCAGGTCTCTGCGCGGACCCTCGCAGCCCTGCCCGCTCCCAGGGAGAGGCAGCTGACTCCCCACTCGCTGCTGCTCTGTCCATCCTGCATTCCAGGCCTCCAGAGTCTGGTCTAACCAGAGGAATTCCTGACGGTCTTTCTGGATCCAAAGTATGCAGAGCAGGGAGCAATGCGCCGTTCCTCCTGCCCAGACATGTCTCTGCCCCGCACCCTCGGCTTCATCACCGAAGGAGACAGTGCAGAGCAGCTGTCCTGCGTGAATTCTTGCGTCGCTGCAATGGCACCATTTCTGGGGACCTTTTACCAGCAAGCGCATAACTGGCTCTGGAATGCTGATGAAACATAGAAACAGAGCGAGTCGGAAGGGGCCTCCTGGGCCATCTAGTCTGACCCCTGGCTCCAGCTGGCTACACTCACAACATGCCCACCATGTGCATGTCTAACCTGTCCTTGAACACCCCCACCGGTGGGGCCTCAACCACCTCCCGGGGAAGCCTGTTCCACACCCTCGGGGTCCCAATTGTCAGAAAGTGCTTCCTGGCATCTAAATGGAACATCCAGCAAAAAGTCTTTGCTCCCACTGGCAGATGGACCGTCACATTAAGTTTCCTTTTCTGCTGCATTTCTTGCATGCAGAAGCACAAAGCTTCACATGAGACCGAGATAAACACAAATGGAGCCGCAGAGAATTCCACATGAGTTGACTCTGCTTGGAAACAGGGCCAGGGAATGCGGCGCCAACGTGGAGAGAAATGCAGACGAGGGTCATTTGGGACGCATCCTTAATCTCGGCCGTGAGCCGTTTGTCCCTGTCCGACAGAAGGGCACGTGGTGGTGGCCGCCTGCTGTTTCAGCTTCACGGGACACGAACCAGGCTGTCAGATCGTCTGCTGCGCCGGAACAATGCCGCGTGGTCCCTCCAGCTGTGAGCGCCCCCTCCCTCGCCACCAGCCTGGCTCCCGCCCCCGGCGAGTCCCAGGGCTGGCAGGGCAGGCGGATTCTGCCCACACGGCCCTCCTGCCCCTCTGCTGGCTTGCCCTCCCCACGCTGCCTGCCCGGAGGGGCCGGTCAAGGGCCAGTGTGAAAAGTTCACGAGGAAGGAAGGAAGGAAGGAAGGAAGGAAGGAAGGAAGGAAGGAAGGAAGGAGCCTTCCGTGGGGAGACTCAGCCTGAGTCACCCAGCAGGCAGCCAAGGCTGGGCAGGGCAGGGCAGGGCCCCGCGTCTCCCTGGCATCCCGTGCGGCACGGGGCATGCCTGAGTGCGCAGAAGGGCTGCCCCCCGCCTGGGCCAGGGGCCGGGTACCTGCAGGAGTGCCTCCTTGGTCGAGACCCGTGGGCAGGCGTCCTCCAAGCCCAGCCCAGCCCAGCCAGAGTTGTGTCTGGTGCGAATGCCGGAGAGGCCTGGGGAGCGACGTCTAGGCATTCCTTGTGGGGGGGTTGCAAAACTCTGGGTTTTTTGGACGCATGTTGGGCGTGCCAGTTGCCTGACCTTCATCTCCACTGCCCGCCAACTCGGGCGGCCCATTTCCCAGCTGGCAGCTTTTAGCAGGGTCTTGCCGTGCTCCTGGTGCCCTCCTGCCCCGTCCGCCAGCCCAGTTTCCGGCAGAGGAGCCACTGCGGCGCTCTGTGCAGGGCTGGGAGGGGGTCCGCTCTCCTGGGGCTGCAGCGCTCTCCGCCCCCGGATCTGGTGAGGGAGGGAGACTGCACCCACGCCATCGTGCGAGCCCCTCCAGCTCGCTTTCCCTCCGCCGGAGCTGGGGGGCCACGGGGCGCCCTGGGCTCGTGGGGACTGGCCCACCTTTCCGTGCCGTTGCTCCACGAGCCGCTCAGGGGAGAGCTGCTGGGGCAGCTGCAGCAGTGGCGGTCGACGTGTCGGCGGCCTCTGTGTGGAAGGACGGGAGGAGTGGCGACCCGCCTCCAAACCGCGGCTGGATGGGGGCAGCATGTCTCGCGCCCCACGTCCTGCTCACGGCACATGCCCCGAGGCACCCGCTGCTCCGGCACAAGTGTTGTCGTTCGCCTCGTGCACACCTTTTAAAATGGCAGAAGCGGGTTTGAAAATGGTGGGCATCCCAGCAGTGGCGGGGAGGCTGTGCAGAGAGGCCGGGCGAGTCCAGGATCCTCGGCGTCTTGGCAAGGGAGCGGGCGGTGAGGGGCCGTGGCCTGTTGCTTCATCCCGAAGGAAGGTGAAGAGGCGACCGAGCGCAGTTCATGTGCAAGGCGAACCACGTACGGGAACAATAACAACAGGGTGATTAATCCTGGGCCAGCGGCCAGCGAGAAGGGGAGGGCTCGCTTTCAAAGGGGTCCCGCCGTCCAGCCACGGGCGCTGCAGCCAAGTGGACTCTGAGGGGCTCGGAAGGAGCGGAAATTCTCTGGAAAAAGGTTTAAGTGCCTCTTCCTTCCCTCAACAACCCCGGGCGATGCAGCACGTGCGCCCAGGTGCGCGCGCACAGTTCCATGGCGGGCGCATCTGCCACGCATCTGCTGAATCTCACCGCTCTCGGGAGGCGGGTTTCAGCAAAGAGAATCCGGCCTGTGGCTCGGTGTGCAATGGGCAGTTTGGCTGCCTGCGCCCAAGTGCCGTCGTGCTTGGCAGAGAACTGGAAAGGTGCCCGGTCCTTCTGCTTCCGGTGGGAGCCACCAGAAAATGTGGCGTCCCAGGCAGGTGCTTGCCCCACCGCGGCTCGAGGTCTTCCATGGATGGGGGTTCCACAGCCTCCCTCGAGCTGGTGGGAAGCTTTTCCGGAAGATTTCCAAGCGATGCGGCGGGCACTTTGCTCGTGGAGTTGACCGATGGGCCGGAGGCGAGGGCACTTCCGTGGAGGCACCCCTACCCCTCCGTTCCACGTGTCTGTGCTCTCCTAGATGAATGGGAGCAGCGCCACTGTGGACCCCTCCCCGGCTGCCCCCCCCCCACCCTCACAGCAAAGCTTGCGCTCATCCCTGGAACACATTTCAGTAACTGGGCTGCATCCCAGAAAAAAGTCCCCGATCAGGAAATCTGCGGATTAGTGATCAAGAAAAAATGTCTCTTCCCCTCCCCGCAGACTGCTTTAAAACAGGATTTGGCCCCAGGGCTTCCAAGTGAGCACTCGCACCTGGGCGGTGGTCCAGTCCCGGCGCTCCCATCTTCCCCTCCTCTCAGGATCAGACTGCGCACGCGCGAGCCCCTCGCTGGCGCTTCCTGGCCTTCGGCCTCGTTCCGGTGTGGCTCCGTGCCTGCACGCCTTCCATCCGAGGCCGAGTTGCGCACCCAGGACATCCTCTAGGCGGGTGGCTGAAGCATCGCCGCGCCCTCCGACCCCCCATTTGCACCGCAAGGGTGTCAGCGCCAGGCTCCAGGCACGGAGTGCTGCAGAGGGTGGCCTGGTTTGCACACGCGACAAGCCGCAGCGCAGGTTGTGTGTGGGCTCCCGCTGAATCGCGGGTTGTTGGGCCATGCCAACCAAACCGCACAGGCAGACCACGGATCACTCCTAGGGCACAACTTGGCCATAAACCACAGGAGATCTTCCTGGGCGGTGTGAGTTGCAGTCGTTTGTAAGCGTGGCTGTGCCCCCCCCCAGTCCACGATCCGTGCTCCGGGATGAACCTGCCCTCAGTCGGGACGTGGCGCGTTGTGTTACGCAGGATCAGCCGGCGTAACTGAGGGACCACAAGGTGTGGCCCTCTGGGTGGCCCTGCCCACCACCCCCGTGAGCCCCCGTGGCATCGCCGCCGATGAGGGGTGGGGGAGTCGCAGGGCAAGCCACTCGCCACCCCTGCCGGGCACACAAAGCGCGCGGGACCCGGGAGGCCCTCCCGGCACTGGGTGGGATCGAGGTGCTGGGCCACGAGCGGTGCTGGGACCCCACCAGCATCTGGTGTCACGAGCGCCAGGCGCCTCTCGGTTTGGACGAGGCCTCAGCGGGGGCACCATTCCCAGCGGAGAGGGGCTGCTCAGAGCAGGGGGAACTCTTCCCTTGACACCTTTCCCCTCGTGCTGCGTGTGAACAGACGCAGAAACGGGGCTCGTGCACAGCCCTGCTTTCCGCGCCGGTTGAGACCCGCTTTTCGTCAGCTCCGTGCCAGACTGGAAGAGCATCTCAGCCGGGTGAAACGTGGCACTGGGTCCCCTGTGGGCTCCGTTCCTCTTCCCGCCTCTTCATCCCTCCTCATCCCCTGGGATGGGATGGCCTCTGGGCCCCTGACGTGCTGGTGAGACCAAAGGCGGCGCGGTCGTTCTGCCCGCGGCATCCCACGCGGCAGGCAGGCAGGCAGGCTGCTCTGTGTGAGCCTCAAATTTGCCCCGATGCAAAGCGGCCCTTGGCCACAACCTCCCTTCTTGCTGCGCCTTCCCAGTTCGTGTGCTCTGCCATGGCACGAGGGACGCGCGACGGTCCTTCTTGGAGCGTCCGGGAGCTTGCAAGGCGGGGGAGCCCAGCTCCGCAGGCGCCCTTCACACCCCTCCGCTCCTCCCTGTGCAAAACCCTCGCTTTGCTCTCACTCTTGCAGATCTGCAGCTCGAAACATGGGACCTGGAGTGCGAGCACAACAACCAGGCCCACCGGACGTCCGAGATGGGGTCCCAGCAGCTGATCGTACGCCGGGGGCAGCCCTTCCGGATCACGCTCCATTTCTCTGGGCGGCCGTACGAGGAAGGCGTGGACAAGCTCACGTTCAACGTGGAGACAGGTGGGTGCTCCAGGACCGTCTCAGTCGGCAGCGGGCCAGCCGGGTGCGCTTGGGTGCCGACGCAGGTGCGGCTCGGCCAGGGGCTTCGGCGAGTGCAGCCCCCCTGCAGCGCCGGCAAGCTGGGAGACGGTCCTCACTCGTAAAAGGCGGGTGCAGATCTCGACCCGCCCTGGGACACCTGCGGCTCCGCCCCGGCGGGTTCCCTGGCTGCTGCCCGGACCCCACACCGTTGCCCTCCGGGGACTCGCCGCTCCGGCTTGGCCAGATTCCCCCTGCAGAGGCGCGGAAGGACCCGGCGCAGCTCGGAACAGTGCTCAGCTCTTCGTGGCGCCCCTGTTTCGGTTCAGCTTTGAAACAAATACGAGTCTTGCCAATGACTTCAATGGATGGTCACTCCGATGCGGGAACCATCCTCTTCAGGGGCCCCGCTGCGCTCGGCCTTGGCCTCCCTTCCTGCTTCTCGCGTTCACTTGGGAGGCACTGCTAGCAGATTCACGGCCGGCTCTGCTCTGCACTTGAAGAAAGATGGCCGTGACGCCCTGTGATGGGCGCTGCCTGGCCAAGAGGCTGACGGCTTGTCGGTAAAGATTCATTTTGGGTTCCTCTGCGCCAGCAAATAGCTGGACATAGGCTCTCGATGGCCCAGAGTTGCTCTCCTGCGCTGGGAAAGAGACCTCCAGCACGGAGCGCACGGGGGCAGATGGGTCGTTCGGGGCCGGTCGAGTGCCGGGACGATGGGGGTGGCTCTCGAGAGCTGCGAGTCCCCGAAGTCCCTCTGAGGGAGCCGCTCTTGGGAGGGGACCGATTCGGAACGAGCAGCTGCGTTCGCTCTGCTTGCTGATCCAAACCCTTCTGGCAAGGGCAGCGCCGCCCCGTTGCCGCCGAGCAGGGCTGGCGCTGGCCTGAGCTCGGAGGGGAGGCACCGGGCACCTCCTGGGCTCCCCACGGAAGAGCCTCGAAGGATTGGGAGGGAGGGCGGCTTGATGCCGCCTCTTCCGACCGCCCGCTCTTCTTCAGGCGCCATCAGTGGCCATTGCTGAGGCGGCCCAAGGGGGAGGGTGTTTCGGCCGCTTTTTGTGGCAGCCTGGCAGGGCGAGGCTTGCGTGGCGGTCCAGGGAAGGGAGACGGTGTCCGCTACCTCCCTCGGGGGTGGCTGTGGCCGCCACTGGGACCATTCCCTGCTGGTCTTTATTCCGACGCCACTCCTGCAAACCCGTGTTTGGGACACTTTGCACACTTCCGGTCCGCTCAAGCAGCTTGATCCAGAAGGGGCTGTGGGCAGCAGGCCCCTGGAGTCTGAGACCTTCCTGGGCCGAGGGAGGTGGTGTCCCGTATCTCCAGGGCTGTTTTTGGCACAGAACGCACCGGAACAGCGTTCCGACACCGTTTCCGACGGATTTTTCCAAGTGATTTTAAATCGCCCTTATCAGTATGGTCAAAATTAGACTCTTCGAGGCCACAGGCAGGCCAAGTGGCTGAGAAACAGAGACCAGAGAAGAAGAGGAGATGGGGGAGAAGAATCCTGCGGGGGCAGGAAGAGTTCAGCCCCTCCACCTCTCCAGGCTAAGATAAGTTCAAGCCAGGAACAGCACGGCCCCCATGACTCAGAGGGGCTGAGCTTTGTCTGCTGATTAATCCCTGGGGAGCAGAGTTGGAGCTGAAGGCACCGGAGCCGCGAAGGACAGGCTGGTGGGGAACACCGAACGGAGAGAGATGCCTCGCCTTGTCCCGCCCCGTCCCGTCCCTGTCCCCCACTCCCAGCCCCAGCGTGTGACAGGAGTGTGCTCCTCCCACCCCCGAGGGCGCCCCACGCCCCTGCACACGTGAGCAGCCCCTCTCCGCTCCCCTCTTGCACAAATATCTGCTTCCCGCACAAGCCCCAGTGTGTTTCCACAACACGTCCGAAGCCCCTGTCCCCAAGTATGTTTCCGACGCACCGCTGTGAAATTCCACAAGGATGACTCCCTTTTCCCGCCAGGAGCTCCCTTCCCAACATCAAAGCTCGGAGGCGCTGGCAGCGGAACCTGCCCTCGTCTGTGCTTCTCTTTGCCTCATTGTCCGTGGCAGGATGACGGAACAATAGCAGAAACCTGGCCGAAATGATAGCTTTTGAAGGTGAAGGAGCCATGTGGCGGCTGGGCAGCCGTGCTGGCACGTCCAGTCGCCGGGCGAGGAAGGAGAAACGGGAAGCCGCAGGTGCGCCCGCTCCTGTGCTGGGGCCACCCGCACGAGCCTGGCCTTGGCCCAGAAGCGCGGGAGCCAAGAGGACCACCGTCTCCCCCGACCGAGAAGGTCCCGCTTTCTGCCGTGCTGGGAGGCGTTCTGGAGAATCGTCACAGTGCAGGGCTGGAAGGGGCAGGAGGCCCTCGGCCCCAGAAGTGGCACCATCCCGCCCAGAGGGCTGCCCAGGCTCGCCTGGAATGCCTCCAGTGTGGGAGCGCCCACCCCCTCTCTGGGCAGCTGGGTCCCCCGTTGCGTTTGCCTTGGCATCCAGCAACACAAGCAGAACGCAGGCGAAGGCCCCCCCGCCCCCCGAGCAAGCGATTTCTCAGCTGGCAAGTGCTGGAGGGGCTGGGGGAGACTGATGGCAGCACCCTCCCCCGATGCCCCCCAGGTGCCCTGGGTCACACCAGCCCCACTAGCCTGGGCCACCCAGGCACATCTGGCGGGTGTTGCAGGCACGCATCCCGATTAAAGCGAGAGCATTCCACGCGCGCGCCCAGGAGGAATGCCCCAGCCAGGCGCTGCTGGCCCCAGCTTGACAGCGGCCCCAGCAGATGCCCAGAGGTGGCCTCTACTGGGCCGGCCATGCGCTGAGCCACTGGACCAGCGGCCCCCTGGGGTCCCTTCCCCAGAACCTGCTAGGCTGTGAACCCCCAAGGGAACTTCGCCAAAGGAGGTTTTGGCTCGTCTTCCAACGGGGAAACCCCCAGAGGGGAGAAGCCACCGCCACTTCTGCGGACGTGGACTGGAGGAAGGCACAGAACTGGGGCAGCGAGTCCCAGCACAGAATTTTCCCAGAAATACCCTGAGATTATTCTTCACCGGGTTTCCAGACTGCTGGAGAATTCTGCCTTTCTGCCATGCCCAGGGGATGCTCGGTGGAGTCTCTTCCTATGTCACCAACCGCCACCACGGCAGAGAACGTGGGGACCTCAGGGGCTACCTCATTGCCCCCCCCCCAACACCTCAGGACTGTAAGAGCAAGGGAGGAACCAGCTGGTTTGCCAGGGAATCCAAACTCACCCGAATTCTCACTGTCAGACCCATATATGAACCGATACCCACACGTACACCGCTCCAAATTTTGCCAGTGGACTTCTCCAATCAAAGTATGCATGCAGAAATATTTATACGAGGGAAACCAAAATGAAAGTGGCTTGTTCTGGGAAAATAGAAGACTGGAAATGAGCAAAAAATGTACACGTTTGAAATGAGTCAACTTCAGAGTTTGAGATGAACTCCACTTATAACTGGAAAAATGCTTTGATTTTGGAATGCCATGAACTTAGTCTTGGATAAACACCAGAGGAAGTAAATGCCGCTGACAGATCTGTGCCCCCAGGGGGGACCCCCATCCACGGAGTGCCTCTTCGTCAAAGGAAATGCGGCATTCGCCAATCTTTCCAGACGGTCTGCGGCCTCAGAGCTGCTGCGGACGCTCGCCCCGGGCTCCGCTCGCCCACCCACCCGCTGGGCAGTCTCTGTCCCGAGCCGTGCTGCGTGCGGGGCAGGGAATCCACGGGGCGCGCACTCCGCACGGGCAGCAGGTTCCCCATGCGCTTGCTCCCGAGCAGGAGCCCCACTGCAGGCCGGCACACGGGGTCCCGCTTTGAGCCGCACATTGTCTGGCAAATGAGTGAGCGAAGCCTGTGTGGAGCGTCAAGGAAATACCCCTTGAGCACCTAGAAACAGAGCGAGCTGGAAGGGGCTCCCGGGCCATCTAGTCTGACCCCCGGCTCCAGCCGGCTCCACTCTTGACATGCTTACCTTGGTCTGGCGCCGTTCTTGGTGAACCGTTAAATCCAGATTGGAAATGCATATAGAGCCCCGTGGTTCAAGGGCAGACGGTGCCTCAGCTCTGCCCGTCTGAATGGCCCCGGAGGAGCTGTCATGGAGCAACGGCTTCCGTCAGTGCCACCCTGTGTGACTCTGGCGCACCCACAACTGGAGTGCTGCATCCAGCTCTGGGCTCCGCATTCTGGGAGCGACGTGGCTGGGCGGGAAGCGGTGCAGCGCAGGGTCGCACGGGGGGCAGCCCGGCGGGCAGCGATGGCAGGACCTGGGCCTTTCCAGCCTGGAGGAGAGGAGCCTCCAAGGGGTCTCGGAGCCACTCCTGGGCATGTGAGGGTGTCATGCGGAGGAGGCTGGGGCCTGTTCTCCCTGCAGTGGAAGGACGGGCGCATTCCGGCGGGGCAAAGTGCACGGGACCAGGCTTCCGGTTGGGTATCGGGAAGTTCCGGCCCCTGGGATACGGCATGGGCTTCCAAGGGAGGGGGTTGGGATCCAGCCCGTGAGGGCATTCAAGGAAAGATCGGACGACGACCACATGTTGGGGATTCCATGAGCAGAGCTGCTGGTGCCAGGGGTCCGATGAGGTTTTCAGCCACTGGTCCACGGACCGGCACTGGCCTGCAGGAGGTTTGCTGCCGGTCCCTGGGGGAGGGGGTGCACCCTGCTGACCACACACCGGCGTGGGGGCTGGCTGTGCTCCACCTCCTCTTCCTCGGTTGGCATCGTGTTTGTGGGGGTGCACCAGTGCTGCTGGGGGGGCGGGTCAGGGAGCAGAGAGATGTCTTTGTGGGAGCCGGCTAGGAGCCAAATGCACCCATTTTGGTGTTTTGTTCTTTTGCTGGAATTTTTCGTTGCTCAGTTTCTGGTTGGAGAATGAAAATGGATTATTCTAGGAAAATGGCATTATGTTTGGAAACTGACACACAGAATGCTGTATTACGTGTATAATGCTTTGTGTTTCTGCCTCAGCGGTCCACAAGGTGGTTTTCCTGTTTTTGTCGGCCCCCAGCCATGGAAAAGCCCTGCACTAGATGGCCCGTGAGGCCCCTTCTGAGAAAAAAATCTCTGTTTCTATGGTTCTTCATAATTCCCAGGATTTCAGGGCTGGTGTGCGGCTGCCACATCTTCTGCCCAACTCCCAGGTTTTCCCACTGCCTTTCTTCCAATCCAAGGAAGCCGTTCGGGAGGAAGAGATGGGGCATTTGGGCAGCGGCATGGGAACCTCTGTCTGGAGGCCCTTTTTGGTCCTCTCTGGGGTGGGAGGGGGAGGGGAGGAGAGGAGGTGCCGAGAGCTGTCAGGCCTCTTGGCTCTTGCGTTATCTCTGTGGCTCAGGCAGCGGGTGGCGAAGTGCAGGGCGAGGGCAGGAAACCGGAGCAGGAAGCTCCGCAGCTGGCCTTTCCCACAGTTCCCGCTGGTGTCCTGCAGGCCTGCGCGAGGAAGCAGCCCTGCACCGGCCCCCAGCATGCCAGAGAGAGCCTCTGCATCTCGCGGCAGTGCTCAGCTGCCCAATCTCCAGCGCCAGCGCCAGGCTCGGGAGGCCCTGACAGGCCTCACTGGGCAGCTCTCCAGACACAGCAGGTCCCGGCCGGCCGGCCTCCCGCCAGCTCACACCTCGCTCCCTGGCTGGCGTGCGCCACGGCGACTCTGGCAGCACCAGTGGGCATGGCCAGTGGGTGGCACTGCAACCGCCACTTTGGGGGCAGGTCACGCAGCTGGGGGTCCCCCCCCCCAGCTGCTGACCTCTGCTCGGCTTCCCAGGCTGCTCGCTGTGGGAACGGGGGTCGTTCCCAGTGCCGCTCTGCAGCTTTGCCCCAGGCGCTCAGCTCCCGGGTGCCCGGCCAGGCCAGGCCAGGCCAGCAGGGCCCCTGGAGCTGGGCACAGCCAAGGCCGTCTGGAGAGTGAGGCAGCCACGGCGGCGTGTGCCAGGCGGCCACCTCCCGGCCCTCTTTGGCCCAGCTTGTCCCAGGCTCGCTGGAGCAGCCGCACGCCGGCTTCTGGGGCAGAAGGCGCGGCTCTGGCTCCATGGGGCGGCACTGGGGGGAACTGGGGAGGCGAGGCGTCCCCGCTTGCCTGGCCCACGGAGGCTCCTCTGAAGCGAGGCGAGTCCATGTGGCCGTCCGAGAGGAAGGAGCGCTCTGCCTGGCGCGGGAGGGGCAGGGCGACCTCTCTGGCTCGCAGGGACGGGCACGGGTGCCCAGCCTTTGCCATGCGGACAGGATGTGGCCCGGCCAGCGGGCAAGGCAGGGCTCTTGCAGACCCCCCTCCTGCCGAGAGCAGAGCGGCAGCCTCCCTCTGCGGCTAACTGCCCCTGCTCTGGAGCCTGTCCAGTGGATCACGCCCAAAAAGGGTCTGACCGCCAGCCCCACCCGCGCCCTGGTGCTTAGACCCAGAGCCCCGAAGCGGAGCCACCGGCACAATCGCGCCTGTCCTGGGATGAAAGAGCCTCTGTCTCTCCGGAGGAAAGCCTCGGGCTCCGGGCAGTCTGAGGAGGCGCTTGCAAACCTGCGGCGGGCCCTCCTGTGCCCACACGGCTGGCCGGCTGGCCGCCTCCACCCTCCACGCCTCTGCCCCCAGGGGAGGGTCTATTTATGGGCAGGCAGGGGGCGGACGGTCCGTGCTGCTTGAGCAGCTCAGGACAAGCCGCTGCGAAGGACACCCGCTGGAAAAAGCCTCTGACCCCACGCCCTGGAATCGCTCGCAGCACTGGGGCGGGAACGGAGCTCCCTGGCCCTGCTTGGGAACAAGGCGGTGCGGGGAGCGCGTTTCCTGCCCCCGTCCCCGGGGGCTGACTAATGGCTCGGGCGACTCAGGGAAGCAGCGGCCAGCCGTGCTCTCACACCGCCCCAGCCGCGCGTCCCCCACCCGGGGGCCCCTCGGACGGGCGAGGGCGAGATGCTCCAGCGCGACGTTTTGGCTGCCAGCGCGCCAGGGCGTGGCGGGGGGGGGGGGGGCACCCCGGGGGCCCGGGGGGGCGGCGGCTGATGGGGGCAGGGGGGGGGGGGCCCGGGGGGGCCCCCCTGGGGGGGGGGGGGGGCGCCCGTCCCCACGGCGAGGCGGGGGGCAGGCGCAAGGTGTGCCGTGCGGTTCCTCCCGGCGCTGCTCTCGCGCCTGTCTGCGCAGGGCGAGCCGGACCACAGTCTCCATCTGCCGCGGGCGCCTCCTCGCGCACGGAGCGGCGGGCAGGGCGAAAGCGGCTCGGTCTCGCCCGCGGCTGCCCGCCCGCGCCTCCCGTGGGAGTTTGCAGCCAGGCCGCGGCGGGGGCCGCCTCTGGCCCCGGGCACTTGGGGGCGGGCAGCCCTGGCGGTGCAGGGGGCGGACACGCGCCGGCCGGCAGCAGCGCCCTCCGGGCCCCCCGACCCCGCACCCTCGTCGGGAGCAGCAGGGAGGGGCCCCGCCACCGGCTCACGGGGGAGCCTCCGCGTCGCCCGGAGGAGGTCTCGGCGGCACCCCCAGGCCCCCGGAGCCCTGCAGGGCCGGTTCTGCCAGGGACCGAGGGCTCCGTGGTTCCCCACGCCCCCACGGCTTCGGGGTGTCCGGCCCGCCTCGCCTCGCCTGCAGAGCGTGGAAAAGGAGCCCTTTCTCTCCGGTGAATCTTAGCCCCACCGACGGAGGAAGGGCAGCCGAGATGATGGGAGCCAGTGGGGCTGCTCAGCCCTCATGAAAGGCGAGCGGGGCAGCCAGAGGCGCTTGAGATAAAGCCTGGCGTGGAGGAGGTGGAGCCCGGGACATTTCTCTCCCTCTCCCATGACGCTTGAACCCGGGGTCACCCTGTGAAGCTGCCTGAGGGGCGGCTGCAGGCACGTAAGAGGAGGTATTTCTGCACTTGGCAACACTGAAGTGGCGGCCTCGGTGGCTTTAAAGGGGGAATGGGCGGATTCACGGGGCGAGGGGGGCGTCAGTGGCCGGTAGCCTTGCTGACCACGTGCCCCCTCCTTCCGCAGAGCTGACGGGCCTGCACGCCCCTTCACCGAGCAGCTGGGCAGGGGAAGGCCTCGCGCCCCTCCTGTTGGAAGGATCCTGCGGCGGCTGGTTCGCCACCGCGTGTGCGAAGGGCTGGACCACCTGGACCATGTGTCTGATCTGGCAGTGCCGTCCTCGTGCTCTTGTATCTTGGACCAGACACTCCAGCCTGCCTTCGCATGGCCAGCCCTCCCAAACCATAACGGTCTAAAAGCACGAGGAGGGGGCAGCTTTGCCGGGCGCAAAGGCAAACACCTGGGCCCCAACTGCCCCCCAAATGGAGGAGAGTCTCCTGGGTTCAGAGGGGTGCTTTCCCCCTCCACGGCCTTTCCTGGGGCCCTGAGCCCCTGCGGAGCTGCTCCGGGCAGCTGGGCAGCCCTGGGAGGGTGTGGGACATGGGGCAGGGGCTGCCTTTGCGGGGAAGCTTGGCAGAAAATATCCCTCTCTCTTCTGCGCGCATGAAGTGACTGAGGATCCGAGCCCCGGGCTCTCTGGGTGGCTTCGAGCAGATCAGCCCCAGCCGATCCCCTCCCTGGAGGAGCTGCAGGCGCCCGCCGGGCTCGTGGCTGCTGGTGCTGGGGCGCATGTGCTCCGTCTCGGGCTGATGCTTCCGAGATGCTGGCTGCACGCAGGACCACATGTGCCAGCTGGGGCATGGCTGGGCACGGAAGGCACGGATCGTCCAGGCCTGCAAGCACCGTGATGCCGGCAGGGGACCCTTTCCTGGGCCCCAATGTGGGCCCCCCCGGACCCTGAGGACACGCACAAGGGCCGTTAAGTTAACCCCCAAACCGTGGCTCCGTGGCAGAGTGCATGCCAGGCAGGCAGACTGGCCCTGGAGCATTGCGAGCGATCGCGGTGTGCTGCCAGTCCGGGCTGACCGTATTGGGCTCTTTGAGCCGTGGGCCTGGCCCGGAAAAGGCAGCCTCCCTCGTTCCCAGGAGAGCCACTTTCTGGGCCGTGTGTGGTTTCATTGCCCAAAGGGCTGGCCCGGAAGTGAGGCTCGTTCTGTGAAATGCGGTGCGTGGCAAGCAACAGCTGCGCTTATTCCCGGAGGGCACATGGCCCAGGCTGGCGGGAGCCTTCTGTGGGCAAGCCGCGTCCACCCGAAGTGGGCCCCTCGATTCGTTTCCGTCACGTGCGGGGGGTTTTGATGTCTTTGCATCACCTGCACGAAACCAAGGGGTCCACTTTGCAGGCCAAGCAAAGCTGGCCGCTCAAAGGGGGCTGGGCCTCTCGCCTCGGTGCGCCTGAGCCCCCAACCTTCTCGGGCAGAAGCAGCCTCTCCGGAATGACCGGGCAAAGGGCAACTGCCTGCTGGGGGTGGGGGTGGCCGGCCTCGGTGGCTGCCTCTCCCAAGGGACCCCGTGGCGTGGCTCCTGCTACAAGCGGTGCCAGGAAGAGGGAATTCCCCCCCCCCCCCGCCACTGCAGTTGCCCCCACTCGTTCCAAGCAGCACTCGGGGACCGGGGAGCCTGGAGGGGTCTGAGGGGAAGGCAGGGGCCCGGCTTGGCCGGCCGTCAGTCTGGCCTGGAGCCGTCCTCGTCCCGCGGGGAACTGCCCGGCGAGGCGCCAGAGACTTGGGCTTCTTCTGGGTTGCTTCCCGGCCTTCGGCCATCCCGTCTCCAAGGCCACATGCCCCTCTGGACAGGCCGGACTCCAAGGCTCGGCCTGGGGTCCGGGTGCTGCTCAGAGGCAGCTTTTCCGGCGAGTGGCTCAGCCTTGGCTTCCGCTTCTGTGCTTTGGATATCCTGCTCCGGCTGCAGCCATTTCTGTGCTGGGGGCGGAAGGGCAGCTTTGCAGAGTCGGGGGGTCCGGGCCGGAGGCGTTGCTCTCTCCCGGCATGCAGCGTCTCTCGCCCACCCCGGCCTGTCGCCACTTACAGCGCCCCTCCCCGCTTCCCCCGCAGGATGCCCCCCACATCTGCTGGACTGCAGCTCCATATTTCCCGGCCGGGAAGGCAGTTGGCAAAACTCACCCCCCCTCGGCCCTCTGTGGCCATTTTGCCCCCTGTCAGTTGGCGGCCTCGCGTGATGCATGTGCCTCAACCCCATGTGCCACGCCAGAGACGGCCATGCGCAGTCCCCGGCGTCCTCTGCACCCTCCCGTTTCCCAGCCTGGCAAAATGCCCCACGCCCGTCCCTGGCCGGTCCCTGGCCGGGAGCAGTCCTGTTCGTGGTGCCCCAAAGAGCACCCACAGGCTGCATTTCGGCACAGAGGTTGCCAGCTCGCCCGCTCCTTTCTTCTGCAGGGCCTTGTCCCATCGAGTCCTCGGGGACCAGATCCCCTTTCCCGCTCTCCTGCTCCCTGGAAGAAGCGACGTGGAGCTCGGCAGTGGAGAGCCAGGACGGGGCCACCCTGTCCGTGTCCATCGTCTCCCCGCCCGACGCCCGCATCGGCCGCTACCGCCTGACCCTGGATGCCTCCACAGAGCAGCAGGGCTGCAGCTTCAGCCTCGGCGAGTTCACCCTCCTCTTCAACCCCTGGTGCCCAGGTGGGTCTCGCGCCGTCCGGGACGCACGTGGGCAAACTTCCTCTAGCACGTGGCCCTGAGGACTAGCCGCCGGCCTTTCTCCCACCGCAGATTTGCCCAGTCGCCCTTTCAGGGCAGGGCCGGAGCCGCAGGGGAGATGCGCCGATGCGGCGCCGTGCGGAGGGGCAGGCAGGTTGCCGCGGAGCTGGGCGGGTCTTGGCCACTTTGCCTGCAGCCCCCCCTCAGTCGCGCCCCCTGCCCACTCTCTTCCTGCGCTCCCTCCCCTACCTAGAGGACTCGGTCTTTCTGGAAGATGAGGAGGAACGCCTCGAGTATGTGCTGACTCAGCACGGACTCATCTACCAAGGGTCCAGCGACTACATCCGTCCCATCCCATGGAACTTTGGGCAGGTGAGCTTCTCCCCGGGGAACGGGGGGCGGGGGGCCTCCGGAGGCCAAGCGCTCGAGGGAGCCTTTCGGCTGAGGCCGGCAAGGGCAAGGGCTGCCCGGAGAGTCCCGCACATCTTTCCCTGCTGACTGCCGTCCCGTTCTTGCGGTGCGTTAGTCTCTTGCCCCGCACGGTCCTTTTGGGGAGGGCTGCACCGAACTGCTGCTCTGAGCCCGGACGCTCTCACGGCAAAGCTGCCTGCCCCCTTTCACAAGCGAGGAGACCACCTCCTCCGGTTAAGCCTTCGCTTGACAGCTGAGCCTCCCCGGACCCGCTGAGGGCCTCTCGGGGTCGGTGCCTGGGCGGCGCTCGCGGCACTTCCGAGACCTCGCTCGGGCCGGTCATGAGGCTTCCCGTTTTCAGAACAAGGGGGTTCTGCTCCCCCTGCTCTCATCACACGTGAACATAATGATGGGGTGCTAATGACCAAGACCTCGCTCACATTTTCGAGGTGCAATTCTTTTTCTGACAGCCGTTCGGAGGGCGCAAAAGCCAATATCCCACAAATGAAGACCCCCAAAGGAGGCCAGAGACTGGGGCGAGCCCCACACGGCTCACAATCACAGTGCAAAGAGGAGGCATGGGGCCTTCAGCTGCAGCATCCCTTTGGATCAGGTCCCAGGGCTGAGGAGGGGAAGCCACACCTAGTGGTGCCGGTCACGTCTCGGGACAGGTTGGCCTGCAAGCAGGCAGCACACGGTGGCTTCTTGCCAGGTGTGTGAGCGTGACTGGGAGGCCCTCCAGCTCCAAGGTAAACTGTTTATAGCCCTCCCGGAGAAGCAGCAGGGGCTGCCGCCCCCCCTGGTCAGGCCAAGAACTGGACTCGGGGGAGCCGACGGGGTCCTGCAAGGTTGGGCTGTTGCAGTTTATTCTGGGTCCAGCTGGACTTGGGAGTGCCCCTAATATTAGTGGGTCCACCACGTGGTCCAGAAGCTGCTGGTGAGCTCCTACACGGGAGACTGGCAGGAGGAAGCGGCAGCAAGGGGGACGCCTGCTTGGTGCTTTCGGCCCACCCCTCCCTGGCGAGGCAAATCCCTCTCCATCGGAAGCACCCCTTTGCTTGCTTGGGGCAGTGCCCCACCAGGGACCACGCCGTGGGACTGGGCAGAGTTCCTTTTCGTGGCAGGGGGCAGCGCTTCCGATTTCAGCCCTCCGTTGCTGCCCCTCAAAGCCCCCCCCCCGTACCCCCACTTGCGGGGTGCTTTGGCCTCTCTGGTCCTTGCAGCCCTAGCACAAGACTGAGCCAAAGGAACTGGATCCCCGAAACAGTGAAAGCCTCTTTTCTGCCTGGGCAATGAACAGCTTCCCTGCTCCCCGATCTTGGGATGGGCAAGAGTGAAGAAGCAGGTATTGTCGTTTTGGATGAATTCACACACTTGCCAGGGGTTGGACCAGCCAAACCCACTGAGCGCTCTTGAGGTGTGTTGGACTGCGATTCCCAGCATCCCCAGTGAGGACAGGACTGGTGGGGCACCCAGCTGAGGAAGGCTGAGTTTGATTCTGAAGCTGAGGGAGGGGTGAGAGGAAGCCAAGCCCCCATCACGGTTTGTGTGAACAGCCGTGTGGTGCAGGGAACTGGAAGGCGAGACCACAGGTAGCTGCCCGGTTGGACGAGCCCGGCAGTCACTGAGATGCTTCCCCAGAACCGCACCGAAACATCCCACCGAAATTATGCCCAGGCAGGCAGAAGCGCCACGAGCTAGAGAGGGTCTTCCCTGGCTTGATCCGGGGAGGCCTGATTTCTGGGTGGGCTCTTGCTGGCTCTGGCCATCTCCTGGCCGAGCGGGCGGGAAGGCAGCAGAGCCTGGGGCTCAGGGAAGCTTCCTTGCAGGGAGGCACCAGTTTTGGTGGGAATCAAATCAGGCGAGAGATGAATCCTGCCACGCTTCGGGCAGGTCATTCAGCTCCAGCCTGTTTCCCTGCCTGCAAATGCAGGCGACAGACACCCGTTCCACAGGGCTATCCAGTTTCAGTTCCCTCTGTCTCAGCCAGCTCCGGAGCACAAGAACTAAACCAGAAAGCCTGAGTCCTTCCAGCTGCTCAGTAATGACAACAGGGAAACGCAGGGAGTCCAAGGTCACGGACACTCACGTTCATGACGGAATCGCACGTTGAGCCAAGGAACAGCCACGTGCTCCAGCATTAACCAGCTCTCCCCACAACTGGGCACTGCGAGTGCAAACACGGTCCCGCTCTGTGTGGGCTGCTTGCGATCAGGTTTCAGCTCGGCGTCTGGTTTTTGTAAGGCGGCCGCAGCCCGTCCACATGGCAGGAGAACCGCAGTTAAATTACCTTTCCATCTTGTGAGTTTAAACAAGTTCCCTGCCCAGGAGAACTTGGAGCAGCAGCCGCGGCCCACGCCCGAAACTGCCTCCCAGGCCAAAGCAGATGCCGATCAAACGTGCCCCAAACGTGCCCCGGGCAGCCAAGCCAGTGGGGTCTGTGGGTCCCTCTGCGGTGCAGATGTGGAGCGCCTCCCTCTGGCAGCTTATGTGCGGGAAACAAGCCACCCCGTCAGCCCACAGCTTGTCGCGGAGGTCGCCGGACGCACAGCGGGTTGTCATGCCATCTGCGCCAGGGACCGAGCCCTGTTTGGGTCCGGGGCACTGGCCCGCGTGGCTCCCCATCGCCGGCGCAGTTGCCCCTTGCCAGGTGAAAGTCTTTCTGCTTCCCCTTTTGTGGCTCGTCCCCCCGTTTTCCGCAGCTCACTCCCGCCCCGGGCAACCTCGCAGGTGGCAGCCAGCGACACCCCCCGAAGCAGCACCTGCAGCAGCAGTCGCTGGCTTGCCACTTTTCTGTTTTTTGGCAGCTCAGACTTGCTGACATATTTTCCCCTTTAAAACCCCCCATTGCCGGGCCCCTTGCGAGGGGTGACGGCCGGCTCTGCACTGTCAACAGGCGGGCAGAGCGTGGGAAGCCACCCTGGAAGCCATCTTAGCTCAGGAAAGTGGGTGAGCCGGGCGGGCAGGTGGGCCTTTCCCCCGCTCCTCTCCCGGTGAGACCGTCGAGGCGTCTTGTCTTTGCTTCTGGTTTTTCCGGTGGGGGCAGGTTAGCGTTCGGGGGTTTGTTTTCGGCGTTTCGATTGGAGCCCACCCTTCTCCCTTCCTCACAGGCTCGCCCCTTTGCTCAAGACCCTCGGTGCTCCGGGGGGGGGGGGCGACCATGTCTTGACAGTGAGCTGCTGAGCTCAGGCCTCCTTTCGAAATGGGGCTCTGGCAGGGCTCCCTGGCTCATCGCTCCCGCTTGGCTCTGTCTGACAGGGATGCGTCCGTGGGCCGTTCCATCAGTGAGCAGCCCCTTCCCCCAGCGGCCTTGCCAAGAGCCCCATTCTGAAAGGCGCAGTGGGCCTACAGAGCACCAACGTCAGGAGGCCCCCCACGTCCGGGGACCTGGGGGGACTCCGTAGTGCAGGCTTGCATTTCACGGACTCTCGTGTTTGAAGGGTCCCTGGAGATCATCCAGTCCCACCCCCGTCCCGCTGCAGCAAAGGAGAAGCCTCTGCTTGCGAAGGAGCCTTCTCCCACAGCTGGGCTGCTCCCACGGTGCGGGCACTTTGCCCCGTGCTTCACCCAAACTGCCCCGTGCCCTCCCGCTCGGGGGCTTGGGAGCAGCCAGCGGTCAGCCTCCGGCTGAGTCTGGGCAGGCCGGGCGGCGCAATCAGGCGGGAGACAAACGTCGCAACCCAGAGGTGGCCTGTTCTGCGGTCCTTGTGGACTTTTGTTCGTTCGTTCGTCCTTCGTAAGCCATCCAGAGACTTTTAGTAATGGGGCGGCATAGAAAAACTTTCAATAAATAAATAAATATTCAGTAGAATGCCTGCCACCAGCCCTGAGCCAAAAGTACCAGGTGGGCAGGCAAAGTGCCTGGCGGGGGGCAGCCCCCTGCCCCCTCCCCCACTGGCGCAGCAGGTGACGTGCTGGCTTTATGGAGCGGAGCCCCAGTCTGGTTCACCAGGGGCGGGTCCCCCACTCCCCTCCTGGCCCCCCGTGGCGCCCAAGGGGGGGCAGCCACACGGGGCGCCCCACCCTCGCCAGCTAATCTTGGCGGCACAAGCAGGACGGAGGCCCGGCTGCCTGCTGGGCTGGGAGATAAGCCCCGGCCTGGCCGGGGGCCCAGGTGCAGCAGGGGCACGCTCTGCCTCTCCCTGGGGGGGTGCCGTGCCGCCCTGCCCGCTCGCCCTCCCCTGGCCGCAAGGGCTTGAGCAAACAAATACCCCCGGGCACCGTGGGATCTCCACACTCTCCGGGGGGGTCTCCACGGGGCTCGCTGGCCTTCGGGGGCTTTTGCTAGCCAAGCGGGGCTGGGTGCCAGCCTGCGCGCTGAGTCGGATCCCGTGGGGGGCGCCTCTCGGGGCTGGTCCAGCTGGCGGAGGCCTGCCTTGGCCCCCATCGCCGAAGACCCTGCTGCGTCCCGGTGAGCGTGTCCGGGAGCAGGCCGCCACCGAGCACGCCAGGCCGGGCCTCAGCCGGCCTCTTTGCCGCGGCCTCCGTGCTGGTCGTTTGGCCGTGTGCCGCGGGAGCTGGCCGGACGCTGCATCTCCTCGCTGGGCAGGTGGGCGGCCGGACCGCCCCTCTGTGCAGGGAGCGCTTGAGAGAGGAGCCTGCCCCCCCCCCGCGCCCCATGCAGTGTATCAGCCTCAGGATGGGAGCAGCCTCGTCTCCCTCCCTTCCGACCCTCCGGGAAAACCCGCGCTGGCCAGGGAGGCCCCTCCGCCGTTTCCCCGCATCAGCGCTGGACGGACTGAGCTAGCAGACGCGTCGCCAGCCAAGGCTCGCCTCCCCTTCCCCCCACGAGCCCGGGGCTGTCTCCGAGTCAATGGCCGCCCGCAGCGCCATCTGTGGAATTTCTGCCTGCCGCGCAGACAGCCCTCGTCGGGGGGAACAGGCTGGGCGTGGCGCAAGGGGCTGTCCCGGCTTGGCCCCGGACGAACGGCCGTCCCGCTGCGCGCCTGGGGCAAGTCCCCTCCTCGCGCCGTGCGCTCCTCCGCTGGGGCTGGGAAGCAGGTGCGGGGGGGAATTACAAGGCAGGAGGGGACTTGCCCCGGGAGGGTTGGGCGGGTCTCCCGGGAGCGCAGGGCCAGCGCCCCGCACCCCAGGTGCTCGTACCACCAGCCCGTTGCTCCCAAAATAATCGGCAAGCCTCCCCTGCCCCTCTCCGCCCCGCCAGGCCGGGTCCGCGTGTTCACCGGCTCCTTGCGCCTGGGTGCGACCTGCTTCGGGTGCGTTCCAGGAAGCCGGGAACAAAAGCCCTTTGTCGGAGCTCAGTCAGGAGCGCCTTGCAGGTTCCACCCTGCGCAGGAGACAAGACGCGATCTCCCGGTATTTATCTGGGGGTGGTTGCGGCAAACCTCAGCGGCGGCGCGGAAGTCCCAGGCGCAGGAGGCAAAGGCCCCAGGCATGCGGGGTGGTCTCGGCACCGGGCTGAGCCGGCAGCCGCACTCCAAGCTGCACCAGGCGCTTTGTGCGAAGGCGGGAAATGGAGACGGGCGCATGGAGACCGCGACGTCTGGCCCGCAAGCCCAGTCACTGGAATCGGGTCTGCTTGCCTGGCCACTGTTTCTCAACAGGGAGCTCAGTGGAATCCCCTGGAAATTCCCTCAAAGCTTCGCCTGAGCTTTCCGCGGGCGAAGTCATTCCGCGGTTTTGCACCAGATAAAAAATGGACAGCTGTCGCCTGGCGGAGGGAGAAGGCTGTCCCATCTGCCACGGGAGCTTCCCTGGTGCAGGGACGAGCAGCAGGGGCAAATTTTGCAGCAGGGGCAGGGCAGGATAAGGCCCTCACCCAACCCAGAATCATAGAAGAATAGACCTGGAAGGGGCCATAAATAAGGCCATGAGGCGCAGCCCTCCTGTTGCAGGACTCCAAGCCACGTCACCCCGCTTGGAAAACGGTCCAGAGGCTTTTCAGGTGCCTCCAGCGGGGCAGAGCCCACGGCCTCCCCAGGGGATCGGTCCCGCTCATCCTTCTCTGACAGTCAGGAAGCTCTTCCTGGTGTCTGGCCTACCTGGTTCCTTTGGACCCGAGTTCACCTGCCAGAGTTCTGATCACATTCAGCTTCTCGGGGGGCTCTGCAGAATGAGGATGAGAGAGACGAGCTCCAGCGATGCCTTTAGCCACACTCCTGACCGCTCTTGTGGCTCCACAGGCCTGGGGCACGGCTGGGCGTCTCCCCCGGCCCATTTCCTAGCCGGAGGCCTCCCACGGGCCCCCACTCTCACCGCCTGGTGCCTGTTTCTTCTCTGCCACCAGTTCGAAGATGAGATTTTGGACATCTGCCTCCAGCTGCTCGATACCAACCCCAAGTTCCTCGCAAACCAAGACAAGGACTGCTCCCGGCGGAACAGCCCCATCTACATCAGCAGGGTGGTGAGCGCCATGGTGAGTTCGGGGCCCCTCTGCCCCACCATGGGTTGGCAGGGAACCCCTCTGGCTGGGCGCACACAACCAGCCTCCGTGGCGGCCTGTCCACGGAACAGCCCACGGATTGGACCACAGACACTCGCTGTGGGTCATGCCTCGCTCCTCCCCGTCATCCCCCCGCCAGCCAGCCTGCCCCAGCCTGGATGCCGGCCCCTTCCCGGCAGACCCTGCCCGGTCTCTTCTTGCTGCCGTCTCCTAATCTTATCTTTCTGAGCCTTAGCAAGGCACCCTTGGAGTGATGGGGCACTCAGCTGCCTACGAATGGGGAACCGTGCTGAATTTTTTTAACGTGGGTGGCCGTCTCCAGCAGGTCATGGCGGGCAGCAGTACACACATTTCTCCTCCATTTATTTCCCAGCCAATAAATTTGCACAATGGTCTTCCATTTACTTCCGACTCCATGAAAATGCAAATATTTCCCACAGTTTAGAAGAAAAAAACTTACGGAGCGCCAGAGTGGGGGCAGCCAAGGAGCTGCGCCACCAGGAGGGGTTCTGCCCACCACCCCCAGAACGGGCTGCACTCGCTCCGTCCCGTGCAGCCACCTCCAGTGGGGATTTTTAAAAAGATCAGTGGGTCTCCGTGCAACCACAGCAGGGAGGTCTGCAAAGGAGCCCCCAGAGGGACAGGAGGGGCCTCTCCCCTTCCTGGAACAGCTGGAGAGTCGGGAAACGGCTGAAAAGTCGGAGGGCACAGAGGCGCTGCAGCTCGCCCCTGAAAACTGGAAAGATCACGGTGCCGGGGGAGACATGCCCTTTGGGGCATTTAGTCCCTTGGCTTTGCCCCTCGGTTGCCCCCTTTGGCAAGGAAGCAGACAAGGAAATTGTGCAGGCGAGACGGACGCCTCGCACACTTGTGAAAGATCACCAGCCAGACTCTAACTGCCGCTCGTCCCGGATCCCGTATTTCTGAGGCGCTGAACAATCAAGCACTGAAAGAGGAAGGATCGACGGCTGGTCCGTCCAAAGGGCGGTTTCAGCAGTGGTGGAAAGGCAGTCATGGGCGAGGTTACGAGGCGTGGGCGGGGGGGGGGGTTCTGAGCGGCTCTGCAGCCGAGCGCTGCACCCCACAATCAAACCAGCCCCCAGGTGTGGATGCTGCAACAGTCCAGCCCGGGCAAGCCCAGCCATAGGCCCCGATGGGGCTCCTTCCTGGGAAGGAGGCACCTGGCAGGTTCAGACAAAATGCCAGCCCACCGTGGCCAGTGGCCCAGGGCAGGCCCCTGCATTGTGTGAACCCGGCCGCGGTCGCCCTGCCCTCCACACTCTGGCTCACGGATGCCCCGA
Organism: Varanus komodoensis; assembly: GCF_004798865.1. Taxonomy (NCBI): domain Eukaryota; kingdom Metazoa; phylum Chordata; class Lepidosauria; order Squamata; family Varanidae; genus Varanus; species Varanus komodoensis. The sequence goes on along the minus strand of NW_025336481.1, from coordinate 371,261 downwards.
GCAAAGGCACCGGATCTCGGCACGCGCACCCTCCGCACTGGGCAGGCCAGTGGCATTCACGTCCAGGGCCGGACACACTCACGTCCCGCAGCCTGTACCGCTCAGGCAAGCTGAAGGCACTCCCCACATTCCCGCACCTCGGCCCCATCGTCCTTGGCATGCCGTCTCGTCAGCGGAGCCGAGGATTCCTTTGGCCGTGGCGTTTGAGCCGGAACGTGGCATGGGCCGGAAGCGGCAGGTTCGGCCGGCCTGCGAGAGGGTGGGAGGGTCGGCCATGCCTGCGTGCGTGGTCCCTCTCGCGCCGAGCCCACCATCTCCCGCTGTTTCCTGGGCGCAGGTGAACTGCCTGGACGACAAGGGCGTGCTGTTTGGGCGCTGGGACAACCAGTATGGCGATGGAGTGAGCCCCATGGCCTGGAACGGGAGCGTGGACATCCTCTGGAGGTGGCGGAAGTTCGGATGCCAGCCCGTCCGGTACGGGCAGTGCTGGGTCTTTGCCGCGGTGGCCTGCACAGGTGAGGGAACCGAGGAGTGGTCGCCCCAGCCCCCGGCCCCCCGGGCCAGGCCTCCCTTGCAGGAGAGGCTCCGCGTCCGTGGCCCAAGCGAGGCCTTGCCGCAGCCCTCCCTACCTGGCGCCTTCTGGATGCATGGTGCCGCAACTCCCGCCTTCCTACACTGGTCGGGGATGATGGGGCTTGCAGGCCAACCTAAGTAGGGAAGGCTGCTTTACCTGTTGCTCTGGGATTCCTTCCCCAACCGCACAGTTGGGAGCACCAGGAGAACGGTGCTGGACCAACCCGTGAGGGTTCTTGGTCAGGCCTCCGTTCCGACACGGGCCCAGAACTGCCCCAGGAGATGGGCGCGCATCGGGCCTTCTGGCTCTCACCCCCAGGCAGCCTGACGCGAGGGGCCGGTGCCACTCATCTTCCTCCGCTGGCCAGGGCAGACCCGTCCACACACGTGACTTCAGCTCCCTCGAATGTGGAAAGGGGCCCTCGCTTCTGCAGCGCCTCTGCCATCCGGAGCCTTCCCAGCTGCCCGTCCTCCCTGCTCTGCCTGTGGGAGATGGAGCAGGCGGGGAGGATGCGATGGCCCAGCGGTTTGGTTCTGTGTGGCCGGGCGGCGGCTGGATAGCCAGCCGGGCCTCCTGCTTCCCGCTGGCTTGCAAGACCACAGATGCGTCGAGGGCTCCCCTGTGAGTGGCGATGCGCTTGGGGAGGCTGGCTCGGGGAGCGCGATCCAGCCACGGTGCACGGGCCCGTTCCTCTCCCGCAGGCAGGGCTCGGGCCCCTGTGCTGGCCAGGTCCCCGCTCCCCGCAGGGGGCTCGGACACGGCTGTGCACCAGGCCTCGAGAGAAGGGTGGGGGTCTCCAAGGAAGGGGTGCACTGGTATCACGGCCCGGCCCTCGGCCGCCCCGGGGCCCTGAATAATTTTTCGTGGGGTGACAAAGGCAGGGAAACGAATCTCTCCCGCTCTGCTCTCAGGGCAGGGCGCTCTCAGCAATTCCCACTTGGCAAGAAAGCGTTAACATGATTTTTAAAATCCCCGTTGGGTTTTCTAATCCGTCAGCCTTGCCGAGCTGATGCTGCAAGCCTGTGGGATGAGGAAAAGCCATGAACAGATGAGACATTCAGTGTGAGAATATTGTTTATGAAAGCAAGCGAATCAACATTGGACAAGAAGAGCATTAAGCAATGCCTGATGTTTCAGGGGCGGACCACAGATGTGGTACCTAAAAAGAGTCACAAATAAACACAGGTTGCCCCATACCAAGCCGCTCTTCCTGTTAACCCTGAACTGCCCTGCAAGACCAAAGCAGCTGGACAGCCAGAGCTGGCCTTCACATGAGCGGAGACAAAGAGGCAGAGCTGCTCTTGTCCCGCTGTTTCCAGGTCCACACAGGAAGGGGCCTCCTTGCCCTGCCTCGTTTCTGGGGCGAATCCAGGCAGCGCCATGTTCAGGGGAGAAGCCGGGTGGGTCCCGCATGGGCCTCTCCACCACGGAGCCCGTCTGCTTCTGCTCTGCAATGCCCCTCCGCCCTGCCGCTTCCCCTCATGCCAGGAAACGGCTCCCGGGGCTCAGGCACCCGCTGTGGGCCCCGCACAGGTGTCACACCAGGCTTAGCCCCCTTCCCTCGGGAGGGAAACCTCTTCACCCAGTCCGTGCTTTGGTGCTTGGCCGTATGCCAGTGCAGAGGCCATCCAGGCACAGCTGCTTGTGGTTTCCCCTGCCCTCCCTCACCCTCCGCACCATGCGCAAGGTGCAGGATTTTAGCCCTGGGGTCAAAATCGCGCATCTCTCACTCTTTGGGACCTCCAGGAGTTGGCGGGATGCAGCAGTGCTGATCCGGATCTGGCAAGGCTCTTGCTTTGGTCGTCAACACCACGCCATCGGCACGCCTCCGGGCGGCTGACCGGGGGCCGGGTGGCTTCTCACTCCCGCCCTCCGCTCCGCTCTCCCCCCACAGTGCTCCGGTGCCTGGGCATCCCCACCCGCGTGGTCACCAACTACAACTCTGCCCACGACACCAACGGCAACCTGGTCGTCGAGCTCTATCTGGACGAGAACGGGCGGCAGCAGCAGGGGAACCGCGAGATGATCTGGTGAGTGGCGGAGGCGGCCGAGCCCACGGTGCCCGGCACACGCACCCAGCGGCCTCGCCCTCGCGCCTGACGGCCTGCGTGGCCTTGTTCTCCGCCCTCGGGGGAAGGAGCTTTCTGGCAGTGCAGGTAGCGGGAGACTCCGAGGGGACCTGTTGGCGACATGCAGGTAGGTGATGGGGTGCCATGCAGAGGTGGGGAGAGACCTGTTCCCCCCTGCAGAGGAAGGCAGAACGTGCTCCAACAGAGCAAAGCTCAGGGAGCCAAGGTTCCATTTGGATGCCAGGAAGCACTTCCTGACAGTCGGGACCCCAAGGGCGTGGAATGGGCTTCCACGGGAGGTGGTGGCCCCACTGGTGAGGGTGCTCAAGGACAGGCTGGACATGCACGTGGCAGGCATGTCGTGAGCAGAGCCGGCTGGAGCCGGGGGTCAGACTAGATGGCCCGGGAGACCCCTTCTGGCTCGCTCTGTTTCTGTGTTTGAGCTGTGGAGAGAACCATGGTTTGAGGAGGAGCCCAGGGCCAGGGCCAGGCCAGAGTAAAGCCAGGTGAAGCGCAGTCCCGGCGGGGATCTCCAGCTGCTGGGCTGCAGAAGCCCTTCTCTGCCGGACACCTTGGAGGGGGCTGCTCACCAGAGCTGACAATCCCACCCAGGTGGACCAGGGTTCTGTCCCAGTGCATTCTGGGGCTCTGGCGCGCATCCCCCGAGTGCCCCCCACTGCAGAAAGATGGCCCCTCCAGGCGGCCGGCCACCTGCTCTTCATGCTTGGTCTGTCGTGCAGCCCTGGCCATGGAGGAAGTGGGGCAGGCTGGGAGCCGGTGGGGCCCCGGGTGTGCTGCGGGTCTAAGCTCCGGGGTTGGAGCCGGCAGTGAGTCCCGCTGGGGCATCTGGACGCCTGTCGGCCCACGGTCTTCGGGGCAGCAGCGGCCCTGAGCAGTGCTGGGCGGTGGGGGGGGGGGCACGGCAGAAACAATACAGGCAGCCAACGGGCAGCTGCGGGCAGACGTGCCTTGGGAGACAGCGGGACCACCTTCCTGGTGGGGCTCCTGAAGTCCATGTGAAGCCAGAGCCCCCAGACAGTCGATTTTCAGTCTAAAATGCGTTTGGTGTTTCTGCCCCCTGTTCACAACTTGCCGCTCATGAGGAACCCACAACCTGCTTTGAGAGTTTTCTAGGGTCAGCGAGAGAAGCCGGCAGCCCCCTCGGAGGCACACCAGGTGCCGCAGGGCATTTCCAGGGAAATTGAGTGAAGGGATGGGGCTTTTGCGCCCTGTGCTCCTTCTGGCTCTCGCGTGCTGCTGAGAAAGGGGCTCCCGAGCCCTGCCTTGGCCGCCGCGTCGGAGTCCGGCGGGGCGTTCCCACTGTGGCCGGAAGCCGTCCGCTCTGCCGCCCGGGCAGCCTCCCCCAGCTCCTTCCGAGAAGAGCGCTCGGCTCCGGGGCTGGCAGTGGGCACTGATCAAGCGCTCCGGGAGCGGAGCAGGCGGGGTGGCTCTTCTCGGGCCCCCCCTCCGAGTCCCTCCCTCAATGCCCCTCGCTCTCCCTTCTGCCTCTTGCAGGAATTATCACTGCTGGGTGGAATCTTGGATGACCCGACCAGACCTTCCGAGCGGATACGACGGCTGGCAGGCCATCGACCCGACCCCTCAGGAGAAGAGTGAAGGTGACGGCCCCCAGGCCCCCTTCCCCGTCTCGCTGAGTTTGGTTCACGAAACTCCCGCGTAGCATGGGGTCCCTCGCAGAAAGATGCATCCCGAAGTCCGGAGGAGGCCTGGCAGAACGGACCCGCTTCCAGCCTGCCACGCTTTCCGCCTCCCGAGCCCCACCGGGGGAGGCTTGGCGGGGGGGCGGCTTGAAATGCCCAGCAGGGCCTCCCCCGACGATCCGATGGGCTGGCCGAGCACCCCTTGGTCTGCGAGGTGCCCTCTGCCTGGCCGCGGGGGGCCGGCACGAGCGTGGCCCCGATGTGCCGTGGCTGCCAGTGCGGCCGGGGCTGCAGGGCATCGCTTTCGCCCCCTGCCACGCTGACGGCCCCCTCCCCCTCAGGAGTCTACTGCTGTGGGCCCACCCCCGTCAAGGCCGTCAAGGAGGGGGACCTGGCGCTGAAGTACGACGTGAAGTTTGTCTTCGCCGAGGTGAACGCGGACGTGGCCTACCTGAAGCTGCAGAGCGACATGTCGCGGAAGCGCACCGTGCACTCCGCCGCCGTGGGCAGGAACATCAGCACCAAGCGCGTGGGCCGGGACGACAAGGAGGACATCACCCACCACTACAAGTACCGCGAAGGTGTGGGGCCCGGGGGGCTGGGGGGGCGGGGGGGGGCTCGCGGGGGCCCAAGCCCTGTGCATCAGTCGTGCCCGGTCCGTGCAGCCCCTGCCCTCTCCTTCCACGTTTGGGGGGGGGGGGCTCGCTAGCCTGCGCTCAGCATGAGTCCGGCGGCACAAGGAGGAGGCCAGTGGTGCTGTGGAGGAGGGGGCCCCTCGGCCGCCTTGGCCCCCCGCCCCGGCCGGCGCCACTCGAGCATCCCCGCGGCCTGCTTCCTCTCGGCAGACTCGGAGGAGGAGAGAGCCGTGTTTGAGAAGGCCAGGTACCAGAAGAGGCACCCACAGGCGGAGGAGGGCTTGAAGGTCAGGATCAAAGCCTCCGAGGGGATGAACAACGGGTGTGACTTTGACGTCTTCGCCGTCATCAACAACAATACCCCCACGGAGCGCCAGTGCCGCCTGATGTTCGGCGCCCGCACGGTCACCTACAACGGGACGCTGGGGCCGGAGTGCGGGTACAAGGACCTGCTCAACGTCATTCTGGACCCCTACGCAGGTACGGGCAGCCGTGGGCACGATCCGGCGGCCCTGGACAGCACGCGAGGCTGCCCTTTGCTGGGCCAGGGGAGCCGTCCTCGCAGTGCCCCGGAGCTTCTGTGGACCGAGGGCGGCTCTGTACGGAGACCGACGCTTCTGCCCAAGCCGGGGCTGCTGGGGCTCCCAGGCCCCGCGAGCGGCGTGCTTCTGCCCCCGCGTGGAGCAGAGCTGGGGTTTCTTTCCCGACGTTCCAGGCATCTCCCCGACCCCACAGGAAGTCCAGCCAGGGCAGGGCAGGGCAGGGCAGCTGCAGCCGGGCGGCCATGCCGGGACACCCACACGGCACCCAGTTTCTTGGTGTGGCACCAGGACATGCTTCCCACGCATCAGAGCCCAAGCCCTTCCCCGGCCCCACTAAGCCCTCCTGCAGGGCTCAGACACCAGCCCCACATGCCCCCAGCCCCACGCGGCCCCCACCAGGGGGTCACTTTGCCCGCCCAGGGACTCCCCGTCTCTGCACGGGCTTCGGAGTCGAGGCGTGGGACGACACGGGTGGCACGTTTCCCACGCAGGATCAGCTCTTGGCGCCTCAGGGATCACCGCTGCAGAAGCCTCTGAAGGGGGGGGGCATCTGCTGAGAGGAGAGTGGGGTGCCGGGGGTACCAGGGCGGCCAAGTGCAGGCCGGCCCCTCCCCCCGTCTGCCAATCCCACCCCTCGCCCTTCCCTTCCAAGAAGCCGAGGGGCCTCTCCTGATGCCGCAGTGCTCGGCCTGCCCCCCGTCGCTTCCTGCGCCCCCTTCACGGAACCACGGCCCCCGAGAGCGCCTCCACAGTGGAACGCCCCCCCCCCCGGCTGGAGGCGTGGCAGCGCTGCGGGAGCCCAGGGGTGGCAGCCGGCAGGTCCCCAGATGTGCCGGACTTCGGCTCTGGTAAGCGGGACTCCTGGCCAGGAATGCTGGGAGCCGAGAGCCAACACATCTGGACAACTGCCTTTTGCCAGCCCTGCCTCAGGCTCGGCTGAGCTGGGCCAGCCCAGAGTTTCAGGCGAGGACAGGAGCCAGCTGTTAAAACACGGCCGTGCACATTCCGTGTTGACGGGACGCGCTGTGCAGACAGGCTGCCGAGCTGTTTTCTTGTTGAAAAGATCAAGCCGCTAGGCCCTGTGGTTGCAAAAGCCAACTGGAAAGCATGTGAGCAGGTGTCGCTGGAGCAGGATCTCCGGCCATGACGGGGGGGAGGCGGGATTGCAGTGCAAAAGCGGGACGAGCAGAGCAGAGCAGAACTGCCAGGTTTGCCTGGTGGGCCAACAAAATACGACGTGATCTCACCATGGGATCGTTTCCCAGTTTACAGACGGAGCGCAAAACGAGTGTGCCGATGCGGAAGGTGCTTTGAGGGGTGCGCGTCTGCCCGAAACGGAGGGAAAGGCTACTTGAGCCGCCTCTGATGCGCAGCCCCATGTGCTGGCTGACAGCCTGTGGCCATGTAGACGCGCCCGAACCCTGGGACACACGGAGGGGATCTTTTGCGTTCGAGTCTCCAAGCGCCGCTTGAGAGAGGCCCCTTCATATTAGAGGAACTAAGAAGTGAAAACAACGATTAATAGCCCTGATTGTTTATGTAGGATTAACACATAGCGAATAGCAAACAGTTTATTTTAAAGTGTTTACAGAATGACTGGCTCATATGGGACTCACAAAAGCCCATAAACGTGGACTTGTGAGTGATCCGCCTCCTGGCAGACGCCTGGCTCCCGGCGGTTCGTCCGCAGAGCTGTTTCGCTGCTCCCCGCCGGCTTCACCCATCTGACGCGAGCCTCTTGCGAGCGTCAGTTCCTCCGTGCCCAGCATGCAACTGTCCTGGAGGAGAGGTTGCCTTGACTGGGGCTGATGGGGGCTGTGGGCCCAAGCCTCTGTGGGCCACAAGGGGCCCACTCCAGACGTGTAGCGAACAGTCTTGTGGAAGAGCATGCATTGGGCGTGCTGGCGAGGGAGCGCACGGGGCGAACGGCGAGGCGGCTGGAATGGGGAGCCGGTGCTCCTCGTTTCCAGTTTGTCCCTCAAGGGGGGAGGCGGAGGCCAGGGGGGCCTGTCCAGGCCACTGCCGGCTGCAGCGAGGGAACCTGCTGATGTTGTGGGTGAATTTTGGCAGCTTTGTCCACCGTCGGACTTGGAAGTGGCAAGGCTCACAAGGCCGCGCTCTTCTGGCCCCGCTCAGCCGCAGGGCTCTGGAGATGGCAGGGCTGATCTGGGCCCCTCCTGGCTGCAATGAGGGGCCTCTGTCCCCCGAGCCACGGCCCCTGCCCCAGACCGTCCGTGGGGCCGGCTGGAGAGCGGCGCTCCTCCTGCTGGAGGGACCCCTCCTGCTCAGCTCGCGCGCCCTGCTCCACGGGCTTGACGGAGGGGCGAGCAGCTCCCGGGCTTGGCAGCCGCTTGGCCCGGATCGTTCAGAGAAGGCCCCGGGGGCCGAGGCACTGGACCCTTCCCTGCCCCGTCCACCGGGCGGGTGGCAGGGAGAGGAGCCGGCAGAGCACAGGGATTAGCAGCGCTTCCGGCCTGGTGCGGAGCCGGAGGCACCAGCTCGAAGGAGCCCTGGCGCCTGCCCAGGTGGGGAGGAGCTGTCGCTTCAGCCGTGCTGAGGGCGTGCCAGACCGGGGCTCAGCCAGCCCCGCCTGGGCCCGGCGCGAGGGAGACGGTCCCCGGGAAGTGGGGCCCTCTGGCTGCCAGTCTGGGGCGGCCGGAGCCACCCCACCAGCCGCACGGAGCACCGTCGGGTGAGCCGCCCCACAGGCCAAGGCAGGCCGGCCGGCCAGCGTGGTACGGGGCGAGAGTGTGGCCTGGGGCTCAGGCAGCCTGGCTTGCGGTCCGTGCGAAGCCATGTGGCTCAGGGCCAGGCACAGGCTCTCAGCCCAGCCGACCTCGCAGGGTTGTCGCGGGAATCCGACGGAGAGCGAGAGGAGATGGTGGACGCCGCCTTCTGTGCCTTGGAAGGGGAAAAGGCGGGATGTAAATCCAGGAAAAGAAACGAGCGGGCAGGGACGGCTTTGCCGTTCCAGGGCTTGCAGCAGGAGCCGAGAGGAGGCTCGATATGCGGGGGACGGGGAGCAGCCGCGCATCAACACTTGTGGCCCCAGGGCTCCCGCGGTGGCAGGGGGGCCCGGGCGGCGGCAGCGGAACAAATGGCCGGGAGCGCCTGGGGCATCTCCGGAAGAGTCGGGGCATCTTCCCATGGCTAACGAGCCACCTCCGGGAAGGACCGGCATCGGGCCGGGGGAGATGCGGGTTCTGGCCCCCACTCAGCCACGAAGCTCTCTGGGCGGCTTTGGGGGACCCCACTCTCAGCCACGCCTACTCCACAGGGTTGTTGTGAGGGTAGATGAGGGGCTGCCTCGGGTCCTCGCAAGGAGGAAAGGCAGGGTGTGGATGCGGTGGGAAGGGCCGGGAGTATTTTTGGTGCAAGTATGAGAAAAGCGCTAGACAAACAGCTGCAGAGGCGAACGACGGGAGCCTCGCCCCCGGACCGTGCGCCTTCTGGCCCGGGAGTGGCGTCCCTTGTTCCACTCACAGCTGGGAAGGGAAGGGATGCAGCTCTCCTCCCCGGAGCCATTTCCACTGCCCGCGAGCGCTGCAGGTGCCGAAGGAAGCTTTGGCAGGCAGCCTTATCTTGCCAGCGGTGTGCGCCATCCGGCAGGCCGCGGCTTCGGCGGTGCCCCGCAGAGAGGTCAGGAATGAGGCCTGCAGCAGCCCGATCGAGGGGGACGCTGCACCCCTTCGCCGAGGCGAGCTGAGCGCCTCCAGGCGGTGGGGACCCACTCCGTGTGGCCGGCGCGGGTCAAGCGCCCCCAGGCAGCGGGTGCAAGCCAGACAGGGCGATGGGAGCGTGGCCGCGGCCCGATGCCTCCCTTCCCAGCTGGCCTGCGTGCACGGAGACGGGAGACACGCAGCCCTGGCGCTCGGGCCCCCTGCAGCCGGTGGTGCTGCTCTCTCCTCGGCGCCCCTTCCTCTGCCGGCTGCGGGGAGGGGCTGGCGGCTGCACATGGACCCCAGGGGGCAGGCGTGGCGGGGCGGCTCCCGAGGCAGCGCGGCCTAGAATGCCTCTCCTTCTGGGGGTCACCTGCTGGCTGATGCCCCCCCCCCCAAGCAGCCTTCCAGGCAGAAAAGCGGGCAGGTACACCAGCTGTGCCAGGTGCCTGGAAGGGCCCCGAGGTTGGCCTATGTACGTAACTGGCCTATGTATGTAACTGGAGGGCCGAGGGGCCTGGATGCGGCCCTTGCCAACCCCCCCGCTTCCTCTCCAGAGAGGGTCGTCCCGCTGCGCATCCTCTATGAGAAATACTGCGACTGCCTGACCCAGGACAACATGATCAAGGTGATGGCGCTGCTTCAGGAGCAGGAGACCCAGGAGATGGTGCTCAGCGTCAGGGATATCTACGTCAAGAACCCGGACATCCGAGTCAGGGTGAGGCCCGGGGAGCGCGTGCAAGGCCACAGCGCGGCGGGACCCTGGGGCCGGGCGCCCCCGCTTCTGGGCTGCGTGCACAGGTGGAGCTGCCCTCTCTGGCCCGCTGGTTCTCGCGCCGCTCTCCAGCCACAGCGCTGCCCGGCCCCCCGCTCGCACAGGGCGGCCTGCCCTGGGGCGCCCCCTCTGGGCGGCGAGCGGGTCCCTGGCCCCCGCGCATGTGGGTCCAGCCCGTGCCCTGAGGCGGGCGGCGCGGGGGGCTCGGGGCGCCCACACCAGCTGCGAGGGGCGCGGGCATGGGGGGGGCGCACAGGCAGTGACCTTTCCGCCTCCTTCCGACCGCAGATCCTGGGGGAGCCGATGCAGAAGCGCAAGCTGGTGGCCGAGCTCTCGCTGACCAACCCGCTCCCCTCCCCACTGAGCGGCTGCGTCTTCACCATGGAGGGCGCCGGCCTCACGGAAGGACAGAAGAGCCAGGAGCTGTAGGTGTCTCCCCCCGGCTTCTGCCCCCCTATGGCCGGCCCGCTTGCCGGTCGGCCTCACGCCCAGGGAAGCGCAGGCTCTCCAGCGAGGCCCCCGGAGAGTCCTGCAGGGGCTTTGGGGTGTGCCTGACGCCCCGCTGCAGGGGCACGCACAGGTCTTGCGGGTCAGCTGAGGGCGCAGGCTTGGGCAGCGTCTGACCTGCCCGTGGGGGTCCCAGGCCAAGCAGGGAGTGGGCTGGGAAAGACCCACCTGGGGGCCCTGCACTGCAGCCAGCCCCAAGCCGGGGGTCCGTCTGCCCTGGGGCCGCGCGTGGGAAGGCCATCGCCCTCCTTGGCTGCAGAAACAGGTGCTGCACGGGGCTGCCTGGGGAGGGGCTGCCAAAGCCACCACCCACTCCCCTCCTCCCCAGCATGAAAAAGTGGGATGAAGGGGGCTGTGGACCTATTTTGGCCTGAAAAGGAAACGCGCCTGATGCTCTTTGAAGCACTTGTGGCGGCCAAGCCTCACGGGAGCCGGCAGAGCGCCGAAGGGGGTCCACGGGGCAGGCGAGCTCGGCCCGCAGAGGCCAACCCTGCCAGCCTGTGTCCAGAAGGCCCCCGGGAGGGAGGGAGGGCTCTGCTTGGCCCATCACCATGTGCTTGGGAGGTGCCAGCCGTGGTGCGGGGTGCCCCCTGCCCCGTGAGCTGCGGGCACCTCGCAGCCCCGGCGCTGGCCGGCCGGCGCCCTCTTGGCAGAGCTCACGGCCCGGCGGCTGACCTGGCCGCGCCGCATTCGTGTCCCCGCAGGGACGCCCCCGTCGGGCCAGGCGAGGAGGCCAAGGTGCGGGTGGACTTCGTGCCCCGGCAGTCGGGCCTGCGGAAGCTGGTGGTGGATTTCGAGAGCGACAAGCTGAAGGGGGTGAAGGGCCACCGGAACGTCATCATCGCCCCCCTGCGCAAGTGACATCGGCCTCGAAAGTGGGGAGGCCGCGCGAGCCTCTGGGGGCCAGGAGGGCCGGGGGCCCTGCGCCATCGCCTTGCCCCGCACGAGCCTCCCCTTCGCCACGTTGGACGAGCCTGCAGTGGGGGGGAAGGCTGCGCCTTCTGCTAACGGCCTTTCACAGTAACCCCAGCTATCACAACTCCACAAGCAGCCACATGCCCCCCGCCACACCGCCCCAGGCGCTTCTTTTCTAAATCCTAAGCATTTTCAAACAGAAAAGGTCCCTGCAGTTTACGGCTAGCTAGGCAATGCGAGAGCCGTGCACCTTTTTCCGCCTCAACATGGGTAGGACTAAACCTCCTGCCCCCGGGGCCTGTTTTACAGACTTTCTGCTGCTCACGGTTCAAAGTCTGTCGCCCGCCCGCCCGCCTGCCCGCCCGCCCGGGCTGGCTGGCGTGCCAGCAGCCAGCGGTGGAGGGCGAGCCGGCCTGGGCCACGTGCTCAGCGCCAGGCCAGCGGGTCAGCGGTCTGTCTCGCGACAACGCAAGGGCAAGGTACCCCGGCCGGTTGCGTGCCTGGAAGCGAGCGCTCCTGCAGGATCTCCAGCGACGGAGGAGGGGTCTTCGCAGGGGGGGTTCACACCCTGGGGACTCTCCCTAACCGAGAAGGCAAAGACTCCGTCTGAAGCCGGCCGTGGAAGGTGGCCGCCCTGGGCCTGCCGGGGAAGCGCAGACATCCGAGTCTGCGAGCGGCTCAGGAGGGCCCCGTAGCAGCTCGTCTTTGCCCTTTTCCTCGGCCGGCGTTAATCCTCGAGCTGAAGAGAAGAAGCCGGCCGGCGCTGTTCGTCGGCGGAAAAGCAGCGATGGGCGCGTGGCCAGCCCTGCAATGGCTCTCTGTCCCCCTCGGGGCTGTTTCTGGGGGGGTGTGCACGTAGGAGTGCCGGCCCACCTGGGGGGGGCCGGCCGGCTGCGAGGCTCTTGCCCCCTTTTGCCAAGCTGGGGACTCGCGTGCCTGTAGTTGCGCTATGGCTGGACCAAATCTGCAGGCGACGTTTGTGCCTGGAGAGGGAAAGAGTGGGTGGCAGCCTTTCCCAAGCCCCTGCCCTCTGGATGTGTTAGACTACAATTCCCATCATCCCCAGAGGGTAGGGCCATTGGGCGGTGTGGTCCCGGAGAGGGAAGGCTGCCCCGAGGCACTGCAAAGATGAGGCCAGAGTGGGGAAGGTCAGGCGGATGCGGAAGAGCCAGTAGGGAACAGACCGGAAGGCCCCGGGCAGGGCCGGGCCGGTGGGAGAGCGCCCCCAGGAGAGAAGCCCCGCATGAGGAAGAGGAGGGGCGCGGGCCGCCTCGCCCGCTCTCTCCACTGAGCCACGCGGCTTCCGATGCCACAGAGGCCCCTGGTGCAGCGAGGGGGCGCTGGGGCAGGGGCCGGGGCGCTCTCGCCCGTCGCCGTGTCCCCCGAGGGGCTCTGGCGCTCGGTGCGGCGCCTCTGCTCCATCCCTCCTCCTCTCCTCTCGCCCCAGTGGCAGCGGGTTCCCTCGCCTCATCTGAGCCACGACGTGCGCCTGCAGGTCTTTGCACGGAAGCCTCGCCGAGCCCGTCCGGCACCAGAGCCGCCCGCGGGCCACACGGTTGCGCACGGCTGAGGAAGACGGCAGAAGAACGAGCCCGGCCTGAGGGGGGAAGGGCTGCACAAATGAACACGGCAAGGGGGGGGGGCTTGGGGGGGGGGGGGCGGGGGGGGGGGGCTGTCCGGGCACTCGCTTCATTCCTGCCTCACGCCTCTTGCAAATGCTCTTTAAATGCTCTTTTCCCAGCTCCGATGACGGGCGATTGATGCATCACCAAATAAAGAGTCACTTTTCACTTTCCAAAGGGCTGGGGCTCTTCTGCCTACCCAGGGTGGGGCCATGAATGACTGGCCGGGGGCAGACAGGGCCCAGTCAACAGCCCCCCAGATCACCCCTCGCCTTTGGCCATCGTTCTGACCTCCGCCCCAGCAATTTTGGATCCTCTGGGGGCAGCACTGGGGTGCCACATCCGGGGAGGGGGGAGCCCTCTGCATGATATTTGCAGGGGGTCCTGTGAGGGCACCGGCCCGGCCCACGGCCCGAGGAAGCCGCAGTGTGAGGTCTGCCCACAGGGCCTCTGGTGCGCAGGGTCCCTGGGTGCATGACCGGCCACCCCCCACCCTCCCCGTGGGGCAAAGCGCAAGCGCGAGAGTCACTGCGGGGAAACGGGTGACCCTCTGAAGCAGGCCCTCTGCAGCTGGCTGCAGCTTGAGCTGGCCCCCCCAGGCCCATGCCCCCTGCACGAGCGATGCAGGGGGAAGCGGAGGGGAAGGGCCCCCGGCTGGGCTGCACTTCCCTGCATCACGGGCATCGCTTGGCCGCCTTGCGGGGCAGAAAATCCCCCAGGGTGGGGGGCATCAGGAAACCAGCCGCGGCAGCAACCGTGGCAGGAGAAGGCCGGAGCAGAAGAGCACGCCTCAGAAGCCTGCCATGACGGAGCCCGGCGCATCCCAAGGAGCAGTGCAGGGGCCACCACACGGAAGGCCCTCTCACCTCCAGCTGCTCTCACAGACGGGCAGACGAGGGGGGCCTCTGCTGACTGGCCTGCACGGGCCATTCTTGGGTGGTTGCGCCCCAAACAGCTTACGGCTGTTTTTAATCAGTTAGAGCTTTTTTCAGCCGTGCCTGGGGGCTTCCTAGCAAACAAGGCAGCATATAAATGTTAATCAATACATTAGCCCATTAGCCGTGGCATTTAGGCATCCATTCAGTCCCACTGATTTCAGTGGGTCTTCTCGAAGTATGAGGGAAACGGGACCCCACCGCGCAGCTTTGCCATGTCCTCCTTCACAAAGAGTGGGAACTGGCAACGGGGGGGGGGGGGGGGGGTGTTCCTTGCTCAAAGTTCAGTCGTTGCCTTTGGAAATGGTTCTGCAGGACATGACTGCCACTCTCGGAGAGCGATCACGGGGGAAGACGGAGCCTGGGGGGCACAGGCTCCTTCCACAGGTAACGGCAGCCCAAGCCAGCACGGCCGGGCGCCAGGACGGGCCGCGCAAGCGCAGGGAGGCAGCGCTCACCCCCTGGCACAGCTCCCGCCTGGCACCTCCGTGCCTCTCATGCCTCCTGGTGGTGCCGTGGATTCCGGCAGTGCACGCAGCGGCCAGGCCTCCCGGAGCACCAGCAGGGCAGGGCAGCGGATGGGGCTTCGGAGGAGGGCTCCGGCGGGGCAGGGGAGGGCGACCGCCCACTCCGCCAAGCAGGTGGCCCGGGAGATGGCCAGCTCCCCCTCCTGCCTGGGGGAGAGAGCTGATGCCCCTGCCCCCGCTTCTGCTGAGAGAGAGCCAAAGGAGATGCCTGGGGCAGGAGGCGGGAAAAGCCAGACGGCTCCTCCGGCAGCCACGCCAAACGGCAGCGGCCAGTAGCCTTGCTCCGGCTGGCCGCTTGCCAGCATGGCGATCCCGGCTCTTCCCCGGCAGCAGTCCTGTTCTGGGCCCAAACCGCGAGGGGTTCTGCTGTTCACGGCTGTACAAGGTGACATGCCGTCGGGGCGAGGCGAGGAGGCGAGGCGAGGCCCGGGCTGGCCGCTGGCGGGCGAGAGGCGCGCGGGCTTGGTCTGGCTCCCGGCGCGGCTGACGAAGGGCCAGGGCGGCCCCGCTCCCGTTTCCCTGGAAGGGAGAGGAAGCGCCGGGCCGAGTCGGGAGGAAAAGGGGAGACGCACGAGGCCCTCCGCGGAGCTGCCCGGCGAGGGACGGGGAGCGCGCGGCCGCTCGGGGCCAGGCGGGCCTGGGAAGCCCAGCCGAACCGCTGCCTCCGCCGGCGCGCCACGTGCCAAGCGCGCACAGCGGAGCGAGCGCTTGGCTTTGCGAGGGCAGGATCGCCGCGGCAGCGCCCTCACATGCGCGGGGCGCAGCGCCCGACCCTCTCGGACATGCGGGCGCACTGGGCGGCCCGGGAGCCTCCGTGGGCCCAGCGAGGGGTCGCTTCTGCGCCTCGTTCCGCGCAACGCTTCGCCTCGCCGGCGGACACCACGCCCGGGCGCTTCCTTCCGCAAGCGTCCCCGGAGCTGCTCGGAGGAGCGCCCCGGCCGCCGGCGAAAGACCCTCTCGGCTGCGGACCCCCCGTCCGGCAGAGCAGGCTGTGGCCCGCGGCTGCCCGAGCCCCGCCGGAGCAGTGTTCGCGTCGGGGGTCTGCGGAAGCGCCCCTCGCCGGGCGCCCCTGCACGGATACGCGGGCTTGGGGGGGGGGCAGAATATACGGGAGGGGCTCGCTGGCGGGAGGATGAACAGCCGCTAGTTCGCTAGTCCCTGCTGACCTGCGAAGCGGGAACAGCGCCGCCTGCAGGGGGCTGGGGGTTGCTGGGGTCCCTGGTTTAACGAGGGGCAGCAACGGGCCAGGCAAGTGCATGACTCCCGACCCCCAACCCACCCCACTCAAAAACCACTCAGGCAAAATGGAGCAGCGCTCCTCACAGCACCACCCCAAAGTGCTTCCCCAGCCAGGTCCATCCAGGCCGCGCCCATCGCTTTTACTGGCCAATGTCGCACCCAAGGTTCTCGGGCCCTCGGGCCCTCCTCGGGGGCCTGGTGTGAAAGGCCTGGGCAGAGGCGTCTCACGCCAAGCAGCGCCTCTGGTGACTTCCGGCACCCACCGCGTGCCCCTCGCCGGAAGCGGCAGCCTGCGTTGGCTTCGTTCCACCGCACAGCAGAAGCCCAGGTGGAAGCACGGCGACCTTGCAGGTGTGGCGCTCCAGTTTCCGGCAAGCGGGACGATTTGTTCAGAGCCGAAAAGAGCGCGCGTGCCTTGGCTTTGCTTGGCGTTCCGAGGGAAGGTGGCTTTTCACAGTGCCAGCCGCAGGACCCCCCCCCCCCCCCGGTGTGGTGGCCCTCCAGTTGGCTTGTTAGCACCCAGTTCCTATTTCCTAGAAGCGAGAATGGACAGCAGTGGGACTCCAGCCAGCGCCTGCTTAGCGAGGCCCTGGAACGAGCGGGCACAGGGCGTTCTGGCTCCGGAATACACAAGCAGTCATTCTCCGCAGCTCTCTGCCCCCTTACCTCCCACTGCCCCCCGGCCAAATACGAGTCCGGGGGGGTCTCTGGTGAGCCACTGGGCTGCCGGAGGGGTGCCCCCCTGCTTAGCTGGTGGACCCTCCGGATCCAGCTGCTGCCCAGGTCCTTCACCAGGGGCGTCGAGGCTGGCAGGGACTTGTCCTGGCACTACTGGCCCAGAAGCCACTGCAGACGGGGCCGAGAGACCTCCGGGCACTCCGTGTGGCATTCGGCTCTGCGATCCCCCCCCGAATGCTCAGAGCCCCCATGTCCCCTTCTCTGCATCACTCCCCTGAAAGGGTTATTTCTTCCTGGGGAGGTCGGCTTGCTGCCCCGTGCCCAAACCCAAGATCAGACTGAAGGAAGGTTCTCACCTAACTGCACCCGCACCAGCTTTGATTGATTTGCACCATGCCTGGAAGGCCTCCTGGAAGTAACTTGAGGCCGGGGGGGGGGGTGTCTGGTGGGTTTGTGGGGCCAGGCTCGGATGCCTTCTTGGCTCTCCTCGCACAACATCTTGAGTGCACTGGGCAGGGTTCCTCGATGGCCGCCTGTCCCAGGGAGACCAGTGGGACCACTGGGATCTCTGGGGAAGGCCGGACCACGGCCCCCCACCGGCTTCCCCTTGGGTGGGGCTGCAGCAGCCGCCAGTCCCTGCAGCAGCCTCGGCCATCGGGAACGGCTTCCAGCAACGCTCTCCTCTCCGAATTTATTTTTACCCAGTACTTGTTTACTCTGACTGTCTCCAGGCATTCACTGGTCCTGGGTGCCACCCTGAGCATGCAGAGACAAAAGGCCTGCGGCTCCAGCTTGGCCCCCCAGCGCATCGGGACCTGGGGGCCCTTTTTGGTGCAAACACGCCAGGACCGCGTCCAAAGGCGCTTTAAGCCCCATTTTATGGCACTTTGCAATTCGTAATGTTGTCACGTTCTGTAGCGTTCTGCGGTTCTGTAATTTATTCTAAACCAGAATAAATAAATTAATTCATAAATATTTCAAATACAGGATCCGTCCTCCAGGCAGCCTCCCAAGAAAATGTTCCTACAGACAGAGAGGGCTGGGAGAGGCCGCTGCGCTGTGTGCCCGGGACCTTCTTCGTGCCGACAACGCTGCTGATCCCGGCTCTAAAAATAGCCCCTTGCCGTCTCTGGTCTGAGGCCAGGGCCTGATCGAGAAAGCCTCAGCACGGCCCCTCGGGGAGGCCGGCTGCATCCACCCCCCCCCCCGGCAGTGCGCGCTTGGGGGTCAGCTTGCAGGCTGGTGCATCGCGCACACCTCTCCAGGCTTGGCGGCTGCACTGAAGGGACCTGGCGAAGGGACCACACCTGGCAGCAGTTCTGGTCACCACACCTGGAAAGGGAAATGGGAAAACCGGGAAAGGTGCAGAAACATAGAGTCAGAAGGGGCCTTCTGGGTCATCTAGTCTGACCCCCAGCTCCGGCCGGCTCTGCTCACGACATGCCCACCATTTGCACGTCCAGCTTATCTTTGAACACCCGCACCTCCCGTGGAAGCCCATTGCACACCCTCGGGGTCCTGACTGTCAGGAAGTGCTTCCTGGCACCCAAATGGAACCTGGGTTCCCTGATCTTTGCTCCATTGGAGCACGTCTTGCCTTCCAGTGCTGGGGAGAATAGGTCTCTCCCCACCTCCGTGAGACACCCCCTCACGTACCTCAATGTCGCCAACAGATCCCCTCTGAGTCTCCTCTTCTCCAGGCTGAAGAGACCCAATTCCCTCAGTCTCACCTCTTACGGCCTCCCCTGCAAACCGGCCACCAACCTTGTGGCCCTACACTGCACTGACTCCCACCTGGCTATATCCTTCCTGTAACGAGGGGCCCAAAACTGAGCACAATACTCCAGTTGCGGGCGCACCAGAGTCGTGTAGAGTGGTAGTAATACCTCTCTCGATCTAGAAGCCACACTTCTGGCTATGCAACCAAGGGTGGCGTTCGCCCTCTTGGCCACCGCATCACACGGCTGGCTCACGTTCAGCCTGCAGCCACCCGGCACCCCGAGAAAAGGGCAGCCAGCTTCAAAAGGGGTCAAGGGCATGGCTGAGGTCTGCTAAACTGTACATGGTCTGGGGGAAGCTGAGAGGGAGGCGTCTTCTTCCTCTCTCGTCATGCCAGGCCTGGATCTTCCCGGGAGGGTGGATGGGCTGGCACGGAGGGCAGGCCGAGGGAAGTTGCTTTAGCCCCAGCACCACACCCATGAGGCACAGCCGTGGCTCCCAGCCTGGGTTCGGCGAACACATGGGGAACGAGAGCGACATGGGTCTTATCCTGATGCTGCGCATTTGCTCCGGCATCAGAGATGCTCTGCCTGTGTATGGCAGTCGCAGGGGAACATGGGGACTGGTGCCCTGCCTGTGGGCTGTGCACTGGGCATTTGGCTGGCCCTGTGCCTCCAGGACGCTGGGCTCCGTAGTTCTCCCCGTGGACTGTGCGCAGCTCTCGGAGTCTTCTGGGTCAGGACCCCCATCGAGTCTCGGCAAGCATTAAAAGATGAAGGCGAGAAGACGGAGCAGCATCTTAATTTCCAGCTGGTCTCAGGGCTGAGAAAGGAAATTCAGCAAGGAAGAGGCACCATACGTGATCTGACAGAACTTGAAAAATTGATTTCACAGCAAAAAGAACACTTGGATGGATCTAGCAACTATTATTACAATATGGTACAGAAACTGAACAAGTTAAAACATGTAAGTGGGATGCAGAATTTTGGAGAAATATCCTTCCATCAGGGGGAATCTATATGGACAAAAGGAATAAAGTATACAGCTAGCCAAACCTTAAGAGAGAATTGGTACAAAATATTTTATCATTGGTATATAACTTCCACATATATTCAACAAATCTCCTAGAATTATACTGGAATGTGTTGGAAATGCAAAGAAGTGGAAGGGACTTTTTACCATACGCGGTAAAATAAGACTAAAATGTTGGAATAAGACATGGAATAAGACTAAAATGTTTTGGAAAGAAATACTTACAGAAATACAGAAAATTTTTAAAATTAACTTCCCAGGGAATGCTAAGAATATGCTATTGAGTATTGTACCAGAAACTCTTACAAGAACTATTTATCTCTTCCAAGAATTATTTAAATATATGACAACAGCAGCCAGAGTTACACTTGCGACAAAATGGAAAACAAAAGACTGGCCAGCTAATGAAGATTGGAAAAACAAGCTAGCTGAGCATGCAGTGATGGCAAAATTAACCAACTACATGAAAAGAGAAGTCCAAGACTTTAATGATATATAGGAAGCTTATTATACACATTCTATTTAATAAGTGAGACAAAAGTAGAGCTTAAGGAAGGATGATTAAGCTGAAATATATGTTAATAAGTCATAAAAAGGAAACCCAGTTAATGAATTTAGTTATAGTTGGAAAGCTTATCAATGTTTATTTTATTTGTAATTGAGAGGAAAAATGGAATCATTGGGCATCACTGTTTTCTGAATTAAGGAAGGAAGGAAGAGAAGGAGAAAGGCGAATGGCTGGGGAGCGGAAGAGGAGAGCAGAGAGAAAAGAGGGAAGAGGTCTCTCTAATTCTAATTTTATTTTAAGGAGATCAACCCTGGCTGCTCTTTCAAAGGCCAGATGCTGAAGATGAAACTCAAATACTCTGGCCACCTCATGAGAAGGAAGGACTCCCTGGAGAAGAGTCTAATGCTGGGAACAATTGATGGCAAGAGAAGGAGGGGACGGCAGAGGATGAGGTGGCTGGATGGGGTCACTGAAGCAGTTGTTGTGAGCTTAAGTGGACTCCGGGGGATGGGGGAGGACAGGAAGGCCTGGAGGAATGTTGTCCATGGGGCTGCGATGGGTCGGACGCGACTTTGCGACTAGCAACAACAAAGCTGAGCTAGGTGGCCAAATCATCCCTTAATACTTTCTTGCTCCCTGTGGTGAAAAAGAGAATTTGGGGGAATGCCTTGAGGACAGATTGCAATGTATGGCTGTGAAAGCTGGACCATAAGGAAGGCTGAGCACCAAAGGATTGAGGCCTTTGAATTGTGGTGCTGGAGGAAACTCCTGCGAGTCCCCTGGACCACGAGGCGATCAAACCGGTCAGTCGTAGAGGAGATCAACCCTGACTGCTCTTTAGAAGGCCGGATCCTGAAGGTGAAACTCAAATGCTTTGGCCACCTAATGAGAAGGAAGGACTCCCTGGAGAAAAGTCTAACGGTGGGAACAATTGATGGCAAAAGGAGGAGGGGACGGCAGAGGATGAGGGGGCTGGATGGGGTCACTGGGGCGGTGGGTGTGGGCTTGGGTGGCCTCCGGGGGATGGTGGGGGACAGGAAGGCCTGGAGGAGTGTTGTCCATGGGGTCGCGATGGGTCGGACATGACTTTGCGACTAAACAAAACCTTTTTATTTTAGGATATGCTCTAGGGTGAATCATAACTTACTATGTAAAAGCAGTTTTCTATGTGAAATTATTAGTTTCATTTGACTGCTTACTAATCTAATTGAACATTATCTATAACTATGTATTATCAGGTAAAACTGTAGTTGTAAGCCTAGATGAAATAATGTTGATTGCTAATTCTCTGTGGAACTTCTTGCATCTAGCTGTGTAAATCATTTTAGTATGTTAGTTCCTTTGGTTACTTTTGATGTTTCTGTTTTCCTTTCTGTTTCCTATTATCGCGCTCTCGCTCTCTCGCTCTCTCGCTCTCTCGCTCTCTCTCTCTCACACACACACACACACACACACACACACACACACGTGCGCGCGGGTGTGTGTGTGTGACATGACTCTCCAAAGAGCCAGCTTTGGCTCAGCTTGTCTGGCCTGTTTAGAGGAAAACCGGGACAGATGCGGGAACCAGAGGGCACTGACGGGGGAGAAAGGACGGGTCTGTCCCTCAGGCAAGGAGGGCCGGCCAGGACGGCCCGGCACCGCTCTGGAGTGGGAAGCAGGAGAAGAGCATCGCCTTCTTCCAGGGCCACCACACGGGCCACGATCCTGCTCCCCGTGGCATGGTCATGCTGGGCCACTCCTTGCCCGAGCCTAGGAAGCGACGGTGCGGAGCAGCCAGCCCTGTCACGGAAGTGCACCGTTTCTGGAGCATCCGAGCTCTGGGGAGAAAAGAGCCAGTGAGATGTTTTCAATTAAGACGTTGATGCTGAAGTCGGACTGTCCCTGGGCCGAACGACGAAGCGCAGGCTTCTACTGAGGCAGCCGGCCTGGCTGCTCCGTGAGTCTTGCCCAAGGCATCCTCTGCGGAGCAGATCCTGCCCTGTGAACCTGGGATGCCCCCCCCCCCCGGCATCCAGGCGCCCCCGGGCTTAGCCGTGGCGGGCGGCATTTCCAGCAGGGTGGGATCCGGCGTCCGTCTTGGTCCAGCGGTCCACTTGCCAAAAGGTCCCCAGAGAAACCCGCAAGTGGAGCAGGAGGGTGGCGGTGCCTTCCCACCCATGTTCCCCAGCGACCGCTGCACCCAGCATACTCCGCTGGCAGTGGAGGCAGCCCACGGCCCTCGGGACTGGGCGCCAATGACAGCCTTCTCCAGGAAGGGCCTTTCCCCCTTGGAAGCCCTCTGGGTTGGCGGCAGCCGCTGCGCCTGGAGTGGGACGGAGGCGCTGAGCAAACACGCCTGCCACCGGCCCGCTTCCCAGAAGGACCCCTTGCGGCCCCAGGGGGCGAGAGAGGGAGAAACGGTCCCCTCTCCATGCTGCGCACCACGGACGGTTCTGCGCCCCAGTGCCTTGCCTCCGCTGGCTCACAGCTTTGCTCAGCTAAACAGTCCCGGAGGCTGGCGCTTTTTCCTGTGAGTTGCCCTTTCCTGACCCCTCCGCAGGAGCGCTGCCCGAAGACGGCGGCTCCCGCTGCCTGTGGACGGGGCGAGCCCCCCTCAGAGGGGCCGCCCCGCCATTTGTGGCAGCAAAAGCAACCCGGTTGCGCTGCCTGAGGCACTCCGGTGCTGCTTCCTGCAGAGCAATGAACCGATGCCTGCTCTTAGACCTCGGCACACGGAAACTCCAGAGGAACTATTCCAGCGGGAGGGCGGTGAACCCGGAGCACTGCTTAAGAAGGGAGGCCGCCCGCCTGCGGCGCCACGAGCAAGCGCTTTCCAGCTCGGCGCGGAGGGAAGGCCGCTTGCACACCGGCCGGCCGGCTGCCAGCAGAATGCGGCTCGCTCCACTCCAAAGAGAGAGTCCCTGGGCATTGGCTAATTCCATCTAAAGGCAATTAACTGGCGCTGCGACGGGGGCACAGCCAGGGAGCAGTGGCACCGGCTGGCTGAATTTAGTAAGGCCCCGGTGGCGCAGCCGACACCCTCCCCCTCGTCTAGCGGCCAGTGAGTGCACCCCCGCCAGGAAGCCGGGGGACTGGAGAGGCAGGAGAGCGCCGGACGGACGACGCAGCCCAGCCGAGTCCAGCACGGGCTGGAGTCCCCCCAGTGAAAGCCAGGAGGGCTGTAAGGCGCCTAGGGGTGCATTGTTGTGGGGAACAGGTGGGCCGCAGGTAGCTGCAATGGGAAAAGGAGACTTTAAACCAAGAAAGAGGCCCGGCGAGAGAGAGAAGGGGATGAGCCCGGGCCTCCAGGCAGGCAGGTGAAAAGGGCAGGGGGCAAGAGGGTCCCTGGCATCGGGCGCTCCTCCAGTCCAGCCTGCTCGGTCTCCTCTGACGGCGGAGGCGCCCTTGCCCGCCGCCTGCTCGCCGCGTCCTTCCCGCCGACGGCTCCAGGGCCCGCGTCACGGCGTCTCTACCCCGTGCAAAACTCTCCTCGCTGGCAGAGCTGGTCCTGCTCGGCCTCACGGGCACCTGGCCCACTTGGGCGACCCCCCCCCCCCGGGCACACAAAGGAGGGCCTGAGAGGTCCCGCACAGGGCCTGCCTTGCGCCACCCGGCAAATACCCGGTTGTTTCTCCTTCGCCTGTTTTGATGAAGATGTAGCTGCTTCCGGAGCCATTTCCTTGATCTCAGGGGATCTTCACTGAATTGGAGCAGTTTTGCTTCACATGTCCCAGTCTTGGATTCTGTTAGTGAAACTGGGATATTTCTATATAGAAAAGCAGCAGGCAAATATCAGCAAGAGGCTCATGCTTGGCTTGCCCGCAGGACCTTCTGGCGGAGCAAGAAGCCCTTCCTTCAAATGCAAAACGCCTGCCGTTCGCTAATGGGGCACACTCTGCACATGCTCAAAGAGCTGTCTATCACGTGGGGAGGATACTGCAGACAGCGTCCAGCGCCGTGGGACCTGCACGAGGGGTTCTGTGCTGAGGCGGCCGCTGGCGCTCGGGCTGCGGCGACGGGGCTGTCTCCGGAAACCAGGCCAGAGGCCTCCATGGGGCACTCCGGGGGGGAAAGGGGTGGCCTCTCCCGCTTCGGGGCTGGGAGCATTGACCAGAAGCGGGACTCCCGCGCTGGGCAAGGCCGGGTCCCACCTCTCTCTGGGCGGCAGCTTTGCCCGCGTTTGCAGCCACGTCGCATCATGACTCACGTCCAGCTTGTGATCTGCAACCATTCCGAGAGCCTCCTTCCTGCTGGGACTGCTGAGCCAAGTTTCCCCCTTCTTGTAACAGCGCATTTCATTTTTTTCCTCCTACATGTAGAACTTGGCCTCTGTTCCTGCTTAATTTCATTCTGTTCTTTTCAGCGCAACACACCAACCTTGGGCCTTCTGTCTTGCAGGGTATTAGCAATCCCACCCAGCTTTGTGTCATCTGAATGCTCTCCCCAGAAGGCTCGCCTGGCGCCGACTTCATATTCTTTTCAGCACCAGGTAAAAACCTTTTTATTTACCCAACATTTTAAAGCTTAAATACTTTTAATCTGGTTTTATTAATATTACTATCCTCAGTCACATTTTATCATGCTATTATAGTCATTGATTGTTTGTATTTATTGTTTATTATACTATATTTATTTAGAATATTTATATTGTAAGCCATCCTGAGACAATTGGTTTGTCTAGGACGGGATAAAAATATTCTAAATAAATACAATAAATACATAATCTGATGATAAATCCCCACACTTCCTCACCCAAATCTTAATAAAGATGTTGAAGAGCTCTGGGCCCAGGACCGGACACTGTGGGGGCCCACCTGCAGTCCTTCTCCCCAGGCGGAGGAGGTCCCACGATGAGCGTCCTCGAGTCCGGTTCTCCAGCAGACTGTGGATCCGCCTGATCGTTGCTCCGTCTGGCCCACGTTCAGCCGGTTTGCTAATCAGGATATCATGGTCAAAGCTTTGCTGAAGTCAAGATAGTCACGTCCGCAGCATCCCCACAGTCCACCGGGGAGGTGACCCAGTCAAAAAACTGTTGGGCCCCACCCACCTGGCAGGAGGCCATCAGTTGTGTATTGGGGTCAGCACAATAGAGCAAGACTTGAAAACGGCCTCAGAGTGTTATTTTAGCAAATAGGCAAGTTTAATCAAAGGGGTAAAAACTTAAAAAGATAGACCAGCTGTAGAGCCTCTCCGCTCTTATCAGAAGATAAACTAACTGCAAGGACGCGCCGCTTTCTGTATCAGAACTGCAAAACCGTCTCGCCTCTATATCATGCCAGCTGGCTTGTGTAGGCTGTCAAGAACAATTCTCCCTTTGCTTCTAACAAGGTATAAATACTCTGTTGTCCCTCTAAAATGCGCGGCACTCATCCCATCCTTGTGGGAGAGTGTCGTCCCTATAGGAAATAAACCTTCTCTTGAAAATACCAACTGGTCTCTAATCTCCTCTGTAAAACCGTGGGACATAACAAAAACGAGATCCCATCTGCCTGGCAGGATTTGTTCTTGAGGAATCCATGCTGGCTCCTCGTATTCCCTGCATTGTTTTCAGGGTGTTTGCAAACTGTCTGCTTTGCAATCTGCTCCAGACTTTTCCCAGGAATGGATGCCAGACGGACTGGTCTGTCGTTCCCAGGTTCTTCTTTTTCGCCTCTTCTGAAGACGGGGCAACGTGATCTTTCCCCCAGTCATCTGGCTCGTCCTCTGACCGTCCTCCATGATTTCTCGGAGAGAGCAGCCGGTGGCTCTGAGAGCTCTTCCGCCAGCGTGGGGGTCGTCGGGCTCCGGAGCTGAACTCATTCGGCCCAGTTGGATGATCCGTACCGTTCCTATCAGTCTTGCGCTGCCTTCTTGCTCCTGCAGTGTTGGATTTCCCCTTCATCAGAGGAGCTTTTGGGAGAAGACGGAGCCACAGTAGCAGCTGAGCCCTTCGCCTTTTCTTCGTCATCTGTTGTCATTCGCCGTCCACACTGAGTAGGCGAACCTCCATTTGATAGAGGGGCACTTTGAAAGGTCTCTGCTTGAACTCTGCAATCTGTGAAAAAAGATAACAGGTGAAGTGACCGAAAGCTGAAAACCGCTCCCGGTTGTGATGGGAAAGGGGAGACCAGTGGATGTTGCCGGACCCCTCCTGCAAGAAAGAGGAGGGGCAAGCAACCCACGGGGAGCCCGATTGTCTGTGGAGCACTCGCTTGGCCTACAGCCAAGCAAAAGGTGGGCCTGCCCTGAGGCTGAGCGACTGGGGCAGAGCACACCATGAGGAAAGGGCCAGGATTCAAAGGGCCAGTTCCCAGAAAATCGAGGCGATGGTTTTGCTCACAAGGAGTGCAGCGAACTAGACATAGCAGCATAAAGGACACGGGGAGCAGGAAGGAGCTCGGCTGTTTTCCGCCCTCACTCTGCACGGAAGGGAAAGGTGGCCGACGTGTGGGAGACATGGCACACGCTGGAAGTGAATCCTTTTCTCAAAGGAGCCGCTGAGCTGCAGCCTTGCACGAGACGCCCGTTATCCCAGCTCCTGTGTTAAGGAGGCCGTCCACCTCGGTGCAGGAGAGAAAGACTTCCAGCCGAAGGATGGGGTCTTGTTACTTGGCTGCAAAACAGCAGCCAAGAGCTTGCTGAATGCAGCAGAAAAAAGCACGGCAAGCGGCTTCAGGATACAGCTGGAGGTTGAGAAGAGAAGAGAAGAGAAGAGAAGAGAAGAGAAGAGAAGAGAAGAGGGTGGCGGTGCCCATCTAATATTTCTGCCCTGCTCAACTGCTTCCTCTCAGTCTCTTCCTTTGGCCACAACAAAACTATAAACAAAATGTAAATGTACTAGAAACTACTTCAAGCTCCTGCTAACACAGAAGCCGCTTCTAACACAGGAGACAGGCTGGAGGAAAAGGGTCTCCACTGACAGACTGCAGAGAAAGCGGAAATCTCCTTTTGATGTAAAAATTACACATTGCATTTAAATGGGCAGAGAGCAGAAAAATAAACCGGAGTGGCTGCCCAGTCCTGCTGAGGGTGGTGCCAGGCTGGAGCAGAAAGAATTGACTTACCACCAGAAGCTGCAACTCAGTGGTGGCGACCGATGGCACGCGGGGCACAGCGGGCACGCAGAGCCCCCTCTGTCGGCACGCGAGCCAAGTCGCCCAGCATCTCCCCAGCAGCCGGGCATCAGATAACAGTGCGCACAGGGGCCATGCGCATGCTTGGAAAAGAGTAGTGGTGCCAGGCGATGACGTCATGAGCCGCAACTCATTAGCTGTGACTCGTCCAAGCTTTCGAATGGCTCATCACTGCACTGCCAAGGACACACACACACACACACCTCGTATTTTTTGCTCCATAAGACACACTCCCCCCCCCAAAAGTAAGTAGAATGCCTATCCTTGGACACCTG
The DNA here is from genome assembly GCF_004798865.1 of Varanus komodoensis. NCBI lineage: Eukaryota > Metazoa > Chordata > Lepidosauria > Squamata > Varanidae > Varanus > Varanus komodoensis. The sequence goes on along the minus strand of NW_025336481.1, from coordinate 344,295 downwards.
CACCGATGGGGCCTCAACGACCTCCTGGGGAAGCCCATTCCACCCCCTCGGGGTCCTGACTGTCAGGAAGTGCTTCCTGGCATCCAAACAGAACCTGGGTTCCCTGAGCTTTGCCCCATTGGAGCGCGTCCTGCCTTCCTCTGCAAGGGAGAACAGGCCTCTCCCCACCTCCGTGTGACATCCCCTCACGTACCTGTGTGTCGCCAACAGATCCCCTCTGGGTCTCCTCCAGGCTGAAGAGACCCAGTTCCCTCAGTCTTGCCTCATACGGGGAAGTGATGGGGAATGTGCCTGTGATTATCATGAAGCTTTCCATGGATCCCTTCTCTAAAAACTAGGTGCGTCTTATGGTCAGGTGTGTCTTATAAAGCGAAAAATACGGTGTGTATATATATATATGCTTCAACGGGCTGTGAGGTGTTTTGTCTAAACTAAAACCTCAGTTCTGACCTTTTATTGCAGTGTTGGCACTTCGTGATAAATAAGTGGGTTTTGGGTTGCAGTTTGGGAACTAAAAGGATCACCATCACTGCATTGGGGAAACAAAAGGAGATGTCCTGGCATGATTTTGATGGCTGGAATGTGTTTGGAACGGGCAGAATGATGAGCTGCGCAGAAAAAGCTACTCCAGGAAGGCTTTTCAAAATCACCCTATTTCCAATGGAACTTGAGTCCTATATTAGGGTTAAGGGTGGGCACCAGGGTAGGGTTAGGGTTAGAAAAACAAGGTGCCCTGGCATGATTTCGATGGTTGGAATGCTTTTGGAATGGGCAGAAATCATGAGCTGTGCAGAAAAATCTACTCAAAGACGGCTTTTTCAAAATTGCCCTCTTTTCAATGGAACTTTAGCCCTGTCTTAGAGTTAGGGGTGAGCACCAGGGTAGGGTTAGGTGGTGAACCTATGACACCCATGTCACAGAGTGCTCGCAGAGCCCTGTCAGAATGCATGCGAAGTCGCCCAGCATCACCCCAGCAGCCGAGCATCGATAGCAGCACATAGAGGCCATGCGCGTGCTCGGGAAGTAGCAGTGCCAGGCGATGACGTCATAAGGTGTCACTCATTAGCCACAACTCGTCCGAGTCTTCGCATGGCCGGTCAGTGCGCTGCTAATGGTACGTTTATATTTGCCTGGACTGGCTGTGTGCAGCGTTGTCTAAACTAAAACCTGAGTTTTCAGGTTTTATTGCAGTGTTGGCACTTTGTGATAAATGTGTTTTGGGTTTCATGTGGGGCCCTCGGTCTCTGAAAGGTTCGCCACCCCTGCTGTTGTCTGTTGCCTCCAGAGGGCAGCAGGCTGGGGAAGACTGCGCTAGGCATATTCTGGCTTGGTCCTGCAGGGCGGTTAAGTGCACAACGGACCAGGCACACCCCTCGGGCTCCGCATTTCTTTTGCCTCCAGAGTCAGGCAAAAATATCAGGAAATGCCTCCGCTCACAACAGGATTTTGAAGTGGAGATGCTTTGGAGCGTTGGTGATTAAAAGGAGAGCGCTCCAGCCCCGACCTATGGCTGTTTGGTATTTTAATGGCCAGCCAGCACCCAGCTCATGCTGAAGTGGAACCTTCCCAGTTTTCCTGAATATTCTGGAAACGTAATAGTTGACTTTCAGTTTTTGAGGGTTCTACAGGAAAAGGACCACCAACACAAGGGCAGCTGGTCAAACTCAAGAGTTACAAATGCAAACACCTTGAAAGCAATGCCGTGGTTCCTAGAAGCCGACGGGGATTCCTCAAAAGCAAATCCCACCAGAGTACTCTGACTCTGATTTGTGGCATCGCACTCCCAGCCGCACCATTAGCTAACTATGCGTCACACCAAACTCCAAAGACGTCAGCACAGTCTTGGTTGAACTTCAGACTTGGAACACCCAGGCGAAGGAGTAAATGCTTCCCGGAAGTACTTTCAAAATCCAAACAGGCTCAGGTTGCACTCATATGGCGAGCAGTGAAATGCAAGAACAGATCTGGCCTGGGGCTTGGAAATGGTTTCTAAACTATCTTGGTTCCAGCCCCCGCAGAGACGGATCGGCTCACGGAGGACCACTGTGCAAAGAACAAGCCACTCACCTGTTGAATGACACCCTCTTTATTCAAAAATATATTTATGCAACATTTCAGAATATACTGCTGCTAAAATGGCAGCCTATAGCTCTAAATTTATTTCTAGATCAATACATATACAGATTTAGGAAAATGTCTCGGGGCAAGATTATGGGTCTGTTCTCAGCAAGACCACACAGAGCCCTCCGTGCCCAGCACAAGCACCTGCCCTCCCCAGCCTTTGGAAGCAAGCCAGATGCACGAGCTTCCGCCACATGAAGCGAAAGGAAAGGGAAACACATGGATTGCTGGAATTGTGCTGCTGTTTGGGATGCATGGTGTGGCTCTCCCCATCACCCCATGATCCGTGGAGGGAAAAGGGTCTTGCGTGGAGACTTTTTTGCCTCAGCTGTGACGATCCAGGAGGCACTTTCTGTGTCCACGGAGTAAAACCCAAAATCCCAAAGGGGAAGACAAGGCAAAGGAACCCCACACTGCTTTGAGAAGAAATGCGCTGTAATAGGGGGATTTTGCAGTACCCACCCCCAGGAGCGCAAGGGTCTGCATTCTGGAAAGGAGAGCCAAGGGACTGCCCCTTCCTGAAGGATTAGAGTATGTGTGTGTGGGGGGTGGGTGGGGTGGGGGGGTGGCCTTCAGTTGCTTGAACAGCAGCAGGCTTTTCTCCCGAATCCCCCCACCCCCTCCAAGCAAACTGTCCAACAGGAAGGTGAAAAAGTCTTCCTCCTCTTCAGCACCCTTCCCCAGCCTTGTGCCCTCCAGGCGAGGACTGCACACCCCAGCATCCCCCGGGCGCATTGCATAGCAGTCCGACGCATCTGGAGCACACCAGGGGTGGGAAAGGTGCTGCGGAAGTGCAGTTGCTGCTGACTTGGCAGAGGAGGAGAACAGGAGAGGAGAGACCTGCAAAGGACACGATCCAGTTCAAGCACTTCTCGAGTGGCGCTCCTTAACGTGGCCACCGACAACCTCCTTCCGGCTTCCGCCCATTCTCTACCAGCTAGCAATACAACCCGTCTAGCGAGGCTGCGGAGCCTTCGGAGGACCGTTGCAAATTTCCCCCTGGAAGCCGGATGACTCGACCCGAGTGCATCTGGGCGCTCGCTGCAGGGTGGCCCGAGCAAAGCAGACTTGCTCCGACCCACGAGGAACAGCAGCACTGCCCAGGGGAGCGGCACTCAGGTCTCGGTCACAAGAGCCCATCTTTGGTCGCCTGTGGTCCCGGGACCCCACGCCAGCAGGCCACGAGCGAGCAGCAGCTGCTCCCACACCCCCTTCCTTACACTGTGGTGCCACGCACACTCCAGAATTGTGAAGTCCAGGAAGAAGGCTTGGCACACACCAAACCAATTTGGAAGCCCCCCGGATTTTTACACAGGGAAGAAAGCAAAGCATAAATCAACCCATTTTTTTGTTGAAAACTCTTGGAAGCAGACACACATGATTCCCATGGGCCGTGTGGAAAGTGGAGATGCTACGGGGGAAGCGAAGTAAACATGGATTGTTGCCAAACATGAGGAGGCTGCCTCCTTTCAAGAGAGGGTCCGGCCATCTCGTCGTGCCAACGGGCCCCGCTCTTGGCTGGGGAGCGTCCAGCGAAGGTCTCTTTCTGCTCCTTCCATCTCCGACCGTCGTGAGGTGTTCTGGTGCTGTGACCGGGAACTGGGCAGGGGAGGAATGCAGGCCCCCGCGAGGGCCTCAGTCAGTTGAGAAAAGGTCTCCGGCAGAAGGCAGGGGCGCCAGCCCCCCCGTCACGTTCGGCAGCAGCGACAGGTCTGGCAGGCTCTGGATATGGGATTTCAGCTCTTTGCGGACCTGAGTTACCCGAGCAAGCTTCTGCTTGTACTCCTGGGGAACAAAGAAAAGAAAGAACGGGCACGGGAATTAGAAGCGTCATGCCGGAGAGCAAGCGAAGCCCGAGGAGCATTGCCCCCGCCCCCCGCAGTTTCTAGCCTGCAAAACATGGAGAAGAATCCCTAAGCAGCTTCTGTAAAAATGCTAAAATCGTACAATCTGAGAAACAAAAGCACGAACCTCCACCAGCACCGCCACCAAGCAGCACGGAGGCAGTCAGATGGAACACCGTTTAACTACGTGCCAGGGAAAGCCTGCGTGAACAGGTGTGAATTGGGACGGCACGGGGACGCTTCCACACTTCCGGCCTCCCAGGCTGCCCGAGCGGTTTCCAGAGCGGCACTGCTGCCGGGGACGCCCGCCATGGAGGCGCCACAGGGCCACGTTACGGCCGCCTTGGCATGGCCAGCCAGACCCCTCCGGAGAGGTTAATGGCAGCGGGGGTCCCCCAGGAATGCGGCCTGCCGGGCAGCCTGGCCCTGCTCACTCGGGTCCCCAGCATGACCCTCCTTCCACCGAGGAGGCAGCTCATTTGGTAACGGGGCCGGCACGGCCGCTCAGCACGGGCCTTGGCAGGCAGAGCGGCTGCCCCAGGGGCACCAGCTGCAGCTCCGTGCCAGGCCCAAGGCGGCCCCACACAGCGCACATCACTGCAGCGCAACTGCGGGGGCCGCAAGCACATGGGCCGCGCAGGGCAGGGACACGTGGGACGGGTGCTGCCTCGCTGTGGTTCCCGTGCCGCTTGGGGTGGGAGGGAGGCCATTTCGGCCCACTTCCCTTTCCTGCTTGCGAGACCCTGCGTGCCTCGGGAAGAGCGCGCTGCTGAGGAGCGTGGAGCGGGGCCTCTCACGAGGGCCTGGGCTGGCCCACCGGGAGCTGAAGTGCCAAGCGCTCGGCTCGTCTGAAGCGCCGGCTCGGCTCCCCTGCGGCTTCCAAGCCATTCAGTTGACAAACCGAATCGCATCGAGACTCGACTCGCAAGCACGTGCACACAAGGACGCAGCCCGTGGCAGACACACCGGAAGGCCACGTGCCCCTCTGAGGAGACCACGTGCCGCATGAAGCGGCTCTTGGGCACTGCCGCCTCCGCAGGCGACCACCAGCGGTGTGCGGATCCAAGCGCACGTGCGAACCTCTTAGCCGCACCACCTCAGACGTCTAGGCACTCCGAGCAACACTGCAGTCCTCGGGGTTTCTCCAGGCACCTGCCCTCGTCGCAAGAGAAACGCAGGTCCACACCCAGCCAGGCGTCTGCAGCGCCAGCCTAAAGCCCCCAAGTAGCCCAACGTCAAACCAAGGCCTTGTTCTCCCACGGGGAGCTGGGGCCGACCCGGCCTCTGGGCTGAGGGTGGCTGGATGTTCCTCTGCATGAAAATGACGTGATCCCCGAAGACTGACGGCTGCCCGGTCGGTGCGGGTGTGGCAGGCCTCCTCCGCACCTCAGACGACAACACCATCCAGCCCTGGGTCTCCCAGCGAGCACACCTCCCTCCGCTTCTGGCAGGAAAGCTGCAGCCGCCAGAGGCCGGGCTGCGCTGCCTGGGGTGCTCTGCCCGTTTGCTCCGGGAGGGCAGCGGGCCTTCCCCAGCTCCGGCCGACACACAGAAGCCCAGTTCCGGTCGCATCCTGCTTCTAAGCTAGGGCGAGCTGCAAGGCCGCGGAAAGAGGGCTGGACCTCCGTGAAGATCTATGTGGCGCTGCACGGCAGTGGAGAACAGGCGTGTCCCCCCGTCTTTTCTGCGCAAGCGCAGGCATGCATGGAAGAGCCATGGGGAGCCGGCGCTCTGTCAGGCAAGAGTTCAGATGATCCGCCAGGGATGCGCCCCACGCTGCTCAGAGATCTTACGGCCAGAGGTGGTGCTCGCACCGGTGGGGGCAGGGTCCAGGAGTTACGCACGCCACTCTCCGTTCTGCAGGCCAAAGCCCGTTTTCTCTCTGGGGAGCTGCACAGCAGGAAAACGGCTTCTCTGGGGAGCTCGTCAGGGCAAGCTGCAGCAGGTCCTGGAGAGCAGGAGCACTGCGAAGGCGGGCTGCCCCCAGTCAGCTTTCTTCTCAGGGCTCACTCAAACTATTTCGGGAGGGTGCCGAAACTGCAGTCCCACCTCCTTCCCGTCGCCATCGGAGCTCCCAAGAAAGCCATGGGGAAATCCGTAAGTTAGAAGAGGCTGCCCGGGGGCACGGTGGGCACCGCAGACTCCCCAGATAACTGACCATGCAGGGGGTCACTTTAAGGCGCCTGAGTAAGGCCAAGCAGAAGCATAAACACAACAAGGCCTTGGAAGGCCACACGCACCAAGGTCTGACGTAGCGGCAAGAGAGTCAGTCGAGCTGCACCTTGTGATGATGGTCTGGCAACGCACACGGTTTGAGGAGTAGCCCAAGACCCTGGAAAGAAAGGCTGGAGGGTCCTGGGCGGATTTTTCCCATGGGCCAGAGGGTGGGACGTGTGGGGTGGAAATGCTTCGGTTTCTGGAAACGTGCTATTTCGCAAGATTAGCAGCATAATACATGGACAAAATACATAGAGGCAGAGCGAGCCAGAAGGGGTCTCCCGGGCCATCTAGTCTGACCCCCGGCACCAGCCGGCTCCGCTCACGTCCCGCCTCTCCTTGAATGCCATCCAAGCCGGGCAATTTCACAGCTGCAATTTGCTTCTTTCAGATGACTGCACCCAAGACGCATTCCCACGTAGGGTGTGTGTGCGCGTGCACATGGGCTTGTGGGCAATGCACACACGCACACAGTGCACGAAAAGCAACAGATCAATGGCACTGAACAGGCCTTGAAGGATCACTTGCCGTGGGGCTTTCTTTATTCTTGTCCCGAGTTTATTAAGAACACCCTTCCCAAAATCCCGAGCACGTGTGCGTGCTGTTTAACTCCAGCATGTTGTGCTCATCACCCTGGGAGTTCTTGCAACTTCCACATGATCCCCTGAGTCATCCCCATTAGTCAGTGTCAAGCCATGGAGAGCTGACCCTCCAGTTCCTCCCTCGACTTCCTACAGAGGAAAATTATGAGCCACGAACGTCAAAAATTTCTCGGAGGGGCCACGCTGGGCAGAATTTGTCTCCCAACAGATCCTGGGATAGCCAAAGGCCTCCGTTGCTTCCCCATCACACTCCCTGGAAGTGCTGCGATGTGCTCAGCGAGTGCCACCCTCGTCTCCCCCCGACTGGGTGGCTGGCCCGAGACTCCAACCACCCCGCCCCTCTCGTTCCTCGACACGGTTGCCCTGCCAGGCGCTCTCAGTGGGGCTGCCAGGCTCATCTTCTGTATCTCTGCAAAGGGAAGCACTTTTTTTTTAAAGACATAATGAAACCCTCCCTCCTTTCCCCTTCCTGCTGGAGCGAGCTAGCCCGGCTGGCCGTGCGCTCCCTTCTTCGGCAGAGGTGGAGGGCCCGCGTGCACCAGGGCGCACCTTCTCCTTTCAAGGCCGACTGTGCAGCCAGCTCACTTTCACCATCTCCGGGGCATCCGGCACCTGAGGCCCCTCCCGGCACTCGCTGGTCTGCCACACAAGGCCCCTGCCCCGGAGGGAAGAGGAGCAAATCCGGGACCCGCGGCAGGCAAAGCGTCTCCCTGGAGCTCAGCGGTCCCGTTCCTCCTCCACCCTGCAGCGAGCAGCGGGAGGCGGGCGAGGTGAACGGCGAAGGGGGGGCGGCTGGGTCTTGTCCTCCCTCGCCCAAGAATGCGGGGATATATAAAGCACAGGCTTCTCCTTCACCTGGGGAGGAGCCAGTCATAAGGGGGAGCAGAGACATCTCAGGTTCAGCACAGAGGGATGTGCACTGCGAGGCAAGCCGCCTCCTCCGTCAGGCGGAGCCCCATTCCTGCAGCCTGTTTTCCCACCTCACCCAACACGGGATGGGGCAGGAGAACAGCTGGTTCAGCAGGGAGAACAAGGGTGGTCCTTTCCGGAATTTGTTTTTAGAAAGAAAAGTCAACATCTCTTCCTTGAGAAAATACTCCAGCCCGAGGAAGGAGAGGAATGGGGCAGAGCAACGCGTGTTGGGTCAAGAATCCCAACATCAAATGCATGCTAATGGCATCTGAGCCGACAGTGATGAGCAAGAAAGGGATCTTGGGGGGGGGGGGGGCAGCTCGATGAACATGCCGGGCCGGGCAGCGCTCAGCTGCTGTGAAGGAGGCGACCTCCACGTGGGACACCTCTGAGGAACAGAACGGAAAACAGAACTGCAAGGGCAGAATGGCAGGAACAGCCACGGCCTTCCTCTCCTCGGGCAGATCCTTGGCGCAACCGCACCTGGAATATCGTGTTCTGTTCTGGCCGCCTTGCCTGGAAGAGGGCACGGCTGAGGTGGAAAAGGTGCAGGGGAGGGCATCAAAAATGAGCGGAAGGCTGGAGCAGCTCCCCTGAGGAGTGGCTGCAACTGGGCAGCCCTCTGGGCGGGATGGGGGAACTGGGAGCCCTGCACTGAGCAGCGGTTGGACCCACTGTGCGTGTGGAGTGCTGGACTACATGGGCCTTTGGTCTTATACAGAAACATAGAAACAGAGCAAGTCAGAAGGGGCCTCCCGGGCCATCTAGTCTGACTCCCGGCTCCAGCTGGCTCTGCTCACGCCATGCCCACCATGTGCACGTCCAAGCCTGTCCTTGGACACCCACACCGATGGGGCCTCAACGACCTCCCGTGGAAGCCCCTTCCACACCCCCGGGGTCCTGACTGTCAGGAAGTGCTTCCTGGCATCCAAACAGAACCTGGGTTCCCTGAGCTTTGCTCCGTTGGAGCGCGTCCTGCCTTCCTCTGCAGGGGAGAACAGGTCTCTACCCACCTCCATGTGACACCCCCTCACATGCCTGTATGTCGCCAACAGATCCCCTCTGAGTCTCCTCCAGGCTGAAGAGACCCCGTTCCCTCAGTCTCGCCTCATACGGCATCCCCTGCAAACCGGCCCCCAACCTTG
>NW_025336481.1:277787-335354 GCF_004798865.1 Varanus komodoensis | reverse complement strand
GGAGCGCGTCCTGCCTTCCTCTGCAGGGGAGAACAGGTCTCTACCCACCTCCATGTGACACCCCCTCACATGCCTGTATGTCGCCAACAGATCCCCTCTGAGTCTCCTCCAGGCTGAAGAGACCCCGTTCCCTCAGTCTCGCCTCATACGGCATCCCCTGCAAACCGGCCCCCAACCTCGTGGCCCTACACTGCACTGACTCCAACCTGGCTATATCCTTCCTGTAACAAGGGGTCCAAAACTGAGCAGGACTCTTCTTGTGCTTTGGTAACGCAGGCCGACACCACCCAGACTTTGGACGCATGCACACGTGCCCCACACATCAACCAAGAGGGTGACATCTCAAGCTCCCACATGGGGCAGGGAAAGCTTTAGGAGAACCACCAGCATACGGCTCTCCTGTTGCCCTGCCCTGTTGGACCGTTTTTGGAAAAGCACCTCTTTGAACAAGGGACAGCAACTGGCCCCAAAGGAAGCGTTTTTGGGATGAGAGGTCTGCATGCGCTTGATTCTGGAGTATCTGATTTCTGTTGCATGTGCCAAGGCCTACTAAGTACTTGCATGTTTACACACTTGGTAACTCTGGAGAACCAGCACCACAAACCCAAGCAGGGCTCATGCTGGGGGACAGTGCCTGCAGCTCTGGACGGCCGGGGCCTGCGTGCTGCGGGTGAAGTGCTCGAGGACATCTCGGGGCAGCTGCAGGGCCAACCCCCCCATGCCTGCACGTAAGCGGCCCAGTCCGTGTGCCATTTTGATGAGGAGGAGGCGGCCGTCTGAGAGCGACGAGAGGCAACAGGAGCATCTTGCATTCACTGAATCGACGCTGCAAAGTAGAAAACAGCTTTGAAAGAATAGCACCGCGGCAGCATTCTCGGCAGGCGCAGCAGGGCAACATGGCACAGCCGTGAGACTCGAGCAGAGCGCCCTCTGCGAATCTTCTCATGGGGATTGGAGGAGTCCTTTGAAAGCAAAGGGCCTTACACAAGGCCAACAGCACACGGCGTCCGACTGGCACGACGGGCTGGGCCGTGCCACTTCCAGGAAGGGCATTCCCAGGTTCCAGGAGTGCGGGGGCCACGAGGCCGTGCCGCGGCACGAAAGGTCGCAGCCCTATTAAGTTGCGAGGAACAGGCTCACGAAGAAATGGTCCAGATGCTTTCGACGCAGAATAAACGGAGACCATCAGAGAGAAGAAGATTTCAGCCCTGCCAGAAACTGTCTGCCTTTGCTTGCAAAATGTATGTCCCTTGAAGGAATTATCCACAAGTGTCAGAAATAAAAAATAGGGGAACTTTCTGCGCAAGCTTACTGCTTAGTTTTTTCTTTGGTATGTGGCAGTCATGAAATCCCTTGTTAGCTCAAGCTTTACCGTGCCAAACCTACGCAAAGCAGGGTCTTTATGAGAGACCAAATAAGAGATTCTTGATAAAACTAACGGCAGCCAGGAGAGAGTTTAAAGAAACCACAGAACTCAGGACCATCCAGGGAGCTTGAACCATCGAGATTCAGGACAGAAAGAAATGAAGTGCTTCCTCGCAGGGTGCATAGCTAAGACTGCGGAATTCACCCGCGCAGGATGCGGCCGTGGCCATCAAGCTGTGCTGCTGTTCTGCGCCATCAAGCAGTCTCTGACGTATGGAGGCCTCGTGAACGGAGCCCTTCCCGAATGCCCTGTCCATGGTGGTTCCACCCAGCTCTTCCAAGCTCTCCCCTTCCAAGCCTGAGTCCGTGGCTTCCTTGGTGGAGTCACGCCACCTCACACTGGTCTGCCCTTCTGTCTTCCATCTTCCCTAACACGACTGTCTTCTCCAGGGAGCTGTCTTCCCACGAGGTGTCTGAGGTATGACACAGCCTCGGTTTTGTCATTTTTGCTTGTAGTTCTGGCTTGTTTGAAGCTAAGACCCCACTTGCTTGGGAATACGCTGGACTGAAAGAAAGACAAAGCTCTAATCCAGAAACATGCTTTGAGCACATCCATGTCTTCCTGCTGGCTTTCTCCACTCTGCACTCTCCAGCTTCCACACCCACACCTTTGTGATTGGGAGTACAAGATAGTCTGGACAATCTTGGCCCTTTCCCTTGGTCTCCAGGGAAACATCCTTGCACCCGATGACCTTTTCTACTTCCTTCATCGCCGGCCTTCCAAGTTCCGGTTTCCTTTGCATTTCCTGGATCCAGTCTCCCTTACAATTGATGACCAAGCTAGGCCAGTTTTTTAAAAGAAGGAGCAGACAAATCCATGGAGGATCCATGGAGAATCACGATGGCAACACCCCATCTCCAAAATCAGAGGCAGGAATGTTCCAGAGCACGTCCCGGCTGCCCGGAAGCAGAGGCAGCACAGGATTCTTGCCCTCCTGCCCTGCCCGCAGGCTTGCCAGAGGCATCAGGCCGGCCACCGGGAAGCAGGCAGCTCGATCAGATACACCTTTGCGTGGAACCAACTTCTAGGCTTTCTGCTCCAAATAAAGTAAGCTTTGCAACCCTTCTGTGCTGAGCACACTGAGGCATGGGATAAACAAGTCTGGGAAACACGACTGCTATAAAAGTGTTTCAATTCCCACTGGAAAAGGGTTACATACCAGAAATACTCTAGTTTTTCTCTAGTTAGTAAGGTGAGGAGGCGGAGGAGAGCGACGCCATGGATGCGAAAGGAGGTGGTTAGAGGGATTAGACGAAAGAGGAACCTCCGTAGGAAATGGGTACTGGGGGAAATAGACAAAAGGGTATACCGGGAGGAGGAGGCCCGTTGCAGAAGGATTCTTTGCAAGGCTAAGGCTGATTACGAGCTGAGACTTGCCAGGAATAACAAGAGCAACAAAAAGGGCTTCTTTCAGCATGTAATTGGAAGAGGAAGGGGAGACAAGTGGTGGGACCACTAAATAAGGAGGAAGGAGATCCAGTGACTGATATGAGGGAACAGGCACAGATGCTAAATGACTATTCTGCCTCTGTGTTCTCCACAAAGCAGAATGGGGGAGATCCGCATGGGAGATTTGATGAGGCCGGGGACTTAGGGGCACAGATTAGAGTCACCCCCCTTGAAGTCGAGGGGCTCCTCAGGGCATTGGACATTACAAAGGCGCCAGGCCCTGACGGGTTACACCCGAGAGTACTTCGAGAGCTGGCAGGGGTTCTCTCACGCCCGCTGGCCTCCATTTTTGAGACCTCGTGGAGAACGGGTGAAGTTCCAGAGGACTGGAGGGTGGCATCAGTGGTCCCAATTTTCAAAAAGGGTAGTAGAAAGGACATGGGGAATTACAGACCTGTTAGCCTTACGTCCATTGTAGGAAAAACAATGGAAAGGCTCATAATAGAGAGAGATCTAGTGATGCTAGATAGGGAAACATAGAAACAGAGCGTGTCAGAAGGGGTCTCCCAGGCCATCTAATCTGAACCCCAGCTCCAGCCAGCTCTGCTCACGACATGCCCACCATGGAATGGACTTCCACGGGAGGTGGTTGAGGCCCCATTGGTGCGGGTGTTCAAGGATAGGCTGGACATGCACATGGCGGGCATGTTGTGGGCAGAGCCGGCTGGAGCTGGGGGTCAGACTAGATGGCCCGGGAGGCCCCTTCTGACTCGCTCTGTTCCTATATTTCTAAATGGTTGCTGCAAGGGCTCAAGGAGAAGGGCACTTTGCTCAAAGGAACCGGACAGAAAGGAATGTTCCACCGAGCTGGCTCAGGCTGACCAGAGAGGCGGCGGCATGGTGGCCCAGGTGGCCACTAGGCACTGCCACCCTAAACGAGAAAGCCATAGGCGTTTCCTTGGCTACAACTGCTGGCAGGAGGACCACAAAGGTAGAGGTTGGCATTGTCGCTCCACCCACTGAACCCACGTGCCAGCCAGACCTGGAAAGCAGCGAAATGCTACACATCACTGTGGAGGCACCATGGCCGCCTTCGCAGATCAGTTCTGCAGCGTGGGTGTTCCCAACTTCAGGGCAGGAATTCAGTTGACCGAAGGACGGCAAGCTCTTTTCCCAGGAATTTCCATGTAAGTCTTCTCAGAGATATCACAGCTGCCACACACACACAAGCGTCTGGCTCGCCCAGCCGAAAGCTTGCGAAAGGCCCCCGGAAGCCCCATTTTCCGTTCTTGCCCGTACCCAGCGTGGCGGGGGGGTCTCAGCTGACCAGAAGGGCAGATCTGTGACTCTTGCTAAGCTGCCTGCCCCACCAGCCCTCCTGGCAGGACACCTGCAGCCTGTGCCCCTGCCGTCAGTGCGCTGCAGGCCAGGTGCTCGCGAGCCAGGCCAGGCCAGGCCAGGCCAGGGGGTACGCAGAAGAGAGGCCGGCCGCGCCCAGGCAGATGCTCACGCCAAGGCTCGTCCCCACACGTGGGCTCCTGCCCGTCACTGAATGCAGACCCGTTGAGCAGCAAAGAGCTTCCACCCCGGCTTCCCCAGGTGTGCTTCTGCCTCGATCAGAAAGATTCATGGGCCAGTAAGGCCATCCAGGCGTGTGGGACTCGCCAGGTGGGCGGTTAGGCCCCACGGAACCGGTGTGTGCAACCTTACCGGAGCACACCGAGCTCCCTTTCAGCACGTTTTGGACAGGGCTACCCAGGCCCCCCGCCCCCCACCGGGACATGGACGTCCGGACCAAGCAGCAGCAGCAGCAGCAAGCCTTACCGGCACTGTCAAAGCCCCAATTTTACAAGGAGGCCAGAGGCTCGAAGTGTGTGCTCCTGTAACCCCACGCTCGCCTGCATTTGCCTCCCTCCGCAAGAGCCTTGGAAGAGGAATTTCTGGTCCTGCCAAATAAATTAGAGGGCCCCACCAGGCAGGGGAGGACCACTGGCCACCGCCATTCATGACTGAAGATCGTTCGCGGCTTTGCCTTCCCCTGACGGCTGACCTTTGGGCAGCCGTCGGGGAAAGCAAGGCCAGAAAGAACACGCCCCACAGCCTCTCCGGGTCCCTGCCGCACTCCAACAGCACACGCGTGCCAGGGCCGTGCCCAGAGGCCGCCCCTTTGGGGCCCTGGAGAGCGAGCAAATGCCACGCCTGCACCAGGCCAACAGAGAGGCTCTCTAGAAGCTATGGAAAGCGTGCGCACAACCGGGTGCAAACTCTGCATGGAAGGAGAAGGGCCTGCAATGGCAGCAAAGCACCCCAAGCGGGCCGTGCCACTGCGCCACCATGGCATCCACAGGCCGCTGGCACCGGGATGGCCCACGCAACCTGGCAGGAGGGGCAAAGGGCTCCTGCTGCTCACGTGCTTCCCAGGGAAGCTGCACTGCGGCTCAGCATCCGAGGCCGGTTGGCACGACTACCCATTATGGGCCCTAGAACAGGCCATGGGAAGCTAGGGCGCCTCTCTGCGCATGAATCGGCGGCCCGAAGGAATGTGCTCCAGGCTTGCATAGTGCAATGAGCCACGGCAGCTTTTCAGCCACAGTGGGCTGTTGTATTTTGCAAATCTAGGGACGGTCCTTGCAACGGGTCAGCCAAGTTCATGGCCAAGGCTTCTGCAGCCTCTTGCATCCACGGTTCCTAAAGGGAGCTTCCGTGCTCCAACCAGTTCTTCTCCGAGTCCCACAGCTGACTCAAGAGTCAGGAAGGGGGCGGACTTTTATGTCCCAGAAAGGAAAGCATCTCCCAAGACTAAGGATCGAGACACAAAAGGACCATGCCAGATTCTAACACCGGACCCAAACTGCTGCAGCCACGGTCCATGGCTTATGGCCGCCCTATGCATGGCTGTCTTTCAAAATGTCCTGAATGACTAACTGGGCCAAGTCACCCAGGGAGCTTCGTGGGCCAGTGGGGACCAGCAGCCAGCTCTCCCGGGTCCACAGTCCAGCACTGCAGGCACCGCACCGCACCGCACCGGCCAGCACGCCGCTCTCGCTCTCCTTGCAGCAGCAAGAGGACAGCTCCTCTGTCCCCGGCTCACACTTACGCGGCTGAACGGATTCCTGCGCTGGCGAGCCGCTGATGTTCCTGTGTACGGTCACGGGACTGCTTGCCTGGAATAGGCATTTGTGATAAACAGATGGTTGGCTTCAGACAATTGCATGAATCATTCCCGTTGCATCTCACCCCGGGCCAAATTTCCCACATGGTTCAGCTCTGCTTTGTTTCCCGATTCTGCATTCCAGCTGCCTTTGATCAGCAAGGCTTGTTGACATGCTCTAGTCATTTCTTCCTGGACCCTGCGTAAAAGCGTTTGAGTCCTTGCTCTCCGGCTTCTGTTGTCGCAGCATAGACTGGAATGATGGTTACGTTGATAGGTTTTCCGAGAATTCTGACTGGATCCGGTTAGAATGCAGTCTGACTTTGCCGTGAGCCACTCAATCAAAAATGAGACCCGATTAGCCTAGCAGGTGGGCCCTGACCTCGTTCGGAGCAATTAGGTGCGCTTTAACCATTCGCCTGCCAGTGTCAGGCTGCACTCCTGAACTGCACCTTTGCCGGGGGCCCCAGAACCCTCCTTTTGAGGGGGGGGGGCGTGCTCAAGCAGGAGCGGAGCACTTCCATCCTTTCTCCGGCATCTGTTGTCATTTGCCACCCGCCCTTCCCGCCCTCTGCCTCTCACGGCGCACATTTTGCTGCTCTCAGCGTCCCGCACGAACCTCGGCTCAGTCTCAGTTACGGCTTCCTGCTTGCACTCCTTTTGGTAGCCTGGCCTTCCTTCCAGTTCCTTTATTATTTATTTAAAATTGTGCATGCCGCCCCATTCCCACAGGCTCTGGGTGGCTTACCAAGAATTAAAACCAACAATGATTACAATTTGGCTACCGATGTTCTTTGTCATTTCCAAGTCATCGCTAGGCTGTTCGTGCGGCCACAGCGACGTCTTCTATGGTCCTCACCTTTCCTCTGTTTGGCGTGGCCTGTAATTTTGCCTTTAGAAGGTCCTTTTTTAAAACTCCCACCCATCTGGGACCCCTTTTCGCATTAGAGTCACTTGCCATGGGAACATACTCCTCATTGTTCCGAGTTGACTAAAGTTGGGCTTCTTAAACTCCGGGGTCCTTCTCTCACTGCACTCGGCTTCTGCTTCCTGAGAATTCAGGCACGCCGCCCCGGTCCCCTTCCCCCAGAGTCCCTGTAACTGCCACATCATCCACTCGGCCACCCCTGTTGGCCAGAATCAAGCCAAGGATGGCCAGTCCTCCAGTTCCTTCCTCCACTTTCTGCAGGAGGCTGTTACCAGCAACACACCAGGAATTTCCTGAAGGGGCCTTGCTTGGCAGAGTGTGTCTCCCAACAGATACCAGAATTTCTGCAGGATTTTATCTGTTTCTCCCAACAGAAACTGTAGTCGCCCCCACCCCTTCCTACCACCACGCCTCCTTGAAACATCAGCAATATGCTTTTCAGAAGTTTCATCATCTGCTCCTTGACACAGTGGCCAGTAACAGACTCTGGTGAGAATGCTGCTTTTATTCTTGGCTCTGTTTATTCTAATCCAGATGCTCCGGATGTGACTAGTAAGCTCATCCTCCTGTATTTCCATGCAGAGATGTGTATCTTTAACACACATCACGACTCTACCTCCCTTTCCTTTCCTTCTGTTGTTCTTGCTCTGAAGTTTTATCCTTCAGGTGCTAAATTCCAGTCATAGGAGTCATAGGAGTCACACCCCATCAAGTCATACCAGCCCTCCTGAACTAAGTTTGTGCTGTTTCCCACACACTGGGCATCAGTAGAGAGACACTGGACGCCATGCGCCTCATCGTCCAGCTTTCTTCCTACATGGACTGGGTGCTATGAGAGCGGCTCTCTCCATCGTGGTGCTTAAGTCCTTGCCCCAGAGTTTACTTCTCTCTGCCCCACAGAATGTGGTTGGCATTGCAGAACCTGCACGGAGCAGGGGGGCTGAGCCTCAAGGTCCCTTCTGACTCCAAAACCCCACGAGGAGGGAGCTCTGCAAGAACGGCAAGCCTGCTTCAGACCAGCGCACGCCTGGCCGGCTGCCTGACCCCCTGCTCTTGCATGGCAGGAGCAGAACGGCTGTCTCTTCCCTTTTATTCCACATATGCACCACTCGAGACCTCGGAGGGGAATGGCCACAGCGGTGGGAGGGGACTGCCTGGGACAGCCATCCCAGGCCAGTCTTTCTCGCCAAG
This sequence comes from Varanus komodoensis, assembly GCF_004798865.1. Lineage (NCBI taxonomy): Eukaryota > Metazoa > Chordata > Lepidosauria > Squamata > Varanidae > Varanus > Varanus komodoensis. Next base: position 327,269 of record NW_025336481.1, on the reverse strand, counting down.
CGGACGGGGCCACGGTGACCGCAGGATCCACAGCTGAAGCAGGGCAGCTGCAGTGCACACAGAAGGGCACGCATGGTTCACATGGACAGGGATCTGCAGGGTGTCGTTTCAGTGCTAACAAAACGTTCGGAAACAGGACGGAACACGTGCCCTTGAGAAAAACGCAAACATCTTCAGTGCCCCGAGTGCTGCAGAAGAGAAGCCTCGCATCACACCACACGCCCTCGTCGAGAGATGCGTTCCTGCAGCGGGCAGCTCCTGGTGGCGTGGGGGCACGAAGGGAGCCATTTCGCTCCTCGGCAAGGTCTGTGCTCTAACAGCATTATCTGCATCGTGACACAACTCCCTGGAGAAGCCTTTGGGTACAAGAAAATGACTGCACGGTGTTCTCTGCCAGAGCACAGTCTCATTCCCAGCATCCCTCTTTGCCTGGATTCCGCGGGCAGCTGGTAATCTGCGAGCACCAACACTGTGGCGGCACCGGGATTTTCCGGTTTAGCAGCCACATTCCCACGTCAGCCTTGCCAGCAGAATTCAGAATGACAAGCAAAAAAAGGACAAGCCACTGCCGAGCGAAGCACCAGCGACCCGTGAACCAGTCACTGACCCCTAAGCTTGGTAGGCTAACTTTTTCAGCAACCACATTGCCCTTAAAAGGAAACAGTTCAAAGCAGTTTGGCTCCAAGCTGAACATTTTTTCAGCCAGGCCTAACACAGAGTCCGCACAGCACATGCAGGGAACAGAGAGACGGAATTAGACGGAAACATCGCTGAGTGCAAGTCATGTCCCGTGCCCCTCAGCCCAGTTTAGCTGAGATGGGATAGCCTGAGGCAGGGGCTTGAGCAACGGTGAGTCTGGGCTGGGCTTAAAAAAAGGTTCTGTTCCCCAACCCCCTGTAATTTTGGGGAAAATGTGTATGCAAATAGCATCCATCAGAGAGGCACCCCAGGCAAGCGATCTTTCAGAAATCCAGGATGGGCAAGGCGGCCACGGTCTTCCGATCGTGTGCGGGGTGGGGAGACTTTCTGTTTGACTGACACTCTGGTCACAGGTGTTTTAATGTACTGGAGGGCACAGGCACCTGGCACGAGTTCACCACAGGGCTTGCACGCACTGGGCAGCAGAGGGGGGGCCTGTGCGGTTGGGATGCTCTAAAGACGAAGCCCCTTCCCCACTCGACCGGCCAGTCCGCTGCATTGCTCACTGCAGGTGAGCACGGAGCCTCACGCCTGGTGCCAGCGGAACACTCCACCTGCTGGCACAGCCCTCGGCCCTTTCCAAATACCCCAAGCTCAGAGGGCGTTCCTCTTCACGCCTTTCCGGATTGTTCAGCCCAGCTCCCACTGGGCTGCACGTCAAGCAGGGGAAAAAGAGGCAGGAGGGCTGGCGACGCCATCTTTTGCCCCGCAGCCACGGCTGTGCTTCCTGGCTGCTTGCTCAGAGCCGGGAGGCCGTCTTCAGCGGCTGGCAGGAGCCGCCTGGAGCAGGAAGGGCCGCCTTGCCCTTTGCGTCCCGGGCCACTGGCAAGGCGATGCCGGGGGAGGGTGGTTCAGGCTGCGGAGTCTCCGTGGAACTCGCACACCTGGCTGCCACAGGCACCTCCACGTACTTCTGGTTCTCAAGCGCAGCCATTCTCGAAACCCACAGTGCTGCCGCTGCCTCAGACAGGCAGGCCCACACGCAGCACAGACGCCACAGCAGCCTCCGCCGAGTCCCAGCTATGCTCCTTCTAAAAGCTCGAGTTCAAGTGAGTCCCGCCAATGTTACTTCTTGGTGGGGAGGTGGAAATGTCACTTAAAAAGCTGCACTTGTGCACCCCCCGGCTCCCCTCATTCTTCTCCTCATACAGGCACATGCTGGGCAGGCAGGAGAATAAAGAAAGACTTAATGAGTTGTGTCCACCAAAACGACCCAGAAGTTTAAGGACAAATAGCTTTGCTTTGGACAAATTCCACATTTCTCCAGAACAGCATATTTGGGTTTAGGCTCAATTCATCTAGAGATAACACACGCTCCTAAAACAAAAAGTGAGCAAACCAAAATTAAAAAACCACAATAAAAATAAGAAAAAATATCTTGGGCCCCCAAAATTCCTGGAACTAGCACTGTCTCGCAGCACTTTCCGGGTTGTCTGCTTTGTTTTTAATGAAAACAATATCAGGCTATGGTGCCCACTGAGCCGCCTTTTCCTAGTGAGCCAGTATTTCCTGTGTGTATCTTCTTGGTTTCTCTTGTCTCTGGAACCTGCTATTTCACCTGTGCATCTCCTTCTTGCTCCCTCCTTCAACGCCTCCTGGCAGCCCAGTCAGGAACTTAAGTTACCATCATGCGATCCGATAAGAGCTAATAGCGTTGGGACTCGGTTGGCATGTGCCATCAAGCCCTCTCTGACTTCCGGCAACCCTATGAACGGAAGACCTCCAAAATGTTCTGTCCTTGAGAATCCTCCACGGCTTCTGTGAACACAAGGCTGGGGCTTCCGTTGAGCACTCTGTCTTATCCTCTTCCGCCTCCAACTTTCCCTAACTTGGTTGCCTTCTCTTGTCTTTTTGACTGAGCCGTGCCCCCTCAAGAACAGCCCAATGTACGACAGCCTCCATTTTGTCACCTTTGCTCCAGGACAGATTGTGGCTCGGTTTGATCCAGAACCCATGGATTCCTCTTCTGTCACAGACATCCACAGATCTCCCCTCCAGCACCATGTTTTGCATGCGTCGATTTACTTCCTGCCAGCTTTCTTCGCTGCCCAGCTTTCACACCCAGGCAGTGACTGGGATCCAACACCGTGTATGATCTTGGCCTTGGTCTCCAGTGAATCCTCCCAACACGTGAGGCACTTCTCCAGTTCCTGCACCACTGCCCTTCCCAGTCTCAGTCGTCTAATAATTTTGGCTGCAGTCACTGTTTAAATTGGCCACTGAAGCAGGGTATGTAAAATCTTTCACACTTTCAATTTCTTCATCGTTAACAGTAAAGTTGTACAATTATTCTGCAGTCGTGATTTTTCGTTTTCTTAATATTCAGCTGTAGTCCTGCCTTCACACTTCCCTCTTTTGCTTTCATTAGGATTAATTTCAATTCACTGATAGTTTCGGCTAGTAATATGTTAGCATCTGCATATATTAGACCGATTCATCTATCAGTTTTCACTCTTCCTTCTTGCGTTGCATTTTATTATTTTCTTTTATACATTGCTGTAAACTGCCCAGAGAACTGCAGCCATGGGGTGGTATAGAAATTAAATAATAATATTTTTTTTTCCTCCTCCTCCTCATCTGACCATACAATATAGTTTAACTGTACTACTGAAACAGACTCACTCCCTTTATGTGGAAATTATTTTACTGAAAAATTTGCAAACATTTCAAGTTGCAGGGTATGTTTATGTTTATGTTGAGGGCCTGTGCCAGAAACATTGTTTTTAGGAGATATTTCTAAGAAGTTTTGGCAGTGTAGCTTCTGCTGCTGTCAGGCCTCCCTCTTCACTCACTCTCCACACTGCCTGTCGGTTCCGGCCCGAGTTTGGAAAAATCAGTTCAGAAGAACTAGTTGAACCTTCTGCTTCATTCAGGGATGCACATGGGTCTGTGGGTGCAGGCCGGGAAGGTGGGGCGGGGCTGCTTGAGGGAACCCCCGGGCTGCTGGTTGGCCCCCCGAAGGCTGGGCCAGAGGGACCCTTGCTCTGACCCGGCACGGCTCTTCCCACGTTCTTGCATCGTTCAGTGAAAACAGAGCGCAACTCCCGCATCAGCTTCCGCTTCCTTCGGTGTGCGATTGAGGAGTGTCAGCAGGCGCTGCCAAATACAGCAGGGCTAAGACTTGGCCGAGACCCAGCCGGGAGCCCTCTGCTTCGTGCCCGGGAGGCCGTTGCCGCAACTTAACTTGCAGTTCCCCCCGTGAGCACCAGAGCGCGTGGACTTGTTAATGCCTGCCCTAGAAGAGCAACTTGCGGAAGTCCCTCGCTGGCACCCATTCCATCCAGCATGCTTTATGGCAACACCAACTGCCCAGACGAGTATGGACAAACGCAGACCTACAAGGTGAAGAAATTCTTTCGCAGAAAAATGTAGCATGGGAAAATGTCTGCCCCACATCACTGATCCTAATACCAGATAATACTGGGAATGGCATTTCAAAGAGCTGCGTGAATGCTAAGAAGATGCCAGCCAAGTTAAGTCTTTCAACGGCACGGCAGGGAAGGCTTCTGTGCTCCCAATCAGCCCAAGGCGTGTTCGGCAGAGACAGCATGCGCTTCCACACAGCAAGGGCGCCAAGCCTTAAGGAAAAGGGCCCTGTCGCCTCTCGGACGCCCGTGTTTTCCTGACCCGTTTGCTTTTCCGTCCTCCGAGATGCGAGTTGTACTGAAGAACGCTTTGGAACCCCAGCTGTTCTTCCGTACGTTGAACTGGACTGCGGAACACACGCAGATGGCTGGGTGGGAACCGATTTTTCATCAGGGCACAAGGTATGTTTTGCTTGCCATTTCACATCTGACCGGAGAAGCATCTGACTGCGTTAGAAGCCCTGCTTCAGACAGAGCTTAAAGAAACATTCCTGCTTCTTTCCACTCCGAAGATGGACACCATGAGTTTCTTTCCACGCCTCGGTCAGCCTTTGAATCTGGCGGCGATAAGGCAAGGAGACGGTTGCAGCCCTGCTCTCTGGCACCCTGCCGCCTCACAGGGCAGCGCGTGCCGGCTGGGTCAGTGCTTCAACGCGACAAAGCCCCGCGGGAGAGCCCAGGGCCCCAGGCCTCCTGGCCCACAGTGGCGGTGACTAGACACTGGCACTCCACGCTGACCGGGCTCAGTCGCAGGCTCTGCCTTGGCCGCCGAGCAAGCGTGTCAGCCGCCTCTGAGTTATACCGCCAGTGTTTAGAGAGGCAGCTGCAGCCCCAGAGACAGGGATTAGCTATTTTAATGACACGGGGGGTAAAAAACAACCGAGTATCTGGCGCACCCTGGAGAGGCACAGTCGCTTCTCTTACCCGATCCGCGCGCTACAGACTGAGCAAAGTGCATCCCGACTGCAGTCGCCAGAGAGAAGGCAGAGTTCTCTTCCCCGCTCTCTCCAGAAGCAGGGCTTGGCTCCACCGCGTGTTCCTGCTGTGGACAAGGAGTGCCTTCCTGTGCGGCAGGAGGTGCAGCGCACCTGGCCTGCCGACGTGTGGGGGCTCGCATCACGAGAGGGCATCCACAGGCAGGGTGTTCCGCCAGAAGCCTTGAGAGAGAGGCTCTTTGCCCGAGGGCTTGAAGTATGCCACTCTGCAGCTGAGGCAGCATTTAGAAACACCGAAACAGAGCGAGTCGGAGGGGGTCTCCCGGGCCATCTAGTCTGACCCCCGGCTCCAGCCGGCTCCGCTCACATGCCTGCCATGTGCACGTCCAGCCTATCCTTGAACACCCGCACCGATAGGGCCTCAACCTCCTCCCGGGAAAGCCCATTCCACACCCTCGGGGTCCCGACTGTCAGGAAGCGCTTCCTGGCATCCAAATGGAACCTGGGCTCCCTGAGCTTTGCTCCCTTGTAGCGCGTCCTGCCCTGCAATGCTGGGGGGAAAAGGTCACAACCCACCTCTGCATGACATGCCACAGGCCAGAAAAGCAGCAAAACACAGAGATGAGCAAGGGGACACTGGGGGAGAAGCACCCTGGGTTTTTTTCCAAATCCTTTTCCGATGTGGGCACAATCTAGTGCAGGGGTCCTCAAACTTTTTCAATAGGGGGCCAGTTGAAAGGCGGCAGCAGCGGGCACAGGCTGGTGAGGCAGCGGCGGGCACGTGTGCGGTGAGCACGTGTGCGAGGCGGCAACTTGCAAGTCCAAAACAATCTCTGAGTGAGTGAACTGTTGCACGGGCGCAGGGAGTCCAAAGCCTCTGAGGCAGGCCAGACAAATGGGCACGGCGGGCTGGATCCGGCCGGCGGGCCATCGTTTGAGGACCCATGATCTAGTGGACTGGGAGGCATGGCAGCCTGTTTTGTAAGGCGCATTCATGCACAGGGGTGCATAATGCTGTGCCAGACCCTGTGGACCCGAACAGCCTGAGAGCTCAGGGGAGCCTCCTGCGCTTGCACAGGGAGACAGTGTGAGGCGCGGCGCGGCACGGCCACGGGCAGAAGGGACTCTCAAACGCCGGCCCGGAAGCACCAGTCCCACGGCTGTGCCAGAGCCATGACCTCCCAGACTGGGTGTGTGTGTGTGTGGGGGGGGGCGTGCTTTGCCCACAGCAGGCCAACCAGCTGGTTCAACAGCATTCTTCTCCTCTCAGCAGCGAGCTCCAGCCCTCCAGCAGCCTCACCTGGCACTGCAGCACAAGGCTGCCCTCCACCAGCGGCAACACCTCATGTAGGTACTGGGTGAGAGCCAAGAGTAAGGGCCAGGCGAAAGGCGGGAGCAACGTGCAGCTCCTGAGAAGACAACGCCTGCCCATAACAGGCCTCCGTCGGGGCCCCTGTCCAGTGTCCTGGGCAGCTCGGTCCCCTCCAGAACCCTTGTCCCACCCCAGAACAGCTGCTCCTAACAGTCAGTGCCTGACACCCTCCGGAGACTCTTAATCTGGCGCCCCGGGCGGCGCAGCAGAGGGCGGCGGGACTCGCACGCAGAGTCATCCCTGGCACCCCCGTGCGGGTCCGAGGGTGCAGAGCAGCACACGCTGACCAGCTGCAAGGGGCCTCCAGGGATGCCCGGGCCTCCTCTGCCCACGCCGAGGCTCCGTGGAGCTGCAGTCCATGGCCAAAGTCTATTTCCAGCCATTGCTTGTTTCCCCGGTTATGTTATTGCCGCCCTGAGACACTGCAAAGGGCGGGACACACACATTTTAAATAAATGAATAAACTCCTTCAAGCAAAGGCGTTTTTACCATCTGCCCAACTAGGTGACAACATCCAGTGGAACAAGGCTTGCCAGCGCTTCGGCTGATCGAGCGTCAGCGGGCCCCCAAGATGGGGAACGAGCCCCCGCCACAGGCAGTCGCTGAGGCCACAGGCCAGGAGCATCAAAACCAAGCCGCACCAAGCGCCACGAGCGAGGGGCCTGCTGCTCCTCCAAAGGGGGAGAAATGCTGGGAGCCCGACCTACATCTTCTGGCACCCGGCCCAGAGAATGGCCTCCCCCTGGGGGAGAGCTGGGGCGGGCAGGGGCCGGTGACGCTGCGCAGCACACACACACGCGGTCCCAGGATGAAAGCGTCACCGCGCTTGCGTGCTTACACACGGGGGCCGGCAGCACCCTCCAACATGGGTGCATGGAGGCACAGGCATGTGCAGCGGCTCGCGCACGACCGTGGAAGCCACGCTGCGGGGCCAGGCCACCCCAGGCCGGTGCGTCAGAGGAGCCGGCGCCATCCGAGGAAGCCTCTGCCTCGAGGAAGGGCAGCTCCGAGCGCAGGAGCGATGCTCACCTCCAGCTTCTTCTCCTTCTCTGTCAGCACGTCCTTCTGGTTCTGCGTGTACTCGATCAGCATGCGCGCCAGCTGGCGACGGTCTTCCAGCTCTGCTGCCAGCCGCCCATTGTACTCCGCAAGCAGCAAACATGCCTCGTCCACGGTCTTCGAAAGGCGTTCCGCTGCCTCTTTGTCTGCACACAAAGGCGGCAAATCATTTACACCGGCTCCATTCAGAAGCTTTTGTGCTGGTGACAAGAGCCAGCTCCCCATCAGTCAGCCTCGCGACTGGGGTGAAGTCCAGCCGAGAGAATTCCACGTGTGGCAAGAGGCGATGATCCGGGAGCAGAGGCTGAGGAAAACCGCGGGCGCCTCCTGACCTTTATGCGAATGGCCGGGGGGGGGGGGGGCGTTTCGGGAAACCCAAGCAGCGCCGGCAACCGAGGGGCTCCCAGGAAGCAGGGAGAGCACTCCGCAAACAGAGGGGGCCGAAGGCCAGCTGGGGGAACTGGCTAAGGTGTGGATCCCGCCTGGTGGCAGCCGCACTAAGGCGCCCGGGCACCCCCCGGTCTTGTGTGCCGCCTGAGCCCAGCAGAGCTGAAAAACTCCAGCACCACCTGGAGAGACAGAGCTCCGAGGCGCAAGCGCATGTGGGCCACCAGCGCCCGCTCTGAAGAGCTCCCCAGGTGGCCCATTTTGCGCACGGCAAGCGGACGCTCTGCTCCCCCACGAAGCACCCTGCAGAGCCAGCCTGAAGGGCCAAGGGCCGGGGAAGGGAGCTCGGCAAACGTCCCCCGGGTCGAGGGGAAGTTGTGAGTCCTGGCAGCGTGCCCGGCACTGTTCCCCTTTCCCGGTGACCGCCTGCCTCAACGAGCAGCCACCGCTCTTTCAGTGAGGAGCTGGGGCTGGCGCTCTCCGCTTGAACAACTGCGCCCCCGAAAGAGGAAAAGGGGCGGGGAGCCAGGTGATGGTGGAGGGCCAGCAACACCCGGGCCACACTGGGGTCCATGGCACAGGAAAAGACGGCACCCTCTATTCACCTTCTGCCCCCTCCCCCCGGGGGGGCACCTTAAAACCAGACCTCGGCAAACCAAGCACGATGCAGGCCGCATTTCCAGAGTGGAGAAGCTGGATCGCGCCCTCCGCATTCACCTGTCGGTGCTTTAGATCCTCACCTGTAATCTTCTCCAGCAGCGACACATCCTGGACCTCTTGGGGAAGAGAGGCGATTTTCTGCCGGACTGCGGCATCTCCGGATGCTGCATTTTCCAGGTCTTGCAGGGCTCTGACCAAGTCCTCGGTCTGCACAGTCGAGAGACAAGAAGGCTGCAGGGACTGCCTCCAAATGCCACATGCGCCATGGGCTCCTGGTGCAGTCCCTTCTCAAAGATCCTGCAGCTTCTCGGTGTGCAGGCACACGCTTGCTATGCTGCTTTCGTTGTACGCTGGAAGCAGTCGTTTCAAGTTCTCTGCATGTGCTCCCGAAACCCCAAAAGAGCTTCTGAACCCGTGGGTCCCACTAAGTCTTCCCACTGCCAGCATGTATTCCACCGGCCACGGGGCCTGCAATTCCCCCAGGCGCCTCACCCACCGCCTCCCCGCCACTGTCCCATGCCTCGAGGCTGGGTGGCTGCACCAGCTCCTGCAGCTGCCACCCTTTCCAGAGGCCCCGGGCTAGTTGCGCGCCAGGTCTGTGGAAAGCAGGGCCTGGGTCTGAACAGCACAACAAGCCATGGGGATACAAAGACACAACTGAGCAAACCATTGTTCCAGCTTGGTTTCTAAAGACCAAACTTACCGTGGTGAAATACCATGCCTTGGTTCAGACAACATGACAGAGCAGCGATGGTCACACACAGTAAAAAAGCAAAAACCCGCAACAGCAAAAAACCCCAACCACACACACTTCACTTCAGTTCCTGTGCACCATGTGCCCTAGGCAGAGAGGATTTTGGGACATACTGAACAAGGTCTTACTCCGACAACACCACTAGGTCTCGGAACCCCCGGTACAAAATGCACCCATGACCTTCAGCTTCGAGAGCTCTAAGGGGGACCTGCCACGCTCACGGGCAGGGGGACAGGTGACTGCCTTCAGCCCCCGCTTGGGGCTTTCCCCAGTCACCCGGGGAACCAGTTGCAGCATGACACACTGCGCATTCCTAGCAGAAAAGGAGCCACACTCCTGAAGGCTGGTCCTGTGCCAGTTGCTCTTGAATTTAATGGAGGATGAGGGAGGCCATGCAGCCCTGTCCACTGGAGCAGAGCATGAAGCAGGGCCCCCAGCATGCTCGGCCAGGGAGCATTTGAGCAACCGGGCACTGCCACAGCGTGGCTCCCCCGGGGACGTGCCTGGTCACCTAAGGCCTGGCTAGTCAAAAGTGAGCTAAGGAGGGGCAGGGGAGAGAGAAATAGGGGGTGTTCTGCTCGAGGCGGGGGGGGGATAGCTAGGCAAAGGGGCAGAGGGAAGAGCAAGAGCAAGGCTCGAATCTGGGAGTAGGAAGAATGAGCAAGGGGGAGGCCGAGGGAGAGCTGGTGCAGCTCAAGAGTAGGAAGGAAGGGGGACAGCAAGGCCACGAGGAGGAACAAGCACCAGGTTGGAGGACGTGGCGGGGGGGGGGGGGGTTGGGCCACACAGGGGCGGGGGGGTGGGAATCCCAAAGCAATGGGGCAGAGGTGAGAGGAGGAGAGAGGAAAGAAGACTGCCCTAACATTTGCCAAGATTTTTTTCAAACAATTTTCTTCTGAAGGGGGCAGGGTAGGGAGACCTCTGTGGGTGCCACGTGGGGGAACCCCTGACACACTGTACATAAATTTTGATACCAGCTGGGTTAATTCCATAATATTTTCGGAAGACAGAAGGTACAGCTTCTGGAATTTGAACTGGAATGCAAGATCAAAGGTGCCGCTGGCCAGCTCAAACCCTTTGCCCAAAAGTGCGCGACTACATTCAGGGAACTGCAAGCAACATCCGACCAATCCATCAAACACTGAAAGCAGCCCCTTCAGAAGACCGCAGGAACTTGCAAGCTGCATGCATTCCTGACCTGCAAGTCTCTTCTCTGCTTTCTTTGCTTGCTTGCTTGTTTTTTTTTAAGGCAGGCTGCTATTGCCAGAAAGAGAAAGGGGAGAAATGCAATGAGGAGAAGGATCAAGAAAAGCTCTGGGACTTTGGTGGGTGAAGCCTGAATCCCTTGCCGTGTTTCTCCTTTCCTCCAGAGCCTGAAACGGACTCTTCAGCCTCCTCCTCCTCCTCCTTTTTCTTTGAAGCTGAATACACACATGCACACCCTGTCGGGATCGAAATTCCAGGACCCGATAAACCTTGGCCACATCACAAAGCTGCCCCAGAGAACACGCTGGGCTCAGCAGGGTTACGGCCCGGCCGGATGAAGGCGCAGAGCCCCTGGGGACCCACGGGGCTGCCAGGCTGAATCGGCCACGCGAGGGTGATGCAGCAGAGCTCGCTGCCACCACACCCTGCGCTGGTCCAGCCCGGGAGTCCCCCTGCTTGCTCCTGCAAGGCTAGCCTTCGTTCCCCAGGCTCCAGGACAGGGCCCTGCTGGCTGCCCTCTAGACTGGCCAAGCTGGCCTGCTCCCAACACGACTACTGGGCAAGCAGGGTCTCCGCTACTTGGGGTTCCCCAGCTCCTTGCCCACTACCTGCAGGCTCCACTGCACACCTGACAGAGCAGGTCTGGCCACACCTGTTATCGGTTCTGCCAATATTTGCATCTCGAGCAATGCCAACAAGCCATCCTTACACTGAATTGCAACTGCAGATCTGAATGACTTTGCCTGACCCAAGGAAAAGCTGCCTATTTGCTCAGAAGGGCAGAAATCAAGGTTTAGTGAACTTTCTGGAATTATCTATTAGTTATGTGATTTAAATCACAGCCTGCTGGGTTGCAATAGACTGCCTTGTTTTGGGCAATTTACTTTATTTTGGTTTGAATATGACACTTTTGGGGAATAATATTTGTTTTATGTTCCTTTTTACCATGTTTCACATTCTTTCCTCTGCTTGTGAGGATCACAAGGCCACTAAATGGCAGTATTAGCTCTCCTCCACTTGCTAATGGCGCCATCTTGTGGCCCTCTCCTGATGGGTGGAGGGGTTCAATACATTTCCAGCCCCCAGGCTTCCAGGCATACCAGAAGGGGCCCGGCATTGGCATCCTGCGGGGAGTAGCTCCCAGGGTAGTCATCATCTTCCTCTTCTTGGATCTGCTGAAACGTCCGCTTCAGTGACTTCTTTTCTTCTGTAACTGAGAACAGACGCATGCCTTCAGACGCAGGAAGCATGTCACCCCACACAAAGCCTCAACAATGTGGTCACTGCTTCCTTCTCTTTTCTTTCTGAGCACGCTTGAAATTTAAAAAATCATCCTTAGCATCAGAAGCTCTCCCCCAAGCCAACTCCATGTACTCCAGTGTCCGCTCATCAGATGGAGCGGCAAGCCCGCTATCGCCAAGACAGGGATGCGCGGCCTCAGCGCTCCCGTTTCTCCTGGCCTGGGGAGCGCACTGAGAAGACCACCTGCAGGAACTACTCAGCTGGGGGCCTTTGCCATTTTATGGAGACTCGGCCGCCAGATCTGCTGTAAAGACAACTCCGCCAGGAGCGCCCAGCACTTGCAGGAAAGTCTTCTCCGGCAACGTTGTGCAGGAAAGTACCACACCGGGTGCCTCCGGGAACTGGTGGAAAGGCCCCAGATGTCTCCCAGGCAGGCAGAAGCTCCTGCGACACAGAAGGGGGAGCCCGCGCGGCCCTTTCATCTATGCTCGCGCGGCCTTCAGCACCAACGCCGTAAGCACGCGATGCCCGAAAGCTGCCTTGCCAGCAACAGCGCCTGCCCACGTGGAGGCGGCTTCTGAAGCCGCAGACAGGCGGTGGGCCCGCGCTCACGGGGCATCCCGACAGCCTTGCCCACCGGGAGCCCTCCGACGGGCTGGTCTGTGTTCCTCCCGCCCCAATCAATGCTGCACTGGCACGGGGTGGTGGGGCTGGGGGCCGGCACATCTGGAAGGTGCCAGGCCGGGGAACATGGCCCCAGACCCTGGAGGCATCCACGCCTGCCTCAAGGTGCAGGAGTAGCAGGGAAGCCTGCGGGAGAAGCCCGGGGCAGGAATGTGGGCACTGCCATGCCCGCTACAAGCACCTGCACAGTGAGCACTTCGCCTGCGGTAAACATGGCGCGATCCTGAACAGGCGCAGAGTGCACCGTCCCGCTGCTTCCTTGGGAGCCACACCTCCTCCCCCTGAGGCCACACTGCCGGCCACCGGTGTTCCAAGGCGGTGCGGTGGCGCTCAGCCATGGCCACACAGGCGGCCTCCCCGACAACTGTTTGCAGTGCAAGCCCTGCGCACCATGAAGTGGACGTCACTCTTATGAGCTGCAGTGTGTTCCAGGCGCACCTGTCAGTCCAAGAGAAACCTGATTCCAGTGCCTATGCCCCACGATTCTGGACACACCCTCGCCCATAAACATCAGGGAACGCAGCAAAGCAAAGCTAAACCACCTTTGGAGAGACCAGTGCTGAACACTAGAAACAAGTCAGTCCTTGCAAAGACCCAGCCTCAGCTGCTGCCACAACCCGGCCGTGGGGGCTGCCGGCTGACTCCTCCCAGCAGGGCTACGATCCCGAAAAGGACCTTTGCGTGTGGGGGAGGCACCGTTCTGCATCAGGATCGCTCAAACATGCAGCACATGGCGAGTGGGGAGGCACCGCAGGGAGCTGCGCGGGGGGTGGGCGGAAGTCCAAAGAAGAAAGCCGTTTCTGTCCACTTCACCACAGAGCCAGCTCCACAGAGGAAGGGGGTGGGATGATCTGGTGGTGCCTCATCGCTATGAACCTGCATCTGAAAGGATGCTGGGGTATCATCACGTACTCCGCACACCTCCCTCCTCTGCCAAGATCGGTGAGGAGATGGAGGGGCAGCTCAGAAGCCTCCCTTCCAGAGCGGAGGACAGCACTGGCCGAGGCAACGCCTTAGTCGTGCCCGAGGCACCGCCTGCTTCTCGCGGCATGTACAACTGCTGGCATGTCTTGGCAGGTAGGAACCGGGATCCAGATGGCTAATGGCTGGAGGGCAAGGGATGCCTGACGCGTCCTCAGAAATCTTGCCTGGAAGGAAAGCAGCATCTGGCACCACCGAGAGAAGGACGGCGCGCAAGCTGGCCTGAGAGCATCTGCTGCCACCGTCTACAAAGGGGTCAGGTGTTCCTGGCTGGCTTCCAGGGCACCAGTGACAGCCTCCTGAAGCAGACGTGCTCGTCTCCTCACTCAGGCCAGCGCTTCCCCTCCAGCAACAAAAGGCAAACAACCCAAAAGGAGAGAACCCTGGCGGGGCGCTCCTCCCAAGCACCTCTCTCAAGTACCGTGATGCTAGAGAGCACATCATTAAAGGCTCTGGCAGAAGGGGAACGATCAGAGACCAGCTGGCGCTGGCTCACCTCCTACTCGCTGGAAGAAGCTTGCGGCAATGACATGCAGATCCCCCACAGGGAGAAGCCCAGCCCGAGCCGTGTCCCCCTGCTCCAGCGCCGAGGGGGCAGTCACACGGTGGTGGCCCAGCAAACGACAGGCAAGTGCCCAATGGCCAAGGGGCCCGCATCTGCCCCAGGGGCCACTCTTCAGGCCCCGGCGCCCACAAGGGCCGCGTCACTGCCCGGCTGGATCCCCAGGGACCCCTGCTTCCCTGCTCCGCCCTTGAAACCTGGAGCTCAGGCTCCTCCGGGCAGGAACTCCCTTTTCATGTCAGCCTCCAAAGCATCGCAGGCAGTGGCGGCACTCTGCGACTGCGAGTGAGGAGCCATCATTAGCCAGAGCACTTTGCACCCTGGGACCACCACCCAAGCCAACGAGAGCGCGGGCATCTTGTGACAACGAGGAGGAGACATGGGCCTCTCCCCAGAAGAGGTGGCAGCAGGATTACACTCCTACAGGCTGCACCCTGGGGACTACGGGGTCCCCAAGCCTGGAAGCTTCCGAGCGCCCGCAGATGCAGCCCCTGACTCCCAGCTCCGCACTTCAGCAAGATGGCCGTCTCAGCCGCCCAGCTGGGGCTTTTCGGGGAGCAGGAGAGGCTGCAGAGGACCCAGGATATGTCACCGCACGGCCTCTGAAATCTCCCCCCCTCCAAAGAATGCGCTTTACCCCCCTCTGAAGTTGTGTTCCCCACCACAAGGAAGCAGCTGGCAAGGGATGACGCAGAGAACGGATTCCTAGCGCCGAGGCTGGAGCGGTTCCTGACCGTGGATCTGGGAGCGCAATGCACCCTGCGCCCTACCTCTGGCAGTGTCCTGGGACACGAGTCTCACCCAGCACCTCCTGCTGCAAGGATCGGGCAGCAGGCGCTGGGAGGGACTTCTGTTTGTGACTGGGGAAACCCTGCCCATCTAGCGGGGTTGCCAAAGTAATCTTCCCCAAGTGCTGGTGCACAATCGCCACGGCTTCTCCAGCACTGAGCCGCTGGCTGGACCTGACAGCCTTCTTGATTCCTTCCAGTTCTAAGGCAGCATCCCGTGTTCTTATGATTCACCATAACCCCAGAGGGGAGGTGCAAAGCTCAGGCTGGAGGGATCACCTCTGCTGTACCACAGAACACCAAGATGCAAGAGCCAGTGGCAGAAGACAGTGGACTTGCAATGAGGAGAGTTCCCAGCCCAGCCTCCGGTTTCCAGTAGCAGCACCAAGCAGCTCTGGGGCCCCCTCACACAGCAGTCTCTGCCCAACCCACCTCCCAGGGCTGCTGCCGGAGCAATGCAAGCGCCTGGGACTCCTCATGAAAGGAAAAACGGCAGGATATAAATGTGAGGGCAACGGTGGTGGTGACACAGGCCCTGCGCTCCTTTCCGCCCACCTCTGCGCCGAGGTGCAGCTTGGCACAGCGCAACAGACCACCTGCCACAACATGCAGGCCTCTGAGCTCCCTGCAGGCAAACCGGGACACAAATTTAACATCACCAACACTCCTGATAAGGAATATAAACAAGCGGGACACAAAACAGAGGTGCTTAAGCCATGCAGATATGCGGACTGTCACCAGCTGATGAGGGCGAAAAAGCCCCCACCCCCCAGTACAAAACAGCGCACCGGGTGCATCGCCATAAATCACGGTGTGTTATATATCAGGCTTCCAGCTCATGACAGCTCAGCCGAAGATCTTGTGAAAGCCAAGCATATTTTTACCTTTCGGTTGGGGACTATTAGAGTCCTCCATGGACAGTTTCAGCTGCTGTATGAATTCGCTGCCATACACGCTCCTTTCTTGCCAGATGTTCAGCAATCGTTCCAAGGGCTTTTTGCAGCCCTCGTCTGCCTCCCTGGAAGGTCAGATATTTAAGCAAGTTGGTTAAAAGGCCACATGCGCGGGAAAGGGGTGTCTGTGGGAAAGAGCGCCGGGGAGCATCCGCCCCGCTCTTCTCCTTCCATACATGTTCCACAGATGGACGCACAGGTAAAACTGCCAGGGAAAGAGCCAGGCTTCCCCAGTGTTCACGTGTATGCACTGCATGTAAAACAGGCCATCTGAAACGCAAAGGAATGTCTAAGGATCCCTGGCACACACTGGGCATAGAGTTACCCAGAACACCCTTGCTCACCCAGCCCCTGTGTGTGTGTTCTAGGCAGAATCAGCCTGCAGGCTTAAGATCTACCTTAAATAGTGCCATAGCCTTTAACTGGCTGATAACATCCTGCACATCAGGAAATGGCCCAGAGCTGCTCATTTGTAGCTCGTCCGACAGTGAAAGAACAGTCACCCAATGGCAGATGGAGTGAACCGAGCAGAAAGACAATCTGGGGGAAAATTGGATAAATCCATAGCATTTGAGAAGCTGACCTCACTTAAAATGGTGTTAAGACAGAGCGAAGACAGCGGGATCGCTGGCAGTTGTACCAGGCTGTCAGCTGTGGGTCTGATGGAAACAAGCTGAAATTTCTGTAGGGAATACTCCACTGGATAATGTGTTTGCCACAGTTATAACTCTTCAAATAACAGATCAAAGGGAAGCTAGATTTGCTGAAATCTCAGAACATTTCTACCATGTGGAAAGATCAAACATAATGTCCAGTTAAATCCAGGAGTAAAGCAGCCGCACATTAAGCGAGCGACTTCACATTCTGGGAGGGACTCAAAGCCCAGAGATGATGCTTTGGCTGGGAAATTCTGGTGTGCTCCCCACCTTTCACTTGGAGCACTCTTTGGTCTCTTTCTCTCCTGCACCCCATTTTCTGTCAAGGCCTTCCCTTCCCTCTGCCGTACCTCTCGAAAGAGCACTGGGTCAGGCGCATCACACCCCCACCTGATCATGCAGACATCCTGTTCGCGGGACTGACCCGTCTCCTTCCTTCCAAAAAGCCAAGTGATATAAGCAGGCTTTTGTGTGAATCGGGATCACTGTGGAGGAGTGCCCAGTTCACACATCCTTCAGGGGGAGGCAGAAAATACAGGGCAGATGCCACCAGCACTGAAAGGTTCGCTTACTCTCTTCCCACTACTGTTTCTCTCTCTCTCTCTCTTTCAGAGAGAGGGAGGGAGGGAGGGAGGGAGGGAGGGAGGGAGGGAGGATGGACAGAAAGAAAGAAAGAAAGAAAGAAAGAAAGAAAGAAAGAAAGAAAGATTGATTCATGCAAGATTCAAAAATCCAGAAACTACAAAGAACAGCAGGATGTCCAGAAGAAACAAAGAAAAGAGCCTTAACCTGAACATTATTTACTGCTTTAAAAACCATCAAGGTCCTATTTATTGTCACGTGTTCCTAGATAGGGGATGCACCATTCCTAATGAAACCTGCACCTGACCAGTTCAACAAGCAACAGGAAAAGCAAACACACGCACGCAAGAATGTGCCCACCCTGCACTTTTCCTCTGCACTGACCTTCGTTTCTCTCCTGCCTTGTGATCTAGGAGGAATTCTCCAGAAAAGATCTCACCTGCGATTACCTTTTCTATTGACTAGTTCCACCTGACAGCAGGTGAATTTAGCTGAATTAAACCCATGCTTGGCATCATCTCTAACTGCAAAAGACAACTAAGCAACCACATAGTTCAGAAGAGCTTGCCACTAGCTTCGTCTAAATGCATAAAGCGCTAAAATGTCCCACCAGACAGAAGCACCATTGAACGGACAATCTGGTGCAGGGGCAAGGAGAAGGAGACTGCCATTACCTCTCTCTGGCTCCCTTTCCAGGTCTCCTAGCGGCAGCTGCCTAGTCAACTTTTGGGGAGAAAGGGTGATGGCCTCTTTGGTCTGAACCAGGACAGGTAGCCCAACAAACCGAACCCGGGTCCTGCACATCCCCTAAGTTTCTTCCTTGACAGCCAAGAACAGTTGCTTCTGTAGGAAAGGAAATTGGTGCCGACTCCATTTCTGGGAACTAGGACTAGCTGGCCAAGCATCCCCAATATTAAACTATGAATCTTTAAACACCTTCAGAGCAAAATTGAGGAAGAGAGAGGTAGTGATACCCACCTGGCAACATGTGAAAAAGCATCCACAAGAACAGATTCAAATTCCCTTGCAAACTCAGGTCCCTTCCTTTTACTGTTCTGGATGACGTCGTTTGCCAAGTAGAGGAAGGTAAGCTTTCTACTGGACTTTGCTAATAGAGAGAGGGAGAGGGAGAGATTGGTACAGCACATTTTGCATTCAGGTCATCTTCTACTCACTCCTGCACAACCCTCTTGTGGGATTCTCATTCTGAATGTGGAGCAGCCATAGCAAGGGGGTCCTGTGGCTCCTTGCAAGGCTGGAGTATCACAGGTAAGCGTTCGAAGGCTAGCTCCTGCTTTATCTGACTGGGAAGCTGCCTTCCACTTCTTTACAAAAATGCTGACAGTTAAATTGAAGTCAGCTACACACTTCAAGTCAAAAGTTTTCCTTCTGAACAACTAAAAGACAGAAAGGAAATGCATTTTATTCTAATTGCATATTTTATCTATTTATCGTATTCATGGACTTCTCTGGCCAGCTCACAAAACTAAACAAAATAAATTAAAAAGATAGAATGCAATAAACATGTGATAAAGTGCAGCATTAAATCATCAAGAGGTAAGGTAAGGAACCCACACATAACAACAAAGAGGAAATCATATCAAACAGCAGTTAAGATGCTACAGTTTAATACCACAAGATTTAAACAGCATGGAAAGCCAAAAACATTATCTGCCTGGTGGAGAAAGGATGTTAGACTGAGTACCAGGTGGAACTCTCTGGGAAGCGCATTCCACAGCCTGGGCACCACTGTTGGAAGGTCCTTCTCATTGGCAGTGACCTGTGTGCCTCACTTGGCAGAGGTAAATGAACAAGAGCCTCAGATGAAGGTACCAGCATCCACCCAAAACACAGATTGCAAGGAATTCTTGTAAACCATCCAAAGAGTTTTGGCTATTGGGTGGCACAGAAATGAAATAAATGAATAAACAGAAGGAAAGAAGCAGTCCTTCAAGCATTATTCCTGAAAATATTTCTGTACCACTTTTTAAAATAACACTTCCTCACAGCAGTTTATAAAGTATTTTTTAAAAGCAACACATAAATGGGCAAGAGCCGATCCTTTGGTGCCCATGGTGGTGTCTAGGAATGGGGTAGCCCCAGACAAACAGCTTTTACGCTAAGAGTGTGCAATTGATCATAGGATGTTACACGTGGCAGGCCACGAAGTCAACGGAGCCTGATAGCATCGCCCCGTCTTATGCAAGGAAGGAGCCACAGGGGCAGTGGCCTGTTAGTCACGCCCTGCTAAAGCCTAGCGCCTGACCATACGCTCTCCCAGGAGCAGCAGGATCCTCTGGACAGCTGCGCAAAGAGCACTGCAGCAAGACCCATGCTGTGTCCCCCTGCCATGCCTTTAGAGGGTTCCACTCCATGCCAATCCATTGATGCATGAAGCTCATTCCGCTGAGCTCCCTACCAGGTCAAACAGAATATCCCCTTCAGGTACAGCCATCAGGTGCAAGGGAGGATGGGCAACCATTTTTCCCCTTTTCATGTAAAAGCAATATATAAATAAAATAGACTTGAGATACCAGCACAACAAAGCTAGATATACACTAGGTACCAAAATCCAGAAATGGGATTGAGTACGGAAATAAAATTCTCTTTGTGCTTTCACAACAGCCAAACCAAACACCACCTGCAGCAGAACGAACAAGGAGAGTCAAAGAACTGCCAATCGGCTCCTTAAGTGGAATACTGAACAGAACGTACTGTGCAACAGACAGCAGGCGGCCCATGCTATTGGCAGGGGTTCCAGAACTTCGTAAGTCAGCTTTCTGTTGATGTTCTGGGCAAATATGTGGACTGGTTAGTGGCTGTTGATGATTGTCAGCACTGGCAGGGCTACAATTTTCAAGAAGTTCCTCCTTTCCCTAAACTGGGATTTCTATGCCGCCAAGAAAAGGGTGCCTTTAAATGCACGCAGAGTGCCAAGACTGCTCCACAAGAACGCGCTACTGTGCCAAGAACATTGTGGCAGTCCATTTCTATCAAATTTATATCCTGCCTTTCACTAAAACAATGCTCAAGACAGTTAACAAGAGTAAAATACGAAAACAAACTAATAAAACCAATGAGAGATCAATAGCAAAAGAACAAATAGAACATGCCAGATCAAATCTATGTGAGAAAACAGGTCAGCTTAAGCCAACGGTCAGCGCCAATGATACCATCTTTACCAACAGCAGTAGGTCAACAGGGGCAGAGCTGGCCTGGGTCCCGAGGTTCTGGGAGCAGCTGTCCAAAAGGCCCCCTTTCCCATTCCTGCCAGAAATGCTGCCAGCCACTAGGGCTGCGTTCTGAAGGTCCATCGAATAACCCACCTTACAAACTGTGTATGGCAGATACAGACATTTGAATACTTTTGCAGCTGATAACTTATCACACAGTGCCTGAAAACTAATGGCCTGAGGAAATATAAAAACACTATTTTATCGGGGACAGTCCAGAAAGCAACCCTAGACTAAAACAAGCAAAAAGACTTATGCTTCCCCTTTCCAAAGCTGTGAGGACTAAAGCAATTCAAAAATCATCTCCTTTACATTGTTCTTATATATTGGTGCAACCATTAGTGGGGAATCGTCAGGATTATGGCCAGAGACAAGCGGGGTCCCCCAGGGCTCTGTCCTGGGGCTGATCCTGTTTAATCTTTTCATAAATGACATGGAAGAAGGGCTGAACAGTCTGCTGATCAAATTTGCAGGCGATACTAAAACTGGAGCAGTGGCCACAACTGAGGAGCAGGTACTCTGGATCGAAAAGGATCTGGACAGACTATGGAAGTGGGCAGGAGACAACAGGATGGCGTTCCATGTGGAGAAGTGCAAGGTCTTGCACTTGGGGCACAGGAATGGGTGTCGTAAGTACAGGTTAGGGGACAAGTGGCTGGAGAGCAGCACTTGTGGAAGGGACCTCGGGGTGCTGGTCGACTGCAGGCTAAACATGAGCCAGCAGTGTGATGCAGTGGCCAAGAGGGCGAACGCCACCCTTGGTTGCATAGCCAGAAGTGTGGCTTCTAGATCGAGAGAGGTATTACTACCACTCTGCACGACTCTGGTGCGCCTGAAACTGAAGTATTGTGCTCAGTTTTGGGCTCCTCATTACAGAAAGGATATAGCCAGGTTGGAGTCAGTGCAGCGAAAGGCCACAAGGTTGGGGGCCGGTTTGCAGGGGATGCCGTATGAGGCGAGACTGAGGGAACTGGGTCTCTTCAGCCTGGAGGAGACCCAAGGAGATATGTTGGCAACATATAGGTAAATGAAGGGGTGCCACACAGAGGTGGGTAGAGACCTGTTTTCCCCTGCAGAGGTGGGTAGAGACCTGTTTTCCCCTGCAGAGGTGGGTAGAGACCTGTTTTCCCCTGCAGAGGAGGGCAGGTCGCGCTCCAATGGAGCAAAGCTCAGGGAACCCAGGTTCAATTTGGATGCCAGGAAACACTTCCTGACATTCAGGACCCCGAGAGTGTGGAATGGGCTTCCACGGGAGGTCGTTGGGGCCCCATCGGTGCGGGTGTTCAAGGACAGGCTGGACGTGCACATGGTGGGCATGGCGTGAGCGGAGCCGGCTGGAGCCGGGCGTCAGACTAGATGGCCCAGGAGACCCCTTCTGACTCGCTCTGTTTCTATGTTCTTCCAGAGCGAATCTTCACAAGACACTCAGGGAGGGAGGGACAGGGAAAACCCTGCACAGCGAGCTGCATGACCACTGACTAGATAGGCTGATGGAAATGGTAGTCCGAAACACCTGGCAGGCTCTAGGCCAGTGATGGCGAACCTTTTAGAGACCCAGTGCCCAAACTGCAACCCAAAACCCACTTATTTATCACAAAGTGCCAACACTGCAGTGAAACCTGAATACCAAGGTTTTAGTTTAGAAAAAACAGCTCACAGCCAGTCCAAGCAAATATATATATGTCTCTGGCAGTGCACTGACTGACCATGTGGAAGCTCAGACGAGATGTGGCTAATGAGCCGCGGTTCGTGACGTCACCACCTGGCACCACTAGTCCTTTCCGAGCGTGCGCATGGCCCCTGTGTGCACTATTATCTGATGCCCGGCTGCTGGGGCGATGCTGGGCAACTTGGCTCGCGTGCCGACAGAGAGGGCTCTGCGTGCCCACTGCGCCACGCGTGCCATCGGTCGCCACCCCTGCTCTAGGCCGCCTATCCTAGGCAGTAAGTGTTTCATTTGAATCACCTCATCAGAGTTGGAAGGGACCTCTCTAGTTCAGTCCCGTTCCTAATGCAGGGAATCTGTTACCAGAGCACGTGCTCAAAGACTTTTAACTTACTGTCTATTTGAAAAGCCACTGAACCCAGGAAGTTAATGGTTTAATTCAAACACTTAGAAAGGGTCCAGCGGAGGGCAACAAAGATGATCCAGGGTTTGGAAACACTGCCCTGTGAGGAGAGACTGAGAGAACTAGGCATGTTCAGCCTTGAAAAGGGAAGACTGAGGGGGGACATGAGATGTAGGAATGTAGGAAATGGAATAATTAAGTCAAGCTGCAACTACCCAGATTCAGGCTGGACATCAGGAAAAGCTTCCTCACTGCCAAAGCAATATGACACTGGAACCAGCTGCCTGGAGAGCTGGTGGGCTCTCCCACACCGGAGACATTCAAGAAGAAACTGAACAGCCCTCTGAGTGGGATGGTGTAACATGGTGTCCTGCAACAGCAGAGGGTTGGACTTGATGGGCAACATGGCCCCTTCCATTTCTGCTCTTCTATGGTCTTATGACTGATTTACCAATGCGCCTTAGCCCTTGTACGTAACTGGCTGCCCTGCAAATGAGTCATTTCTGCTGGCCAATGACAAAACTCATGGACTACAAGCAAGTAGCTGTAGAATGGGAACACAACACTTTAACAGGAGATGGAGCACTGCAAATTTCTCTGTATTCTTCCCAAAGTTTCCCTTAGTTTACTTGTTGGAAGTATTCATGTGCCCCTGAAGAGAGACAAACTTTCTATTAAGCATCTAAAATCCAAGACTAACATACCTGTCAGCGGCCTCCATCTTTAAATGCTTGCTGAAAACTCAGCACACTGTCAAACACAAACTACCAGGTAGTGTGGGTAAGAAGGAAAAAGGGGAGCATGAAAACCAAAGTAGAGTCAGACACTAGCAGCTCAACACAAGACTGTGCTTCTGTTCTGAATACTATCTGAATATTTTGCTTTGGAAAGAATGCAGTACTTTTCAAAGTGTTACGTAACGTGGAGTGCTCTATTTTTTACATCGCACTTTGGGTTGTATCCGATGGTGGATCAGCCTTAGCAGAAAGCACTTCCAGAGTGGGTCTAATTTTCACTAGTCTGCTTCTATCTCCTTGTACCAGGCTGCTCCTGCAGGTTGAGGACACCAGATACAGATAAATGGCAAATGTGCCACCTCCATTACCAGAGGTAGCATCCCTGGGCTTGCCACCTTGCGAATGGAGTGCTGGACTGGATGGACCCAGGGCCTGCTCCAGCATGGCTTCTCTTATCTTCTTAGCTATTAGGAGCCTCAACCTGCATGAGCAGAAGCACGTTTCCTACAAAGAAAAGCTAGCACTGCATTGACTCCCTTGTCTCCTAGCACCTTAGATACGGATTAACATCACTCCTCCTTCATGCACCTTTGCACAATTGCATAATGTGGCAAGAGACTGAACTTATGTCTCTTTTTTTTAGAGCACATAATTTTGAAATGAAGCAGCCATTCTAGTCCATTAATAGTGATCAAGTATAAAGCCGGTTCACAATACAATACTGCAGCCTCTGGTACATGATAAAGTAACCTACAAAGGCATCACCCGTGCAAACTATACCTCAACATTATCCGTGTTTTCCTTGATGAAATATATTTGTATCTTGCTAAAATTCTCTGCAGAACCAAATGAGTGCACCTTCTATTCCAGTTAATGTCTTCTTTCCCCTTTGATGTCCTTTTCTACAAGCAGTTCAAAGCTCTGTCTCCCCAATTACGTCTTCCCTGTATTAACTTTTGCGGGCCGAGATGCAATCTCGAAACCCCAAATAAAAGCGCTGAATTATGGGATGGAGCCATCGCTCTTCTCCCCGCACCCCGGGACTCCTCCTCTAGGAGAGGCATGTTCCAGAAAGGGCCCCTCCCGCGCTTTCCACAGTGACGAAAGGCGGCGGGGGTGCATCCTGCCTCTTGGACCCCCGTTTCCTTCGCGTTACTCAGCTGCTCAGCCACGCTGGCATCCCTCTCTCCCGGCGAGGACGGGAGCGCTGCATGCCGCGCGCGCCCTCGCTGCTTTCCCCGCGCGCCGCCGCCCTTCCTCCTCCTCACCCTTACGGAGCTCGCGGTGCCAGACGGTGACGATCGGCCCAGCGTGCTTGCGGTGGTGGATGAGCCACAGGCTCAGCGTCTGGACGCTCTGCTGGGAGTTGCTCAGCTCCGACAGCTTCCGCTCCAGCGCCGACTCCGAGAACGAGGACATGGCGGGAGCGGCGCGGGAGCCCCGGCCCCGCCCGGCCCCGCGCTTCGGCTTCGCCCGGCCTGGCTGGACCAGACCGGCGCCACCGCCGCCTGCCCTCTCCGGGCCCCCCTTCCCTCAGAGACAAGCAACCGCCACAAAATGGCCCCCCGCCCTTTCACCCCGGCGCCGGTGCTGGTCAAAGGGCAGCATGCTACGGGTCGCCGGCGGGGAACAAAAAGGGCAAAAGGCGCGAGAAGAGTGCGAGCGCGAACCGCGAAGTTGCAGCTGGTCGGGACGCAGGCGCACCCCGAGCCGCCGCCTCGGTCGGCGCGTGCGCAGCCGCTTCAGTGCGCGTGCGCAGTGGTGCCCCGACGGGAGTTTTCTTGCTCCGTCTGCTCGCCTTACTTTCTTGCGGGAGATTTTTCGCTCGCGCGAGCGGGCGCGGAAAGGGGCTGAGCGCACTTCCGCCACGTGCCGGGCCGCCCCGCGAGCGGCGGAAGGTAAGAGGGCTCGGGCGGGCCTGGCGGGCTCGCGCCAGGGCTCAAAGGGCCGGGATGGCCGTACGGGGAACTGGCCTGGGAGCCAGAGGGGGCCGCAGCGCGAGGGCGGTGACCTCTCTCCTAAGGCTCTAGTCCTCATGATTCCGAATAGAGGGCAAGGTTACCCAGAGGAGCCTTGGAGTCCAGCGCCTCACCTAGCCCCGTTTTCTCGACAGCAGAGACTCGCTAGGATTTCGGGCAGGGTCTTTGCTCGCCCCACCTGGGACAGAGTCCCGATGAGGGACTCTACCCCACGGCTGGGCCCCAGCACGGGATCCCCTTGCTGCCTGGTGCATCAGACGCATCCCCAAGCCTGGGGGAGCTCCTGAAAGTGGACGGACCGGCGCTCGGAGCTGACAGACACGCTCCTTCTTACACGCTCTGTCAGATGTAACTACACCCCCTCCCCACTGAGGTAACATCTGGGGGACAGGTAATAGCCCCCACCTGTCAACGGGTGCAATGGGTTTGTGAGCTGTCACTTCAGGGAATGCCTGGGTGCAGTGATTTAAACCCACTGCCAGTCAGAGGAGGTGAATTGAGGGCAACCTGACTCACCCCTCCGAGTTGCCCGGTGCCCCATCACTCAAGAGTTTGTGTGCGCTCAGGCAGCCCCCTGCCTCGCAGGTCAAGCCGACGGGGACTGAGCAAGCGTGGCGACTGAGAGAGGACCGAACCCTCGCCTGGCACACTGGCGGTGGCCCCACCGTGACTGCCTCCCCCTGCTTAGCCCAGCGCCAAGCGCCCGTTTCTCCTTCCCCGTGAGCCCTCCTTGTTCAGCTTTATTGGCGCAACTGGGGGCGGGCAGGGCTTGGAGGCTTGGGAGGGGCTCTTGGCGCACTCACGCCCATATGCGCTCTCCGCCAGTGGGCGGCTGCGCTGAGAGAGGCCACCTCCTTTTCCTTATTCTGGAGAAGAGCTGCTCGGGTGGCTTGGAGCTGGTTGAGGACCAGCAGCATGCCAAGTACAGATAGCCCAGCCTCTGACATGGCCGCTGCAGGGAAGTATGTGAAACGGGACGGCACTGTCTCACGGACCTCCATTCCCCTTCCACACACAGGATGATGGCCCGGGAAGCATGACTGGAGAGGCCATGGCAGTATTTGACACCCCGCAGGAGGCCTTTGGGGCCTTGCGCCCGGTTTGTGTCCAGCTCACCAAAGCACAGACGGTGGAGAACGTGGCACGTCTGCACTCCCAGCTGCAGGTGGTCGGAGATGCTGCCCTGCAGGAGCTTCAGGAGTACGTCCTCTTCCCGCTGAGATTCACCCTCAAGACGCCGGGGCGGAAGCGAGAGCGCATGGTCCAGAGCGTGGTGGAGTGCGTGACCTTTGTGCTCTCCGTGACGCGCGTGGAGAAGCCGGACCTCCTCCTGGAGCTCTTCTCCGAGCTCTGTGTCTGCCTGGCGGCCCCTTCCAGCCCGCACCAGCTGGCCCCGCTGCCGGAAGAGCTGAGGCAGGCCGTGGCCCAGGCGCTGCAGGCGCTGCTGCACTCGGCGTCTGCGGAGGCCCTCCTGCCCCTGTACCAGCCCGCCGCCCTTCCCGTCCTGGGCTTCGCCGTCTCCCTGCTGCTGGCTCTGGCGGAGCAGGAGAAGGCCAAGCCCGCTCGGCTGGCGGCCCTCCGGTGCCTGCAGGCGCTCCTGCTGCAGCGCGACGACCCGGAGGAGCACGGGGCTCTGCGCGGAGAGGAGGCGCAGCGCTGCGGGGACCTCTTTGCCTCCTTCCTCCCCGGCATCGCCACCACGCTTTCCCGGATCATCACGGGGGACGCGAGGCAAGGCCACGCGGTCGTCGTCTCTGCCATCGAGCTCTTCTCTCGGACGGTCGGTCTGGTCATGGCGGACGAGCAGCTGCTGCGGGTGCCCCCCGAGGGGGAGCAGGCCACCACGGCGCCGGGCCGGACGGCGGGGCTGGTGGTCCACAGAGGGCAGGCCTGGGCAAGGGGCACCGCGGCCAAGCTCGCCATCCTCATCGGGAAGGTGGCTGCGTCCGCCTCGGCCCACCCTCACTGGAAGGCCAGGCAGGCGCTCGTGGAAATGGTCCGTCTCCTGGTGACCCGCTGCAGCCGGTCCCTGGCCGGGTCGGTCGGCCAGCTTCTAAAGGCCCTGGTCGGTCTGGTCAATGACGACCGGCCCGAGATCCAAAAGCAGAGCCACGCGGTCCTGAGGGCTGTGGCAGCTCAGGGAGCCCTGGCCAGGGACAGGCAGCTCGCCGACATCCTGGCGGAGGATCTGCACTCGCTCGCCACCGCCCTCCCGCGCCTGATGGACTCCCAGGACGACCAGGGGAAGATCTCGACCCTGAACCTGCTCCTGGGATACGTGAAGCTCTTGGGCCCCAAGGTGAACGTGGTCCTCACCTCTGCCTCCCACCTCCAGCGGCTCTCCAAGGCCCTCCTGCAGGTGCTGGAGCTGGAGGTGAAGGACGTGAAGGTTGTGGAGGAGCGGTGCGGGGGCCCCGGAGGGCTGGGCGAGGCTGCGGGGCCTTCTCCGGGGCTCTGGCACACTGGCCATGCCCAGACAAAGTCCTTCCGGTTCTTCACCGACGATCGGATTCTCATCCTGCTTCAGCAGATTTGCCAGGTGCTGGGCTACTATGGGGACCTCTACCTGCTGGCAGACCATTTCACGGAGCTGTACCGAGAGTCCGTGCTGTACCGGAAGCAGGCCGCTCTGGTCCTCAATGAGCTGATCGCCGGGGCCGCGGGGCTGGCGGCAGACGCCCTCCTGGAGCGCGAGACTGCCCCGGGCGCCGAGGATCTCAGAGAGGTGATGCGCTCCATTTTGGAAGAGTATGTGGACCAGGCCAACTGGCACCTGGTCACCAGCCTGCAGGCAGACGAGCTCACTGTGGGGCCGGCAGTGCATCACACCGGGCTCCCCGCCCTCCCGCCCCGGGCGCCTCCTTTGGGCCCGCGGCCCACGGTCCACTCCATGAACAGCAACATCTGGCAAATCTGCATCCAGCTGGAGGGGATCGGCCGCTTTGCCCACGCACTCGGGGAAGACTTCCAGTTGCTCTTGATCTCTGCCTTGTACCCCGTCCTGGAAAAGGCGGGCGACCCCACGCTGCTGATCAGCCAGACCGCGCGGGAGGCGATGGCCGACATCTGCCGGGCCTGCGCTTATGCTTCCATCCCCGACCTCATCAACCGCAACGCCGACTACCTGGTGAACGGGATCTCCCTGCACCTGCGCCACCGGGCCCACGAGCCACGTGCCTTGCAGGTCCTGGAGGCCATGCTGCGGCACTCGGATGCCGCCGTGCTCCCGCTGGTGGAGGACGTCCTTCGAGACACCCTGGCCAGAGTGGACCAGTGCCACAGCGACCGAGCACCTGCCTTCCTCGGGGTCTTGCACACGCTGATGGTGACGCTAGGTAGCCGAGGGCGTGGGAGAGGCAGACGAGGCTGCCCCGCGGGACACTTTCCGCCAGAGGGTTGCCCAGGCTGAATGTTGGTTGTGCTGTGTGGGGGCTACACACATTTAGATGCTAGGAAGCACTTCCTGACAGTCAGGACCCCGAGGGTATGGGATGGGCTTCCACGAGAGGTCGTTGAGGCCCCACCGGTGCGGGTGTTCAAGGACAGGCTGGATGTGCGCATGGTGGGCATGCTGTGAGCGGAGCCAGGGGCCAGACTAGATGGCCTGGGAGACCCCTTCTGACTCGCTCTGTTTCTGTGTTTGGCATTTGCCTCTGGCTGCCCCGTACCTCGTAACTCCTGGCCCAGCCCATTTGGGGCACAACCCTCTTTTTCCAAACCAGAATTAGAAAAAAGCCGGCTGCCCAAAATACGATCTGTTCCCAGCAGCACGATTAATGTGAGAGCCTTGTTTCGTGCATTCCGCATTGGATCTGGGTGGGGTAACCGTCTCGCTCCGTTTCTTTGGCAGTGCGCCACTTCAGCGCAGGGCCACAGGCCAGGAAGGACCTGGTGCGAGGCAGCAGCAGCTCCTCCTCGGGAGCAGCCGGGCAACGCGAGGGAGTGCCTGCGTGTGCTGCAGAGGAACTGGAGGGCTTCTTCCTGGGGTACGTCGAGCAGAAGCGGATCTCAGAGGGCGATCTCCCCGATGCCGAAGAGGAAGGTCAGCGCAGCCGTAGGACCTTGCCAGTCCGTGCGGACACGTCCCCCGGCGCCCGCTGGCCAGCCGCCAGGTGTTGCGGACCACAGCTCTCCGCTCTTCCCGGGCAGCGGGATGGCCGTCCCGCGCCTGGAGGCCGGCGGTGTGGGGAAGGCAGCCGCATGCCGAGCGTGCGAGCCGGCGGGCCCTTCCGGGTGGGCGGGCGGGCGAGGGATCCCCGGCAGGGGACGTGGCCGAGGCCAGGCCGGCCCTTCGGGTCCTCCCCCTGCGCAGCATCCAGGCAGCAGACCGTGTGTTTCAGCGCTGCCCCGTAACTGCCAGCCCTGCCCCTGTTTGCCCCCCAGAAGAGCATCTGCTTGCCCCGGAAGCCGGACCCGGCGGGCTGGCCCCGGAGGCGGAGGGCCGCGTGCCCCCCCACGCCCGGACCGCCAAGGAGGTGCTGGAGCGGTGCGTCCACTTGCTGTCCGACAAGAGCCTCCGTGTGAGGTTGAAGGTACGCCCCGGAGCAGCCGTGCCTCCCGCCGCTCGGGCTCTTCTGGGCGGTCGCAGAGGCGCCCCGTGCCTTGCCGGGCCCTGAGGTTCCTGGGGCGCCCCGTGGGCCCACCGGCAGGGGCGTGCTCTCCTGCCCAGTGTCCTGGGGGCAGGCACTGCATCGGCTTCCCACGCCCCTCATGCCATGCCCCAAGGCAAAAGTGCCGCCCGCAAGTTGCTAGCACTGCGGCAAATGCAGGAGCACAGAGGTGGGGCGGCAGGGGGAGCACGGGGAAGACATGCAGCCCGTCATGAGCGAGCTGAAAGGGCCATGCTGGACCATAACATGGTAAAAGAAAAGGGTTCCTCTGAGCATGTCCCGAGGTCCGTTCCCTCCACCTGGCACGAAGCAGGCTGGCGAGCTGCTTGAAGGGTTCCTCGACATGGGCCGGGATGCCTGTGGACCCGCAGCACTGCCTCCCTCTCGCTGGTTACGAAGCAGCGCCCTGGGCCTGTCCGAACGCGCGGGCAGAGCCGGAGCGCGGCCGGGCCGCTGCGCATCAGGGGACGGGCACCTGACTCTGCGTGGCGCCGCCCGGCTCTCCGCTCTCCCGGCAGGTCCTGGACGTGCTGGAGCTCTGCGTGGCACTGCTGGCCCCCCTCCCGAACCTCCTGCTCCCGCTCGCCCATCGGACGTGGCCGGCCCTCGTCGCCCGCCTGACTAACGACGACCCCCTGGCCGTGCTCAGAGCCTTCCAGGTAAGCCTCACGGGCCCTGCTGGGGGAAGGTCTTAGTCCCGGGGGGCCCACAGCACCCCCGTCGACGCTCGTCTCCATCGCTTGAGACGCCGGTCCTGCGGCGCGGTGTGAATCTGCCCGTTGGCGGGGAGATCGCCCCTTCGCATGCGCACGGCGTGGGCCGGAGCCCCACTTCGGGGCCTAGACGGCTCCTCACCCGGCCTGGGGGCTCTGTCTTCAGAAGCGAAGTGGCGCGGCTGCACAGACAGGTGTGGCACCCACGCTCACCGGTGTGCTTGACGCCACGCGTGTGCAGGGCGGCGCCTGGCGTTTTGCACGCCGACTGCGTGGCGGCAAGTGGCGCCAGTTCTCTGCCCGCTCGAGAGAATCGGGTTCTGCAGCTCCGGTGCAGCAGCTGCAGGCAGAGATCCGCCTTATTTTCTGTTTCGCTGATTAAAGGTTTGCGGGCTGCTGCTCAGCAGGCCTCCCGGAGCGATTCAGAATAAGATCTCGTAGGAACTAGGGAGGGTGGAAGAGAGACGAGAAAGGCAGGCTGCTGAAAACCAGTTTAAAGCTCTTGGAAATCAGTTTTTGACCCGTGCCATAAGTAAGAGC
Organism: Varanus komodoensis; assembly: GCF_004798865.1. Lineage (NCBI taxonomy): Eukaryota > Metazoa > Chordata > Lepidosauria > Squamata > Varanidae > Varanus > Varanus komodoensis. The sequence continues at coordinate 296,503 of NW_025336481.1, read as the reverse complement.
TGGTAGGGAGCAGGGCAGGAATCGCTTTCACCTTGGAGTCCCACAGCCAGGTGCCACCATCAAGTCGCCTCTCCAGAGCTTCCCTTTGCTTCCTGTTTATTTTCAAGGTCCGTGTGGTCTCTACTTTTCTTCCGCATCCAAGGCAATGGGAACCACTGACAGTGGGGGAGTCGGTTTGCAAGAAGGAGCTCCGTTGGGGCTTACCTACCCGCTGAGTTCAGTGGGGCTTGTGCTTGGGTGAGGCGTGTGCAGGACTGGAACAGGCTGAAAAGGAAGCAGGAAGCCCGCCGGCTGCAGGGCTCCCCTGCAGCTCCCCCAGTTTCTTTGGGGGGGGCGTGGAGTGGAAGGGCCCCTCCTGGGGGGAAGGGTCTCTGTCAGAGCTGTCCTAGCCCAGCTGTGCTCTCAGAGTTTTAGGAGGAATGCCCTCCAGGCGTGTGGTTCTGGAATCGAGGCCTAAGTTTCCTCTCTGTGGAGCTTTTGAAGTGGAAATGGTTCGGGTGATTAAAGCTGAATGGGAAAACAGCCCAGGAGCCAGCCTTGCCTGGGGTGGGGAGCTCTGGCAAACTTCTCCCGGGTGAAGGGAAGAGGGGCGAATCTGTTATGGAGAAGCAGGATCCCCCCCCCCCAGCAGTTTGGGAATTGCTGCCAAGCAGCAGCTGTTATTACAGAATGTCCTTTGAGGGTGGCTGCCTCCTTGGACTGCAGGAAGCAACCCGGGGAGGGGGGTGAGCACAGAGGGTGCTTTGCAGGCCTGCCCGGTCCCACCTGCAGCATGGGCAAGCGGGCGGGTGGGCTGGCCTCCGCCTGTCCTTCCTGCCTGCCGGCCGGCCGGCCTGCCTTATATTTCATATCCTGCCTTTCTTCCTTCCAAGAACCTCAAGGCAGTTTACAGAAGTCCCCTCCCCTCCCTCTTATCCTCACAACAAGCCTGTGGGGCAGGTCGGGCTGAGTGTGGGGGATCGGCCCAAAGTCACCCAGCTGGCTCCGTGGCGGAAGCGGGGCTAGAACCCGGATTGCCTCAGCCCCCCGTCCGGCGCTCCTCCCCATCACACCGCACGGCTCTGGGGAAATGCTCCTGGGGCCACTGCGTGCGCCAGCTGTGGAGGCTGCCATAGCGAGATGCACCCGGATCAGCTCGTTAGTTCCAAGAGGCGCCTAGTAACCGGCCCGCGTATCTAGGAAAGGAGCGTGCAGTGTGTGTGGGGAGAGAGAGCGGGGGGTGTCTCCCGCTGAAGGCCTGCGGAAAGGACCCACGGCTGGGCCATCTCCCGTCGCTTTCAGCGGAGCTGGCGCAGGAGGGGTCGCTCAGGACGGGGCCCCTTGTGGGTACCCAGGAAGGGCACGGCCGGCCGGCGGGAGCCCTGGGTGGGGCGCCCCACACGGCAGCGTCTCGCTGTCGGCCCACGTGCGGGTGGCCTCCGGCTGTAAGAACCGCTTCCCGGGCTTTGGCAGGTGCTGTGCACGCTGGGGGCCCACAGCGGGGACTTCCTGCGGCGGCGCTTCTCCAAGGACGTCCTGCCCAAGCTGGCGGGCTCCCTCGTCACGCAGGCCCCCGTCAGCGCCCGCGCCGGGCCCACCTACAGCCACACGCTCGCCTTCAAGCTGCAGCTGGCGGTGCTGCAGGGCCTCGGGGTGCTCAGCGTGGCCTTGGACCTCGGTGAGTACACAGGAGCTGCTGGCAGCGGCCCCCGTTACGTGGTGGAGGCTGCAGGGCTGAGACACCCACGGCCCCGCTCTGCACTTCCCTGCGCTCCGACTTCTCTCCGTCCCTCCCCTCCCACCAGAGCGTTCTGCGACAGCCCTGCGCGTGCCCTCTGGCTCCGAGGGGTGGAGTAGGTGCGGCTGCCCCCCCCGCCTGAGCGTGGCGCCTCCTGCTCCCCAGGGGCGGTGTTGTGGTCCCACCCTGGGCCCCTCCGCAGGAAGAAGGGCCTGCTCGGGCCCGGGGCCAGCCCCGCCTGCCCGTTCTGACTGAAGGCTTGCCCGGCCGAGACCACACAAGCCCCACACGGCCTCCTCTGATTCCGGGGTGAGCGGGGCCCTGGGCTGCCCCTCCCGGAGGGCTCGGGCCGTGCAGGCTGCTCCCGCTGACACCCATCCTCCCATCCCGGCAGGTGCAGCTGACCTGGACAGGGTGGCGGTCTCCTGCCTGCCGTACCTGAGCGCCAAGCAGCCGGCGAGGCTGCAGGAAGCCGCCTGCAGGTAAGGCGGACCCTCGGGCACTTCGGTGCGGGCGCGCGGGCGCAGGCGGGGGGTTGTCCATGGGGTGGCGTTTGGGGCAGCCTTTCAGCCGTGCATCGGGTCTAGCGGGCCGCTCCCCCCGGCCCGGAGCAGGGCCGTCCGTGCAGTGCCTCGCCCCCTCCCCTGAGCGCGGTGCAGGAATGGGAAGCGGAACCGCTGCGCCCGGCCAGGGATGCAAGGGAGGCAGTCGGGGGGGCACAGGAACCAGGGGGAGCCCACGGCCTCCGCTGTCGCCGGCCAGTCTGGCCTGTGAGATGCCCTTCCTCGAAACGGGTCCCCGAGCACGGGCAAGGACGTGTCGGGCGGGAGCTGGGCAAGGGCTCCTCTTTCTGCCCGACGTCTCCAGCTGGCACCTGCGGCCAGGGAGGCCTGGGCCAAAGTCAGCCGTGCTGCTGTGCCCGAGCCAGGCTGCCCTGCGGTGCGCCAGCCGGCGGCGCCAGGTCCCCTCAGAGCCAGAGGAAGGGGGATCGCTCTCCACCTGCACAAAGAGCCCTGAACGCCATCCCACAGTTTCCTAATTCGGTTTAAACAACTGCTCCTGGCCTTTCTGTTAAACATGCAAGTCGCCCAGGCGGAATGGCGCTTGCCTCCCAGCCTAGGCAGCCTCGGCACCGGCCAGCTGCTGCGGGGAGGACCGTCCTTGGGAAGTCCAGAGCACCCACCGCCCGGGGCCCCATCCGGCACGGGGGGGCGGCCACAGGCCGCCTTCCACGGAGGCTCCGGTGTGATCTGGCAGCTCAGGAGAGCTGGCTCCAACGAACGGTGCACGCACGAGCCAGCACTTTTGAGCCGCCTCCAGCCGGAGAAGCACAGGTGCGCGCGGCTCCGAGTGGCCAGCATGAGCCACTTCCAGTCCTCGGGTGCCTGTTGGTATCTTTCCGTCGTAAGCCAGAGCGCAGCACTCAGCCAAGCAAAAGCAAAAGCAAAAAAATCGATAAATCACACTTGAACAAAGCAAATAGAAGTGTAAGCACTCCATCCTGGATTAACCCTGGGATCTTTTGCCATGGAAACGGAGGTTGCTTGGAAACTACCAGAGTAAGAGTTTAAAAAATAAATAAGATAGAATAAAATGCAGAAGTTGCTCCTTCGGCTGCAGAGCCCCAGGCGCTCGGGAGAGAACGGCTTGCCTCGGCCTCCGGGAGGGGGGGTTCGTGGCACCCGCATCAGGGCGGTTCCGCCGTCCCTGCCTGGCGCGGAGGACGAAAGGGGGCGCAGGGCAGCCCGCTAGGGCCAGGGACGTGGGACCCGGGGAGGGTGTGCGCCAGGGCCTGCTGTGCGGCCGGGGGGTGGATCGTGCCTCTGCGGAGCTGCCCCCTCCACGGGCACCGCGAGAGCCCCGGCACCCCACCCTCCTCAGCACATGGGGGCGTGTGCCTCGCAGAAGCTGCTGCTCCAGGGGCATTCCCGCCTACGCCCCCCCCGCCCTGGGTGCTGCCGAGGTCCTTCGCCTCACGCGCCGCATCTGTGCTCGAGAGATCCGGGAAGGGCTGCCTGCCAGGGGCTTGGAGGGACCCCTTCCCATCGGTCTGGCTGGGGGTGAGGCGGTGCAGGTGCCCAGCCTGCCGACTCCCGCCAGCGCCGCCTGGTACGCTTCGGGGGGATTAGGCTGCCGGTGGGCCTCCAGCGTCTGGCGCATCCTGCCACTCATGTGGACGGCTTAGCATGTTCGGCCTTGCCTGCCGCATGAGATAAGCCTGCGGTTTGGTCTCCCGGGCAGCAGGATTCTGCATGCCCTGGTGCGGGGAAGGAGACACACATGTGGCAGAATCGGTGCGGCAAAGAACCGGCGGCATGGAATGCATCGGCGGCCGGAGCACGTGGGGGACCAGGTTGCCACCTTCCCATGTGCCGTGGGGATCCTTGGCAGCTCCCCTCTGCCCCCACCGGCGCCCAGACCACGTTGCCCGCGCGGGGAGAAGGCCTCCCCTGCCCGGCCACCCAGAGCACCTGCGGTTGTCCCTCGCAGAGAAGGGTCGCCCTCTGCTGAATCCGGTGAGGCCTGAAGAACCTCTCTCAGCTTCAGCGAGGCGAGCCAGAGGCGAGGGGCCGCTCGTCCGGCCTCTGGAGCTGCCTCGGTGGTCCTGCGCCAATGCGTCCCGAAGGAGAGGGAGGCAGCAGCCCTGCGGAGAGCTGTGTGGTTCAAGCAGGGCAGCGACAGGACTGCCCCAGAGGCCTCCTCCGCAGTGGCAGCGCTTCGGCTTCGGCGTTTGGCGCCGGCCCCTTTGGCAGCTTCCGGTCACGGTTCTGGGGCAGTTCTGTGCTCCCCGGACCGTCTCCCTTTGGCGTGGCTTTGACTGGCATCCATGCAGGGAAGGCTTCAGGGTCCAGAGCCGGGCACGGGCTTGTGGGGGGTGGGTTCGGGCGTGGGCTCGGTTCACGCTGGGCTGTGCCCAAGCCCGCCCGGCGTTGCCACAGCCCCCTCTGGGGAGGATGGGCACTCGAGCTGCTGAGTTGTCAGGGGAGGGCAGAGGGAGCTGGGGCCTTGCCAGGAGCCGTTCGGATGATTGGCACGAGGGGCGCCAGGCACCCAGGAGGTGGGCGGCGGCAGGGCCGCCTGCAGCGGGAACAGAGCTGCCTGGGCTCCTCTCCAGAGGGCGTCGCGCTGAGCGGCAGGGGCCGGTGGGCGGTCCGGTCGCTCGCCTCGTCACGTGCCCGTGGCTGCCAGGGCCTTCCCAGGTGGGCCAGAGCCGCTGCCTGGAAGGTGGGCCGCGTGCTGGGCTGGCCCCTCCTTGCCTCCAGCGCCGCCTTTTCCTTGCCAAGGGAGGGGCGCTCCCCCTGCACCGGTGCCGTGTGCAGGCAGTTGGCATGCGACAGCAGCCCCGGAGCCCAAGTGGCACGGAAAGCAGCATTTGGATACGGGCACAGCCGATAAAATGTGCCTGGGAAATGAGGCTGCAGAAGGAAATACGCTGCCAAATTCCACGAGAGCGAGAGCGAGCCAGCGTGTGCAGCTTCACTGAGCCTCTGCTGAGGCCAGTAGGGGACTCTGGCGTGAGAGCCTGCTGGTGCCGTGCCGCCGTGCCGTCGCTTGACTTTGGTTGCGCCGCTTCCCGGAGGAGAATCGCTTGGGCGAGCGTCACAGCGGGTGGTGTGCGGACGTTCAGGGTCCGGGCGGAGTGGCACAAGGGCTCGGTTCTTGCTCATCTGTCCAGAGGAGCCACCTCCGAATCTGCCCTTCTGCACGGCCGTGGTCTGGAAAGGCGGCGACAGCGGCCCGCCTCCGCGGGAAGGGAGGCGGCCGTGCCAGAGCCGGGGTGCAGCTTTTTCTCCCGGGCTGCTGGTCCCAGCAGGTGGAAACTACACCGTTGTGCTTATTCAGTGCACTTCCAGCATTCGGGGTGCGGACCATGCAGCACAGCTGCTTTCCCAGCCCGGTTTGACTTCAACTCCCATCATCCCCAAGCAGCCTAGCCAGAGGCCAGGAATGCCCTAGTGCTCGGAGCAACTGGCCCCATTTCGTTCTGCAGCAGAGGAGTGGGGGCCTGGGCGCGTGCGCTCGGCAGCGGGCTCCGTTCAGTTCCTGGGACGGGCTCCAGAGGAGGGGTCTCGGCTGCGGCCCACCCCCCGTCTAGGGGTGGAGTACGAAGACCTGCTGCGGAACTGCCGGGGGGACGCGGGGCTGTGGCCTGGCTGTGGGGTGGGCGGGGGGCGGGCCCTGCCCCAGAGTCTCCCCCTGGCCCGTCCCTCCCCCCTCCCCCCCGCGATTCCCCAGCCTCATGGAGGGCCGCTACAGCGGCAGCGCCCACGTGCACGCGGCTGCCCTCCCTTGCGCGGGGCGGCTTGGCGCACAGGAACGAGCGGTTTGGGGCCTGTCCAGACTCAGCTGGGGGGTGATGACCATGCTGTGAGGCGGGCATCCTGGCTGTGGCTGATGGTGAGGTGTGTGGGGCTGGGGGCCCAGCCCAGCCCAGCCCTCCCTCCAGCTGTCTGTGCTCACTCTGTGAATGCGCAAGAGTCGGCCTTTCGCACGGACTCCAGGCCGGGCACTGCTCAAGTGGCTGAAGTTCTCCAGCTTCCGCCAAGTGCATTTTGCCCCATTCATGTTCCAAATCTCCACCGTCTTTAAACAGCAGCTGCGCCCACAACTGGTGGGGCACAGCGAGCATTTTCCGCTGGGAAAAGGTGCCCTTTTAAGCGTGCGTCGCTTCCCGTTAAGCACGTGCCTGTCCCGCCTGCCCTCCGCGAACTGCAGGCACTTAGCAGAGCGTTTGCACGCCTTGTTTGTGCCGGTGGTGCGCTTCCTGGGAGAGAGACTCTGGTGTGCGGAGGCAAGGGAGAGCACCGGAAAGCATGTGCGCTCGCAGAACTGCCCCGGGGTTGCGCACCCGCTCATGCGTGGGTTGCGGATGGGGCCTCCGCAACTTATCTGGCGCAGAATCCGGCGGCCTCCAATGTTGCAAGACGGGCACCGGTCCCGTCCCACATGCTCTGCCGGGCACATCCTGTGCTCTCGGTTCGTCTGTTCGGGAGAGAAGCTGCAGGTGGGCAGCTGAGGCCAGGAACAACTTGCCGAAAGCCACGTCACTGGTTAGGTCTGGACTCGGCCCCCTCGATAGCCCCTCCAATCCAGTGGGTCTGCCCCGCGTCTGCTTCCAGCCTGCGGGGACGATGTGGCTCCCGCGTTAGGCCTCCGCCTGCTCACCTCTCGCCACTTTTGTCCTGGCAGCGTCTTCCTCCACCTGATGCAGGTGGACCCGGATGCCACCTGGCTCTTCCTCGGCGACGTCTGGTCTCCACACCCCTACGTGCCCCCGCACCCCGCGCTGCGCCCTGTGAGGCTGGCAGGGGCGGGGAGGAAGCGGGACGAGTTCTCCGACAACGTGGGCCGCCTGCTGGACACGCTGCACGCGAGGGAAGGCACGGAGCCCCGGCGGGGGGCCTCGAGCTGCGCCCAGAGGGAGGCCGCGGGCTCGGCGCAGGACTCGGGACGGGGCCGGAGGAGCCGGGAGGCCGCAGCGCCTCCCCAGAGGGAGGGTGCGCCGGGGCCGGAGGACGAGCGCTGTGCTGCCCGTGCCTTCCCGGGAGCTTGAGCGCTCGGCTGCTCGGCCCGAGGGGCACCTGGCTTTTTGCCGGGCGATTTTCTCCGTGTGTTTTGGAGCATTCCGTGCTTGGACTGACCGCTCGGGGTGGGCAGGGGCGCTGCTGTTTGTGCCAAAGATCTCGGCGGCTGGCCTCGGGCGGGTGGGAGGACGGGCAGCCCCCACGCAGCCCAGCAGCAGGATCCCTCGAGTGAGGGGAGAGCCTGCTGCCCCCCCCCCAGGCCAGGCGCTCCCCCCAGCGCTCCGCCTGGCTGTGCAGGAGGGAGGGTGCGTGCGGCCGGGGCGCTCACTGGCCCTTTCCTGGTGGCTTCCAAGAGCAGACAAGCAGGGCGAAGAGCGGTCTGTTGTGGGGGTTGGGGGGGGTGCTGTGAGGGCGGGGGGGGGCCCTGCCCAGTCACCACCCCCTTTGCCTGCCTGTTGCGAGCGACCTTCGCACGGTCAGCAGCCTTGGTCTCCCTCGGGCGGCAGAATTATCCAACCCCGCCCCCCCGGAAGTGGGATGCTCCCATGGTGAGAGTGCTGCTGGGAATGATGGCCATTGCAGTCCAGCCCATCTGCAGGCCCCGGGGCTGAGAAGGCTGTGGTGGCCCTCACCCACGGGGCGAGGCTAGTGGAGAGAGGATGGGGTGCCCAGCCCCGGCTTGTGGCCTTGTCCGTGCTCCCCACACAGCCCCCAGGGCCCTCCAGGCGTCGCGCCAGCTCGCTCGGTGGCCCCCGGCCTGCGGGCCACTTTAGCGTCAAAGGCGAACGGCGCCACGCGGCTTCCGTGGCTCGCAGAGGGGCTTGCGGCACCGCGGGTGAAGCTCCTGCCGGAAGAGAGGGAGAGGGATTAAAGCTTCCAAGTCTGTTTGTCCGCAGTTCGGGGCGGCTGGGGGACTCTGGTTTTGTTCAAGAGCCACTTGATGCGAAGCTGGTTCTGCTTCTCAGTTGAATGCCAGGCTGCAGCCCAGAGATAGAAGATGAACCTGCCTAAATCGCACAGAACCGTTACACCTGCGGTGGGACAGGGCCCAGCCTCACGGAGGCCTCAAGGACCTGCCTCCCTTTCTGGCCCTCATGCTTTCCCTCCAGCTTCTAAACTGCACTGTACCAATAAGCACCTCTGTCTTAGTGTGATTTCTTAAGGACTAGACACTTGTTTGTTTTGCTTTTCTAAAGCAATGTTTGTTTTGCTTTCCTAAAATGAAGCCTGAGTTTCTCTCACAGGCTGAATGGGAACCTTTGCAGAGCCCCGTCGTGAGGGGCTGGTGGAAGGCAGAGCCCCGGGTGGATGCGAGTCCAGAGCCACGCTCTGTGCCCAGTTCAGCCCTGGCCCCATTTTCATCTCGCGGGATCTGAAGCAAGATTGGATGATCACGGAATGCACACCTGAGATCCCAGCATTCCTTGCATGGGGCGTGGTTGTATCACCTGTGCCCAGGCAGATTTTGGGGAACTACAGGAATACCCACCCACCCTCCAGAAAGAGCTTCGGAGAAAAACCCTAAGGAGGGGGACCCCAAAAGCCGTCCCAGCGGCGCTGAGCACGGAATGCAGGCTGATGGTTGGGAAACGACCGGAATGGCATCTCCTGGAAAAGGGCGCGGCTGGCAGGCACTCTGAGCAGGAAGGCGCTGCCCATCCGGGCCTCGCTTGCCGACTGTCCGTGGAGGCAGGATCCGGCCGAGTGCCAGATGCAGGGGATCGGGGGGGGGGGGGGCTTCCCTTCCCAGCCCTGTTTTGGGGCACCAGTGGAAACGGCGTGCTGGAAGGTGGAGCGTTGGGCAGATCCTGCAGGGCGCCTCTGAGGAAGCCCGTCCTGAGGGAGGGGGCTTGCCATGGTGACTCGGGGGGGGGGGAGCCCGGAAGGGCCCTTCCAAGTCCTGCCCCCGCCCTGAAGCGGTCACAGCTTTCGGCGAACCACAGCGCCCCTGCCTTCGTCCCGAGCCCCTGCAAGCTGGCCTGCCGCGCAGGGCGGGTGGAGGAGAGCTCTTCCAGGGAGCCGGCTCCCCGTGGAATTCCAGCGTGGCTTGGGCTCGGGCGCCGCCGAAGGCCTCTGTGTTGGCGGCAGCCTTCCCCGCTCGGGAACCTTGCTTAAACCGAGGGCTGTGCATCGAAACCGGCCCCCCTTCGAGGAAGCCCCCCAGCCCTCCCCCCTCCCAGCATGGGCGGCAATTGCGGGAGAGGGTGGGGGAGCATAGGGGAGGCCCCGCTGGAGCTCTGGCAAGCGGCAGGCCTGTGGGGTGGGGTGGGGTGGGGGTGCTTAGAAAGGTCTCTGGGGTGTGCTCGAGTGTGTGAAGCAATGGACCGGGACTGCAGGCAAGAGCCTTCCTTTTGGGAAACACGCCCCCGTTCCGAGTCGAGCCGCCAGGTGGTTGCTTCATGAGCTGGCGGTGTGGCTGCGTCGCCTTCCCGCCGGTCCCGGCGCATGGAGGCAGCACCCGGCAGCCCCGCAGACCGCCGTGAAAAGTGGCCCCACTGGCTGCAGCTCCGTGCCCGGAGACCCCGGGCCTGCTGGTCTTACGGGGGCCCTTTATGTGGCTGTGAAATCGCACAAGCGGTGCCTCATGCCCACGCACACTTGCCAGCGGCTTCCTTATTCCTAGTACGCGAGAGCAAAGGAGCTCATAAAACATAGTTTGCAGCCCTGCTAAGAAGACATATTTTGAACATGCCCGGTTTTGCATGGTAAACTCGCTTGAACCGCAATCTATGTATGGGTTGCTTGCAAACACATTTACCTTGGGAGGGCACTGCTGGGTGGTCCGAACGGAGAGTATATTTTAAAAATTAGCAGAATAAAAGGAGCATCTGTAACTGTTGTGCTTGGAACTTGGGTTCATGCTTTTGTTTCCTTCAAGAAGATTCCGGCAAGGATGGTGCGGTGGCGGGGGGAGGGGGGGCCAAGCCAGCTGGCAGCCCCGGCCCTGATCCAGCCCCAGTGGCAGCACTGTCTCAGCAGGAAAGCTGTTTGTGGGAGCGTCCTGAAGGCCACGGCGATTCCACTCTGCCGGACTGACTGAGGCTCCTTCGGAAAAGCTTTGGAGCGGATTGGCACACCGGGGCCCATCCGGATGGGCGGCCAGCAGGACGGCGAGTCTCGGGGATGGGCCGAGTCTGATTCGTGTGGGGGGAAGGCTGCAGGGGCGCTCGCAGTCTCCAAATGTCCGAAGGCCTTTGGCCCAGGGGATGGGGCAGGTCCACCTCGCACGGCCTCTGTCGACGGGATCCAAGTCCGAAGGTGGAACGGCGGGGAAGCGGCAGGCCTGCTTCAACCTGTTTGCCTTTTAATGTGCTCAGTCGCGATACTAGTCAGTAGCCTGTGCTGACTGGGTGGCTTGCGAAAATGCACATCATAAGATAATAAAAGATAATAAAATAAAGGGAGGCAAGATAATAAAAATCCAGCTCTCTCACTGACAGCATTTAAAACACTTTGAACAGCTAAGAATTCTTGATGTGATGATGGTCCTGAGAACAGGACCAACAGCCGTCAGCCTCCCGGAGGGCATCAGTTGTGGGGCAGCGCAGAAGTGCAGGGAGATCAATAAACAGGAGGAGACACAGATGCCTTTCGAACTCCAGGGATGGCGGACCTTCTAAGCCAGGCGCCAGAAGGACGACGGCGCCAGTGCTGGGGGAGCTCGGTGGGGAGGCCGTTGCATGGCTGGGGGGGGGGCCGCCACCAAAAAGGCCGGCTCCCTTGGGTGGGGCCTTCTGAAGGAGGTCCCGGTGCTGGTCAGCGTGAGTGCGCAGATCAAGGTCAAGAGGGGCTCCAGCTCCGTGTAACGCTGCGTGGGTCGCACCCAGCCCCCGGAGCGGCGCTTGCAAGCGCGTGGGCAGCCAGCGCACGTGGGCCAGGATTGGTGCCGTGTGACTGGGCTGTCCGGTCCCGTTATTAATCTCACTGCCAGCTGCAGCCCCTGCGCCATCTCCAAGGGCCGCCCCACGCAGAGTGCATTGCAGTAGTCTAGCAGGGAGTTTCCCAGGCGTCCTGTTCAGGTGGGTTATCGGGTGACACTTGTAGAAGGCGTGCGACACCTGCACCTCAAGTCATAAAGGTAAGAGGAGGTGATTGCGGAGGTCTCTCTGAACTTGGCAATTGAGAGAAATTTCCGGATAGCACGAGCTTGTTCAGCAGTAGAAGAGAACAGGCTGGGGGGGGGGGGGTGCGGGTTCCTTTCCTGGAGATGCTTAGCAGAGCCGGGATTCACCTGGGTGGCCTCCTTTATGGTCCTCCGTGTCTTCGCTGCTCCGCATACAAGCCGCTGAAAGCACAGGCATTCCCGAGGAAGCTTGCAACCCTGAGCTTTCTGCAGCACGGAGATGGCTGGCCCCGGGCTGAGGAGGGGGGCCCTGCGTTGCCTGACTCCTGGGGTCACGGTCTGTCTCAGAGCTCGGACCCGTTGCAGCGAGGCTGGGGGACCGCAGCCCCCAGCCTGGCCTCTCTCCCCACTTGTTCCCTGTCTGCAGCGCCAGCCCTTCCTGATTTGCATTGCTGGTGCTTGGAAGCTGCAGAAACCCGCGAGGTTGGCCAACCCGTCCTTAAAAGCTGCAGCCCAGCCTGGGCTTAGCTTTTTGGCTTGCAAATAGAGCAAACTTAATATGCAAAGCACTTAGCAGAGAATAAATAGGCAGCGTGAAAATGTCATTTCCACACAGTCACTTTTCAGACCATTATGCCGCTTCAAACAAAAGCAATTTACTCTGCCTGTAATAAAGCCAAGGTGATAACGAAGCCGTTGAGTCGCTTCTCCGCACCCTCCCTGCCGTCCGAGGCCCAGCCAGACACCGCCATAAAAAGGAAACATGAACAATCCAGCCCGGAGCTGCAGCTTCCCGGAGAAAGTCTAATGGCGCCATAAACTTAGAGAAACATCTTGTTTCCCGGACGAGGAGGGCTGTAACCGGGCTGGGGGAGCCGGGGGTGAAGAATCAATGCCTTGATGGGAGGGTTAAGCTGGGTCACGGCCAGAGGAGGGGCTGGGGGGCAGCGGGAGCCACTGGCCAGCTGCCTCAGCCCCGCTCGTGGCCGCCCCGCATTTGCAGCGGTCCGAGCAGGCCTCCGCTGACCGGCCCGCGAGCGAGGCCGCTTCGGCGCATGCGAGACGCACGAGGCCGGAGACAGAAGGGCCTGCGCCACAGGGGGCCCCCTTCTGACCCTGCTCCGAGTAGCCTGCCCCCCAAACTCACGCAGGGGGTGCCATTGCCTGAGCCCACCTCTGCTGCCGCTGCTTCCGTTCTGGGGCAGCGCTGCCCTCAGGACGTGTGGCCAGCCATTCTGTGAGGCCGGCCGTGTCATGTCCAGGCACGGCACACGCCCTCCCCGTGGGTTCACACACGCACTGTGTGCCTCGCTTCTCACGACCCTACGCGGGCGCCGCGGCGAGTGGCGGGTCGGTGCCTCGCCTGCAGGAGACGCCTGCTGTGGTCCGAGCCTTTCCGGGGAAAAGGCTGCCAGAGGAGGCCGAGAGGAGCCCTGCGGGGTCACTCCAGCGGCCAGTCGGATGCCTCCGGGAAGCCCACGAATGGGGCTGGGGCGGGGGAAGAGCCCTCCCACGGACGCTGCTCTGCAGGGGCTGCCCAGGAGGAAGCTCAGCCTGTGACCCCGCAGGCTGAGGGGCCGGTCCCCAGAAAGATGCGCCAGCCGTCAAGGAGCCGCAGGAGTGGGGCTGCTTCAGGGCAGAGTCCAGGGCTTGGCTAGACAGAAGGAAGCCCCCCAACGCCCCGCACGGCCCCGCCAGCCACGTGGGCTTAGGACTGGGCCCTAGCCACAGTCGTGACGGGGAGCCAGCACCGAGGCGCCATTCCCCATGGATTGGCCCAAGCCCTCCCGGCAGCCTGGGAGAAGGAAGAGGCCCCAAAATCTGGCTCTGAGAGGAAACCGACTGAGAATGGATTTCTGCAAGATTCTACCTGTGCACCGTGAGGCAGAGCCTGCCCCCCCCCACACCCACCCAGGGGCCGGTAGGCGATTCCTGCTTTGGTTGGGTGCTGAGGACGCAGCACTGTTCAGGCTACTGAGGCTGATTCGGGGGCACAGTTTTGAGGGATAACCCCAAGTTTCCAGCAGCCACAAAGAGTCACGAGGCACCTTGGGGACGACCACCTTGTCCATGGCCGAAGCAGCCAGGGTGCGAGAGCCGCTTGCCCTCGTCGCTGGTGGCAGCCACTCCCGGGCTCCGCAGACAGGCAGCTTGCCGGAAGATGCCGTCCGGCTTTCCCAGCCCTTCTTGCCTTCTCTGCTTCGAGCCATAGGAGGGACCGCTGCTTCCTGGGAACAGTTCCACCAGTGCCCTAGAAGGGCCAGCTTGTGGGTCTACTTATGTGTAAGTCGCACAGCAGAGAATGAACCTGGCGCAGGTCAGGCAGTCCAGCACGTGGGAAGAAGCCCCAAGACTTCGTCTCCGGGCAGACGGAGGCTGTGCTTGGCTTGCTTCCTTCCCGCCACATTGGAAAGGTGCGGCCTTTGCGGCCGTGACCCCAGGGATGCTCAGCGATGCTCCCCTGGCGGGGGGGCGGCCTTCCTTGCCGTGCTTTCGGCACCGGCTGCAGAACTTTTCTGTCTTGCCTCTCATGGCTGCGCTGATTCCTCTGCTGAGCTCGCCGGCAGCTGGACTGGCTGATTGTCCGACTGCTCGTAGCAGGCACCCCAGATTATGGATTGTTTTCATTTCGAGCCGAGTTTTTATTTTGCATAAGTTGCTTTGAGGTCTTTAGAAAAGCCACCTGGAGATACTTAAAGTGAGTGATGATAATATCGACATATGCCTGGCGGGAGCCCATCCTGCCTCGCCCACACGGCTTCAGCCTTCCCACATTTTGCTGCTGCCCCCGGCCAAACAAACCCCGCCCCCCGCCCCAGAAAGGAGCCTTTCTCCAGACACCAGGTCAGGACCTTTCCTTCCTAGCAGGCATTCCATTTTCAGGCCGGTGCTCCTCTTGATCACTTTACTGTTGGCTCCTTCATGTTTTTTCACGTGTTAAGAGTTTTTACATATAACATTGAAGGATTTCGATACGACTATAGAAGCGTGGCCTCTTAGAGCTGGAAGTGGCCACGGGGGCCAACCTGGAGCTCAGTGAAGGAGCCTGGTCTAGCGCAGCCCTGCAGACGGCGGTCCGCCTCTCCCTGACGGCTTCCAGCGGCGGAGAGCTCGGTGCGCCAAAGGCCGCTGATCTCACCCCGGCCGCCACGGGCGCTGGGCTGCTCTTCCGGAGGGCCCGCCACAGCCTGCCCCCTGCGTGCTGCTCCAAAGTGGCTGATGGAGCCCCCCCCCCGCCTGCCTGCCTGCGGCTGACGCCTGCCATGCGTGTCACAAAGGAAGCGTGGCTTTTCTGCGGACAACTGTCCTGGAGGGCTTTCATCACCCTCGGTCTTTCCCCCCTTCTCCAGAGGCCCTCGTGATCGGCCTGATCATGGAACAGAGTAGTGGAGCGGGAAGGCGCCACGAAGGCCATCCGGGCCAGCCGTGCTTTGGACACGCTCCCACCTGCTTCGCTCCCTCCGGAAGCAGGAGTGCTCTTTGCGCTGAGGCCTGTCAGCCGCGGAGGGGAGTGGCGCTCTGGACAGGCACCCGAGTCCCGGGATGGTGCAGCTCATGGGTGGCGAACCCATGGCACGCGGGGCACAGTGCACGCGCAGGGCCCTCTCCGTCGGCACGCGGGCCAAGTCGCCCAGCATCGCCCCAGCAGCCGAGCATCGGATAACAGCGTGCGCAGGGGCCATGCGCCTGCTCGGAAAGGAGTGGCGGCGCCAGGAGATGATGTCACGAGCCGCGACTCAGTAGCTGCCCCTTGTCTGAGCTTTCGCGTGGCAGGTCGCTGCGCTGCCAAGGATATATATATATATTTGCTTGGACTGGCTGTTTTCAGGTTTTATTGCCGTGTTGGCACTTTGCGATAAATAAGTGGGTTTTGGGTTGCAGTTTGGGAGCTCGGTCTCTAAAAGGTTCGCCCTTACTGATGTAACTGGTAAGCCTGTAATGGCAGGTGGCTGGACCCAACGGCCTTCCGGCCCCTTCCAGCTCTCCTGCTCTGTGATTCCGTGACTCCATTCTTTCCCTTGAGTTGGAAGCTCAACTTCTATGGATGCGACCTGGAATTGCATCCGCCTCCTTTGCAGCCGCATCACGCTGCTCCCTCCTGCTCAGCTTGGGATTAACGGCAACCCACGATCCTTTCACTGCCCCCATTCGGAAGTCCGGTATCCCCCGCCTTCCGCGCATGCTTTTGACTTCTTCTTAAGTGCAGACATCTGCACTTGCCTCTGTTGAATGTCCTTCTGTTTCCTGCCCCCTTTCCCGCCTTATCGAGACCGTGCCCTCATCTCCTCCTCCGAGTCATTCATAAAATGTTGAGTGGGGGGCCTGGAATGGAGCCTCACATGAGCCCCCCTGCAGCCACCCTCACGTTTGCAGGGGAACCACTGGAACACTCCTCTTGGGTACCTGTAAATCGCTTGCTGATCAGACCGTCAGGGGCTGCTCTGAGAGGCCTTGCCAAGCCAAGGAGTGTCATGTCTGAGACATTTCCACAATCCACTTGCAGGTTCTGGCTGGCTGGTTTCTTCTTCTGGCTGGGAAGCGTCCAATGGCGACTGGCAGCTGGGCCGTCCGGAATCCGGCAAAGCCTTCCATCAGCCAGAGCTGACCAGCACACCGGGCTCACCGGCTCTTTCCTCGCCTCTCCCTCCCCGCAACTTGGATCGATCCCTGGCAGCCCCGAAGCCCCTTGGCTAGAGGCCTGCGGACCTGCCCCCAAAGGCACCTCCCCCAAGCATTCACACAGGTGGACTGAGTGGACCCCCCTGCAGCTTCCCGCTAATTTTTATGGCAATTTTAAAAAAACCCTGTACCATGGCTGCTGCGGGGGGGGGGGGGGGCCCCCTTGCCCCCGGGTTGGGGGCGCCCCGGCAGGGGGAGGGGGCGGCAACCTGCGCAGACAACCAGGGGAGAGGGGGGGGGGGGTGAGCCATTCCGTGAGCAGATTTTGCCTTGCCCTGCACAAGTTGGTTGTCATGTGCACGAACAGCCTCGTTTCAGGTGCGCAAAGGGAAATGCCTGGGTGGCCCATGCGCTGCCACGCCCCCTCCCACCCGCACAGATTAACTGATCGTGCGCGGTTCCCCCGACACAAGCTGCAGAGTGCAGGCCTCGATCCACCGTGCGGAACCGGGGCCCGGGGCCCCCTCTGCCGCTAGGACGGCCGGGGACGGCCCTTGCCCAGTTCTCGCCACGCGGGCCCACTTAGTCTCGCTACGAGGAGAGGCGTGATCCCATGTGGGAAGCGCCTGGAGGACTCTACCGCACTTCAGAGAAGGCTCGTGGTGCGGCCCTGCATGTGCCAGACCCGAGGGCCCTGCGGCACGTGGCGGGAGCCCGGCCGGCCACGCGGAGGGACGACTGTGGGGGCCGTCGGGCGTCTTTCCCGCTTAGTGCAAGAAGGGGCACGATCGCGTGTGCCGTTGTGTCTGCACGCTTGTCCACTTCTGCCACCGCCACTTCAAACACCTGGGGGTGTGATTAAGAAATGCAGCCCAAGCCACCCCCTTCGCGCACGGCAGCCCCCCTCCTCGTCCGTGGCCTTGCCTTGCAGCTCACCGATGCCCCGGGGCCCGTGGTCCTCGCACGCACCTGCTCCGAGCCACAGGCGTGTCCCAGGCTCCACGTGGCTGCCCCTCGCGGCTCGCCCAGCCGCCCTCGGAGAGACGGAAGAGGACGCCAAGAGAGCACATCCACAGAAAGGTCTTTATTCACATCGGCTGGCACAGACTGGTTCGTGTGGGGCGGGGGGGCTCTGAGCAGAACAGCGGCCCACCTGCCCGGGCCACCTCTGGGCCTGCCGTGCCGTCCAGGGATCGCGGCAGGCCGGACCTTGCCGCGTCACCTCGGCTGCCCCCGCCCAGGCAAGAGGCTGCCCTCCGAGTGCTCCAGAGGCCTCCCCCGCGGGGGCCCGGCCCCAGCCTTCCTCGCTTTGCCAGTGCAAAGGCCCTTCCTTCAGGGAGAGCAGAGAAACATGCCAGAGGAACGGGCTGCAGGGGGGAGTCGGGGGGTCATTCTCAAAATTCCTTTGAAGTGCCTTTGTGCCACTCTTTGGCCAAAGTGGCTTCTGGAGCGGCTTCTGTGTCAGCAATTGAACCAGGGAAGCCGGTGGGCTCGGTGGTCTCATTCTCTTCCATCAAACCGAAGACAAAGCAGCAGACCAGGGGGTTAAGGGGGGAGCGAGGTCCCAAGTGTCCCCGAACCCTCTCCTCTCCCGACTTCTCCTACCTATGGAGGTCTGCCTGAGAGGTTCTGCCAGGCTCCGGGTAGCCAGCCCTGGCACACTGCCAGCGAGGGGCATTTCCGTGATGGGATTCGTGGACCCCGCGAGCTAAGCACGGCTAACCGAGTTTCTGCCCAGAGGCGGGAGCTGCACAGCAGGCGTGAATGCAGGAACTGCCCCCCAGCCTTGCCCCGAATGGCACTTCTACCCAAGGACAGAGGATCGTGAAGAACGGCTCCGAAGGGATCTCACCTGTGCCTCCGGCTAAATTACCAGACGGGTGCTCAGCGGGTACTGGGGTCACACCCTCCAAGTAATGCCTCGACGCATCCCGTACTTGGCCCCGGTACCAAGCTAAAGAGCGTAACTGGGAGGTGCGGTGTGTGTGGTTTTGGGGAGATTGTGTGGAGTGTTACATTTTCTTTTAAAAAAGTGCAAACGTTGGAGTCGTACAGAACAATCCACTTCGAAAGGGTGGCTTCTCCGATCTTCCACATGGCTCTCTGGGCCAGCGAAGGAGCCGCTCGAGCGGTCTGCTTGCCCCTTGGCTCGGCCCGGCCGTGTTGTGCAGGAGGAGCGCCTGTTCGCAGTGGGCAGAGGGGGAGCGGGGCGCGGGGGCGCGCGGGGGGCCCTTCCGGGTTGCTCCGGGGACCGGACCAGGCTCCCGCGGGGCGGGTGGGCGATGCGGGGGAGCCGCCAGCTCTATTTACAGGGTGCAGGCAAGAAGTCCATGGGAACACAGGCCGGCGCTAGTGGGGTGCAGGCGATGGGTCTAAGCGGCTCCCCTCGGGCCCGGCCGCCCGGCCGCCCGCCCGCCGCGCAAAGCAGGGGGAGGAACGCCGAGGGGCGTACAAATGGCACAAGAAGCGGCAGGGCAAACGGCGGGGCCGGTCCTGGTCCAGGCGCCGGAGGTGAGGTGCCGCTGCACGGGGAAGACCCAGCCCGGCGCCAGGCCTCCTCCCGCCGGGCGGGTGGCCTCGGCGCCGCGCCGGAGCCGCGCTCTGCTTGCGGGGGCCGCCGGCGAGGCCGGGCCGCCTCGCGTGGGAACAGGCCGCGCGCGCCCGCCCGCCCCGCGCGCCCGCGCACTGTCCGCTCGGGGGGACGGGGCAGCTTGCGGGGAGCGTTAAAAACACGGGGCGGGCGGGCGCGGCGTTCATGCGGGCGGGGAGGCTCCGGCTCCGGCCGCGGCGC
>NW_025336481.1:119907-277687 GCF_004798865.1 Varanus komodoensis | reverse complement strand
GCAGGTGGCCCGCCGGGGCGGGGGCGCCGGGGCGGCGCGGCTCCGCGGCCCCCGCCGCCTCCACGCGCAGGTAGGCCTTCACCTTGTGCTGGCGCGCCCGGCTGTCGCTGAAGTCGATCACGCGGCACTCGTACGTGCCCTCGTCGGCGGGCTTGACGCGCGACAGCCGCAGCTTGTGCGAGATGTTGCTCCCGGCCACCTTCACCACCTGCACGGGGAGGGGAGGGGAGGGGAGGGGAGCAGAGAGGGGCGCGGTGAGGGCGCGGGCGCGGCTCGGGGGCGCGCGCGCCCGCCCGCATCCCCGGGGGCCCCCGCCGCCCGCGCCTCGCCCCCCCAGTGGGAGACAGGCGGCGGGGGCGCGTCCCGGGCTCGCCCGCAGGAGCCGCTCGGCTCGGGCGCGCCGCTCCTCCGGCTGCGCCAACCCGGCCTTGGGGCACGTGCCCTGTCCTCCGCGCGCCAGCCAAATTTCATGCGTGAACCGTGGAAAAGCAGAGTGCCCAGCCAATCAGTAAACGCACACAAGGCGCGCCCCCCATTCCTGGGGTGCAAAGTCGCTCCCGGACTCGGCTCCTGCAGCGCGTTCCAGGCCGCGCCCGAGTCGCGCAAGCTAATTAGCTTCCCCACCAAGTTGATTCGCCCTCACGATTTATCACCTCATGAAATTTAAGGCTCGCTGGCCGCCGGCCGGGGCTGCAGTTACGGGGTCAGGCCAATAAATCTGTCGCCTCTCCCGAGGCCGCGGGCTCGCTTTCCCGAATCACAGTGGCCATCAAAGGCCGTTTCCGCGCCCCGAGCTGCGGCGGCTTTTATGGCCCTTGGGGACTTGCCCAGGGTCACCCCTTGCCAAGCTGAAGAAAGCAAAAGCGACGCAGGAAGGGGCCCCGGCGGGGCTTGGCGTCAGGCAGATTTACAGGCACGTGTGGAAGGGCCTCTCCTGCCGTCCGGGAAGTGGGGCGGGGGGCGGGGAGCGTTCTACCAGGAGTGGGGAGGGCTGGGGGGCTGACGGTGCCCCAGGGCCCCCCAGCGTCTCCCCACATGAGGCCGCCCTGCTCCCTCCAGGCACATGTCCCAGGAGCAGTTCGCCTCCTAGCTGCCCGTGTCTTGTGGCCTGTGCCAAGCAGGGAAGGCGCAGGCCAGCCGCCGGATGGGTGACCACATGTGGAAGTGGAGTGGGGGCTGCGAGCACCCTCCGCTCCACCCCTCTCCCCTCTGATCTAGGCTGGCCACCTGTGCTTTTGTCCACGGAGTGCCCGGCCCGTGCCACGGAGGGACGAAGTGCAGTCCCGCCCTTGGAGCAGAAGGTGTGGCCAGCGTGGGATCTGGGGCGCTCGCCAGAGCAAGCTGCAGGGGTGCCCCACGCGGGAGAGGATCGGGCCCGGCGCGGATGGGCCTGTGTGGGCGAGCCGCCCTTGTGCCAGGACAGCCCCTGCGGCCCACGGGGCCGGCCACCCCGGGCTCTGCTGCCGTGGGGGCTGCGCACCCTGCTGTGCCCACGGCCCAGGTTCACCCTGCGGGACGAGCCACGGCCAGGCACGGGGTGTGCAAAGCCCGCCCAGCCCCCCCGTGGCTCGTTCTGCCCCGCGCCTGGGCGCCAGGGCTCTCCAGCTGCAGCCAGGGGTGCCAGGGTCTGGCCGGGCCCCCGTGCGCATGGCCGCCACTCTGTCACTGAGCTACAGCTCAGCACATGCCCCCCCCAAGAGCAAACAAATGGCACGGTAGGGGGGGGTAGACCACCAGGGCAGCCTTGCCTGACCCCTGGCATTCCACAAGTTGCACTCCCTACATCTGGGGAGGGCCTGGCTGCGGGGGGGGGGGGGGGGCAGAACCAGAGAAGCCATGCTGGCTGGAGGCAGACTCTGAAGGGGGACTCCTGTGTTTTCAGGGGAGACTGAACCACCCCATAAGCTGAGGACACCCTAGAAAGGACCGCAGTCCGGCATCCTTGCTTTCCAGGCACCACCTGGCACACCTCCCTACCTGGCGCCTTCTCACGCACCTCGGTTCGCACAGGTAGCTTAGGTCGTGCAGAGCTGCTGGGGGGGGGGGGCTGATCTCCAAGGGGCGGCTGCTGCGGCGAGGACGCTTGCCCGTCTCATGGGGCTTTGTGGGACTACGAGGTGCCTTCTGGGGTGCAGGGAAGGACAGGCGAGGGGCGTCCTTCCCCAGTCTGCCTTTGCGAGAGAGAGAGTGGGCGGAGGCCTCGCAGGGCCCCGGCCACCCCAGAGCGCGCGGCTGCCCCCTCAGCCTGGCTGCAGCCGAGTGCAGGGAAGCACCTCGCCCCGCGCTCCGCCCTCCGCACAGCCCCGCGAAGGCGGCAGGGGGTCACATCAGTCCCCCACCTCCATGGCCAGCACTGGCTCCGCCATCTGCCGAGAGAGGCCTGGCCTCCTTCTGCCTCGCTCCCATGGGAGCAAGAGGGGCGGGGACCCCAACACACGGGGGAGCTGGGCAGCGGGTCACCAGCCGCTTCCCTGCAGCCCCTCCTGCTCAGACCACCCTGCCGGGCTGCAGAGAGGCGCGTTACAGCCGGCACGAGGGTCGCCCGTTCTGCGCCCACGCGCCACCTTGCCCGTACCAGGGGCTCCCTCGCGTTGTACGTGGCGAGGGCTGGCCTTGCCCCAAATGGCCAGGTGCGCTCGGCTCGGCTCGGCCCGGGAGCCGGCGATCTGCAGCCCCCAGAGCAAAGCTGATCCCGGAACCTGCTCCAGCAGCCCCGTCCACACCTGGGCCCGCAGGCGCAGGGCGAAGGGTCCACGAAGCCCTCCCCAGCTGGCCATCAGCCAAGAGCCGAGCAGCGAGAAATCCACACCCATTAACTTCATCACAGGAGAACAAGGCATCACTTAGGGGAATTAACAGCCGGCAAATTTGGAACCGATAAACGGAGACGTTACTTTGCACATCTACTTTGCTCAGGCGTGTGCGCGTGCCCCCGGGAGGGGGGTCCTCTGAGCCAGGGGAGTATAAAAGGGCTGGGTGGCTTTATGGCCCTCAATAATGGTGGCAGTTATCCATGCTGGGAGAACCCCCCAGAGTGATGTTTCATGCTCCATCACGGGGGTCAGGGAGGAATGTGCTTGTTATCCTTAAAGGACTGTGGGGTTTCTGGGGGGGGGGGTGGCGGGGAAGCCGGGGAAGCCGGAAGAGGGGTTCTCTCAGGCCGCAAGGCATGGCCTTGTAGTGTCTGGCCCGTGACACTCCTTCACCGCGGGGAGTGGAAGGGCTTCCCCGAAAGAGCGCCAGATGCCCGGGCGGGGGCCGGACGTCGACGCATTCTGGCTGGCGCCACACGGGCAGGAATCATTCGTGCACAGCACTGGGGCTGGAAGAGGCAGGAGCTGGGGGTCGCGGCAGGGGCGCAGGCTGCTGCCTCCCAGGTGCTTCGGACGGCTGGGCATCCCCAGAGCTGCAGGCCAACTCGCCTGGAAGGGAGGCAGCCAGCCAGCCGCCCGCAGCCCCGGCAGACGTGTGGCAGTGGCTGCCCGTGCAGTTGGGCACGTTTTGCCTGTCATAACAAGCGGGCCCTTCAGGTTGGGCGGGGAGAGGCTGCCTCGTTCTGGCCCTGCTGCGGATGATGTGGTGCCGTCCTGCTTGCCCAGAGCTGCCCAGCTACCTTCTTGCTTTCAGCCTGGCAAACTGGTTCAGAGCCCCTTCAGGAGGGGCCACGGCTGAGTCCACTGAGGGGCCTGCTTTGCCCGTGGAAAGGGAGGCAGGTCATCCGTGCCGCTGCCTGGGACCCTGCGCAGCTGCCGTCCAACGGTGTGCCACAGACTGGGCTGGCGTCGCCCGAGGCAGAGGCCTCCGTCCCGCTCCCCGCAGAAGCATCACTGTCCTCTTCGGCCCAGGGTATCTGCACGCATCACAGTATCCCAGAGCAGGCGGGTGGGAAGGGGCCAGAGGACCCCCTGGAGGGCTGCCCAGCTGCCCCTTGAGGGCCTCCAGAGCAGAGAGCCCACCGCCTCCCTGGGCCATGTGTACCGCTGCCGCGCTGCCCCAGCAGCCAGGAAGTTCTTCCTGATGGTCCTTGGGCCCGTCCATTTCGCAAACCTCTCCTGCTCCTCCCCCTCCCCAGTCAGAGGCACAGACTCCGGGAGAGTGGCCGGCAGGCTGTGCTGGAGACGGGTGTCCGGAGCCTGGGCTCGGATCCTGCCCGGGGATTCTTCTCGGCAAGGCTCCCAAGGGCAGCTGCAGAGCCAGCCACCGACGCCACCCTGAGCACCCCACGGGGACGGCAGGGCAGAACTGGGACGGAGGGTCGGATCCCTGCTCAGCACTTCACGCACCCCCGGAATCCGCGGTCCTTGTGCAGCCGGCTCGAGATCTCGCCTTGCCTTGCGTTCTTCCTGCGTCGCAGGGTCCGTCCCCGGCGTCCGCTTGTCGCCTGCCGCTTGAGAGAGAAGACGGGCGCGCTAGGCCTGTCGCCTGCAGACTGGATTCTGGGCCGCTCAGTGAACCAGTGCCGGTCCCTGGGAGCGAGGCCTCCCTCCTGGAAAGGGCCTGCCAAGCATGCGCAAAGTGCCCCGCCCCACAGCCAGCTCGTGCAGGGCTGCGAGTGGGCGAGCACCCTGGGGCCAAAGATGACGCCGTGCCAACCGCAGCCTGCTCTCCGGACGAGTCCTGCCGCGCCTGCCGCAGCCGTCTGAGCCCCGGCTGCCCGAGCCCCTCTCCGTGGGAAGCAGGTGCCACGGACGGTCCGAAGTCTTCCTGAAACGGGAGCATTGTTAGAATGCCAGCTGAAATGAAACTCCCTGCGTGGCTCTGGCTCGGTTCAAAGCTCCTTCTTCAGCTCTTCTTACGGCTTCTGGGCCTCTTCGGGTGGACAAAGACCGATGCTCCCGAGTCCCACTTAAGCAGTGCAGTGCCAGACCCAGGAAGGGGTCTTATGGGGGGCCGAAGCCTTTTGGCACAAAAGTTATTTCAGCCTTTGCAAGAACGGACGGGTGCTCCTGGGTCCCGTCAGGTGCTTCGGACAGGGGGTTGGGCCCTCCTCGGCAGAGGGAGCAGGGCTGGCGGCACGGCTGGGGTCTGCAGACGGGGCTGCGGTTTGAGACCGCGGCCTGGATGCGTGGCGCACGGACACGGCCGTGCAAGTGCCCTCTGGGCTTCAGCAGCACCAAACCCACAAACCTCATTTGAAACGTGCAGCTAAAATGCCTGGAGCGGCTGGGAGTGGAGCCGGGGGCTGAGAGTGGAGAGCAGCTCAGGCGGCAGTTGGGGCAGTTAGCCAAGGAGTCCTGCCGGCCAAGAGCGAAGTCCTGCTGGGCCCAGAATCTTGTCTCCTTCCAAATGATTTTCGGTAGTCAAAACAAACGGGGACAGCAGGTCTTCCGAGGAGGCCTCTCCAGACCCAGAGCGGGCATCGCAACGGGAGAGGCGGTCTGGCGAGGGCCCGTGCGGAGGGAGGCCTCCCAGGGCCAAGCAGCCAGTCCTCTCATGGGGCCCGAGCTGACCAGGAAAGGGATGCTGGGGCGCAGCGGGCAGCGTGGAGCAGCTCTGGAAAGGGCCCATTCCGTGACAGGCATAACGAGGAGCCAAAACCGGACTTTGGCCCAGTCGCCCTGCCTTTCCAAGAGCGCCACTTGGCTATCGGCTGCCGGGCAACTGGACTGGGCTACTGGGCTGGCTTCCGCTCTGTGCCTGCTGAGGAAAGAGGGCGGAGGGGATCCAGGGTGGCGCTCAACCACCGGCACTGCCCGAGTGAGGCGAGTGGCACTCGGGGGCCCGCGGGACCCCCGGGATCCGCCCCAGCCCTCCAGCAGTGGGGCAGCCTCCTTCTCCGGCAGGGACGTGGCAACGACCGTCACGGCGATATTAGTGCCACGGCACGCGGCCTCCCATCAGGGGAATCGGTGTCTGGCGAGCGTTATTAAAATGACACAATGTCAGAGGAACGGCAATTAGAATAAGCGCTTTTTAAATATTATTCTATTTTTATCATGGGCAAAACCCTCTGCTGTAATGAGCTGGAAGATAATTGAGAAAGTGATGTCTCCCCCACTTCCCCAGTTGGAGCAGGAGCTGCGTGAGGGTGGCAGGCAGGCCGGCCGGGGGGGGGCAGGGGGGAGACGCCGCAAAAGGCCAAGAACAGTTATGCTATTTAACTAATTAGTGCACCTTCTGCATTCTCTTCACGTGCGCCTCAATGGGCTTGGAATCTAACCCGCTCCGCAAATTAGATCGCTGCTCCTCGGCGAAGACTGTTCTCTGGATGTGGGGCAAGCACGGCGGGCATTTCCTGGGCCGACAGACTGGCGCTTCGCCCCACGGCGCCCAGCAGGGAGGGGGGCGGCCGGCCGAGGGCGCCTCTGCTGTCCCCGGCCGCTGGGCCCAAGCACCCGCACCAGGCACCCTCTGGGGGAAGATGCTTTCCGCCACCCTCGAAGTCCGGGGGACGACACGCTCCCTCCAGCCCTGGGAGGGGGAAGGAGCACTCCCCGGGAAATGCGCACCGTGGAAACAGCTTGGCAGGGGAGGGTGTGCGCCACCCACCCCAACTGCACGCCACACGCAGCGCCGGCGCACCAAATGAGAAGTGCAGCGAGCCACGGCTGCGTCCAGTGCGCCCAGAGAGAGCACAGAGTGCGGGAGGCTGCCCCTGCCCCACTGCTCCTGGCTCTTTTGCCCTAGATGGGCCCCAGCCCAGCCACACCGAGGCCTGGCCCCCAGAGGTCTCCTTTGTACCGGGGCGAGTCCTATTTTGGAGAAGCCTTGGGCAGAGGATTCCAGCGATGGGCTGGGATGAAGGCAAAAGGAACAGGCCCCAAATACTGAAACACCTCAGGTAGCTAAGCCGAAAGACCTTCCTGCTGATAATGGACCGTGGGCACAGGGAGTCGCCCTTTCAGAATGGGAAAATGCCACGCGGAGCCAGGGCAGCCACGAAACCACGGATGGGGGGTGCAAAAGTGGCCAGGGCCAGGAGACGGGTGTGGGGGCCTCCAGGCCAAGGGGCCCCATCTGAATCTTGTCCCCCGCAAGCCACACAAAGCCCTGCCGGACCGCGGCTGGTCCGCCTTTAAGTGCTCCTGGTTGGAGAGAGGCATTCAGAGCTTTCCTCAAAGGCGCCTTGGCAGGCCGCTCTCGCAGGAGATTGCTCTCGGCGCTGGCGCGAGTCGACCCTTCTGCTGCTCCGCGAGTTAATCTTCTCTGACACCTGCTTGAGGCCGTCTCCTTGCGTCTGCTTTCTCTTCCCCGCTTTTTCATTTCAGGAGGACATCTGACATCTCCAAATGCTGAATGGCTCTGGCAAATACGCTGTTCGAAGCAAAATCTGCTGTCCACGGAGCAGGGCCTCTCGGGAGAGTGGGAATCGGCCAGTCTGGGGCGAGCCCGGGAGCGCCCGTGGCCCCCAGTCCCCTTGGACCCGGGCTGGGGTGGGAGGAAGCCAGGAGAGCGCTGGCGAGCCCCAGGCCCTCCTGGAGAGCCATGCCGCGGACTCTTGGCCTGAGACGGGCCCATCCATCACCGCAGGTGGAAGGCAGAGGAAAAGCAGGCGTCCTCGCCCCGAGCGATCCATTTCTCACACCGTCCTTGCTCTGGCAGTGGACATGGCTGTAATTTATCAGTTGGCCGCAGGAGGTTAAAAATAGCTGTGGGATCCAGCAGGGCCCAGAACAGCGGCTGCAGGACATTTAAAATCCCCCCAGGCCCCGCCAGCGCCTGGCGTGAGGAGCATCGGTCAAGCGGCCGCAGGGAAAGGCCTGCCGAGCACGAACTTCACCTAAGTGGCCGCAAGTGAGAAGTTTCCCTTCACGCCACCGGCCGGGAGCGGAGCCGGCCCAGCACAGCGCGATCTGCCCCACCGGCCGCACGGCTGGGGTGTCCTCTGGACCCAGCCACACCGCCTGGCATCGCCGGCTCGCTGGAGGTGCTGGGCAGTCTGGAAGCCGTCCCTGCCACATCCCGTGCACGGCAGCCCGAGGAACTGGGGAACCACGCTGTGTGCAGCCACGGGCTGGTCATGCAGGGGAGGGGCAGTGCCCCCCGGGGCCGGGACCGCCAGGAGCTGCAGGGGGGCAGCTTCCACTCAGCCCCAGCTGCGGCTCCCTGGAGTGTGTCATTCTAGGGCACAAACCGGGTGAAGGATGGGGGGGGGGGGGCGGAAACGCTGGGGAGGGACAGCTCTGGTGACTGCCTGCAGGAGCTCAGCTGCATGCTCCGAAGGGGTGTGCGCGGGGGGGGGGGGCAGATGTGTTCTCCTTTCCGTTCGAGAACACCCCCTCGGCACGAGCCCCTCCGGAGTGCTGCCCGGGCTCCCCAGCTGCCCCGAGTCTCCTGCGGGCAGGCCAAATGGTGGGGGCGGCAGCTTGCCAGAGCCGCTTGCGCGCCAGCGCCTTTGTCGGACGCAGGGCAGGGTCCGGCTGGACCCAGCGCCTGCCGGGGCTTCTCAGTTTTGTGGGAACCGGTTCGGCTTCCAGAGGCCTCCCCAAGCCTTGCAGTTTCGGCGAGTTCGCCTTGCTTGTGCACGGGGCTTTTCCGCTGGCCTTGCCCCTGGAGATGCTAAGCGCGGTACCTTCTCCATTCGATGGGGCTGGACGTCTTGGGCGAGAGCAGGCACGTCCCCCGCCCAGAGACCGGCCCGAGCCCCCGTGGCGGCCCCCCCGCCTGGAGCGCCTCGGGCAGGGCGGCCCTTCGCGCGGCGCACGGTTCGCCTCGCCCTGCACAGGCGCCCTTGCGCTCGGTTCCGGCCACGTCTCCGCGGCAGGGACCCCAGGAAAGGCCCTGCCCGACAGCGCCGGACCCACGGCCAGCCTAGAGGGTGCAGAGGGGGCCCCTCCTACGCCCAGGGGGCAGGCACCAAGCGCGCCCGAAGGCCCGCTGGCTCGGGGGCTGGGAGCCGAGGCGGGGGCGGCGTCGCAGCGCTTTCCAGCCCCCTAACCCTGCACCCCCGCGCCAGGTTTGCCGGCCGCCGGAGAGGCAGGATGCAGACCCCCCCTCCCCCCTTCAGTCCTCCCACGGAGCAACTCACGCTTATTTTCGTGGCCTCCTTCCCGGCTTCTTCCTGCGGCGAAGCTTTTAGCTGCGGGAACGAGGGAGAGAAGAGAAAGAGAGAGCCATTAGCCCGGCTTTAGCGGAGGGAGCGGGAGAAAACCCATCAGGCCGATTCGCACCTCGGCCGCTAATGCAGCCTTCAAAGGGCGGAGGGGCGGGGGGGGGGCGGGGAGGGGGCTGTGAGGGGGCTTCGGGCGGGGGAAGAAAGAGGTGTAAGAGCAAGGCTGGAGCTGTGAAAGCAGGGCTGGGCCAGGACATCTCCCAGAGGAGCAGAGTGTGGGGCCAGGCCATGCGCGTCCGCGGCGGGGAGCGCCAGGTCGTTTCTGCAGCCTGTGAGCATCGACTGCCCTCCTAACCCTGCAGCACACGCCAACTTGCTCCGCATGCATCATCTCAGTGTTTTGCACAACAGCCTGACAGGGCAGACCAGAGTTCTAGAGCAGACGGGAGGGCAGGCTGAGGCAGCAGACCCCACGGCCGGCCAGTCGCCTCCGGCTCAGGGTGGCCCCCCATGCGGAAGCCCTCCAGGCAGGCCGCCCCCGACCAGCCCACCCGCTGCCCCGAGCTGCAGCCTGCGCTCCCTTGGGAGTCCACCTGCCTCGCCTTTGGCCTTCCCGTGCGCCCTCTGCCTTTCCCCAGGGAGTCTGGCCCTCCCATGGTGCGTCCAAAGTGCGAAGGCCTCTGCTTGTCATTTTCGCTTCTCGGAAAAGCTCTGGCTGGATTTGATCTGTGACCTGCGGTTTGTCTCCCTGTCGGTCTGGGGCACTCGCAAAGCTCTCCTCCAGCAGCATGATCTGAACACGTCCATTTCCTTGCTGTCACTTCCTTCGCTGTCCAACTTTCACGCCATGTGTCGGGAGTGCGATGGTGCCGGCGACCTCGGCCTCCAGTGACATGCCTAATTCCAGGCATTAACACATGCCCAGAGGGCCACCGTGGCGTTCAGACGGGTGGCTGGACTGGAACTTGGGAGAGGCGGGTTCCAGTCTCCTCGGCCTTGAAGCTCGCTGGATGCCTCTGGGCCAATCCGGAATCTCAGCCTGGTCTTAACCTTTCCCAAAATCCACCCAGCTGGGACTCCCTTTTTCCTAAGGCCACATGACCTTACGATTCTTGTCCTAAGCTTATTAAAACCACCTTTCCCAAAATCCAGAATACATGCATGCACTGCCTCATAAGAGTGCGCCAGTTCTGCTTCCTTTAAAATCAAGAACTCCAGTGCGTTGCGGTCATTTCCCCCCAGAGTTCCTGTGACTTCCACTTTATCCACCAGGCCATTCCGATCGGTCTGTATCAAGTCAGGGAGAGCTGATCCTCTGGTTCTCTCCCCTGCCTTCAGTAGAAGAAAGCGCTCTGCCATTCATGACAAGAATTCTTTGGAGGGGCCACGCTGGGCAGAACTTGTCTCCCAACAGATCCTGGGATAGCCAAAGGCCTCCATTGCTTCCCCATCGCACTCCCTGGAAGTGCTGCGATGTGCTCG
Organism: Varanus komodoensis; assembly: GCF_004798865.1. Classification (NCBI taxonomy): domain Eukaryota; kingdom Metazoa; phylum Chordata; class Lepidosauria; order Squamata; family Varanidae; genus Varanus; species Varanus komodoensis. The sequence goes on along the minus strand of NW_025336481.1, from coordinate 267,213 downwards.
GCGAGTGCCACCCTCGTCTCCCCCCGACTGGGTGGCTGGCCCGAGACTCCAACCACCCCGTCCCTCTCGTTCCTCGACACGGTGGCCTTGCCAGGTGCTCTCAGCGGGGCTGCCAGGCTCATCTTCTGTATTTCTGTGCAGAGACACACTTTTTTTTAACACACAATGAAACTTTGCCTTCGTCCACAGCAGCCTCCAATCCACATTTCCCTCCCTGGTCAGACCCCCTTCAAAGCCCTCCTGGTGAAATTCTGCACGGGGCAAGTCCACGCTCTTCAGGGAAATGTGGGGCGGGGGCAGGGTTGGAGGTGGGCCGGCCCTCCCCCAGAGCCACCGATGATGTGCGAAGAAGCACAGGCAGCTGGCCGGCCCCCCAGCCCTCCCCCTGGGCCCACGCCGCTCCCGTGGGCTTCTCTGCAACGGCCGTTGGCCCAGCGGCTGGAGGCACCCCGCACCCCTGCTCCCGACAGAAGGGGGTGCCCCAGTGAAGGGGGCGTGCAGCCAGGCGGTTCTCCCGCACAAGCCCGCTTGCCCCCAGATCGCTGCAGGGGCTCGGGGGCCCAAAACACACGCGCAGACGCAGACCACGCGGCCGGTGCCCAGAGGTCAAGCGGGGAAGCCGTTGCCCCACAGAAGCGCCCGTGGCTGGGATGCCATCCGGGTGGGCCCAGCTAGGGGGTGCAGCCGTGGGCCGGCAGGCGCGCAGAGGCGTGGGCTCCTGCTCAGCCGCGTGGGGCACGTGGGCTGCGTGCTGGGGGCACCTGCGCTGCCTCTTTGAGGGCCCTTAAGAACCCCGCCTTCCCGATGAGAGGATGCGACGCAAGGGCAGCAGCCGGTCTCCCCACAGCAGCATCCAAACCCTCTAGACAAAGTTCTTAAGGGATTATGTTTGCTCTCCTGTTTACCTTAAAATCAATAGACATATTAATAAAACAAAGCAAACATGTGCATGCAGGAGGAAATGGCTTTATGGAGAGCGTCTTTGCAAGCCGGGTATTTTGATGTTCTCCCGTCGCAGGAGCGCCTGAGCCAAAGGGACGGCTGGCGCTCGCGGAGGAGGCTGCGCCGAAGTCTCTGCAGGAGGCCCCATTAGCAGGACTGTGCAAACACGCAAAGCCCAGGGGGACCCCGCGCAGGCCGAGAAGAGCAGAATCAATTATGCATGCCGGGGGTTCCACATCTTCGCTTATTTTGCAGAAAACTGCTCTGCTTCTCCCAGACACAAAACACCTTTGATCACGGCAAGGATGCACGGAGACAGATCTAATTTCACTGGCGAGCCCCCGGGGATGCACGCTGCGTCTCCCACAGAAGCCCACCCCTCTTCTTCCGAAACGGTCTCCCGTCACAAGCAGCCTCCCGGCAGGCTTCTCGTCCTCGATCTCCAGAGCAGCCGGTGGCCGCCGGGGCCCTTGCGGGGGCTGTTATTGGGGATGGGGGGCCCGTGGGGCCAGCGTGCTCCTGGGCCCTGGCAACTTCGCCTGCGTGCAGGTGGCCCGGCGAGCCATCCTGGGTGGGAGACACCCTGCCATTGTGTCCTGGCCCTGACGAGTCAAACCACGGGGTCTGGACAGCGCAAGAAGCAACCGCGGGTAACAAGCAGCCATGGCTGCCACAGGGCGCCAGTTGCCCGGAGTGTGGAAAACTCCCGCTTCCCTGGGCTCCTGCCCCAGACACATCTTTGGCCAGCCCAGTGGGTAGCGGGCAACCTGGAAGAGGGGAGAGGCACCCCTGCTCGGCCACTTCTCACACGGCCAGTTTGCCACCCTGCGAACCGAATGCTGGGTAAGATGGGCCTTTGGCCTGACCCAGCGTGGTGCTGTTCATGTGCACGGAAAAGCTTACTGAATTTTCAGCAGGTTGAAAAAGCATGCATACCTTAATACTTCCCATGCCTCAATTAAAAAAAATAAATAAAAAGCATTCACTGTTTTCTCGCTTGAGTTTTTACATATATTTTCAAGTGTACTCAACTTCCCAATAACCTCCAGCCAGGTCTGCCTGTGCTCTCGCCTGCCGGGGCCGAGTCAGAATCTCATTCACTTTCCAGCTTTTAAAAAGATCACATTAAATAAAGATGATAAATTAATGTTAAACGGAATGACTCTTCATAAAACTGGGAGCCGGTACGCCTGAAACATCCAAATTAGAGTTAGAGCGGCTGATAAACATACCGGTCATTTGCAGCGCTGAAGGCGGCACGGGAAACGCAGCCCACCCCACGGGAGCCCACGCCCGAGCCGCCGTCTCCCTCCGGCCACGCCGTGTCCGGGACTTCCCTGGAGGTGCCAGCAGCCACGATCCCCATGGCTGGACATGCGACGGCTGCAGCGACTGGGGTGCAGCCGGACGAGGCTGGAGGGCACCCCCCGGGGCAGGGCCGTCCGGCCAGGCGCCTGCACATGGGTCTCCCAAAGCCACACGGCCAGCGGCTCCGCCCCGGCGGCCAGTGCCCATGCCCAGGCCCACGTCCGCCACCCATGGCTGCTGGGCGAAGGGGGCGCTGGCGGGGGACCAAGGGAGGGTGGCTCCCTCCTCCCAGCCATGCCCCTCGGTGCGTGTCAGCGGCTGGGGAAAGTTGGCCCATGCGTCACACACACCCTTCGTGCTTCAGTTCCCTGACCGTGTTCTGCTCTCTTTCCTTGTGTCCTGAACCATGGATCAGCTGCGCCACCCCCTTCACACGTCTGCTGGAGGGAGCCGAGGTCCGGGAAAGCCTCTGCCAGGGTGAGGACTGATTGGCTTCAGGCACAGTATTCCCTCTCCTGCCTGGGAAGTGACGGCTCTGCGAAGGGACCCGGAAGTGGCAACAGGCCATTCTCACGGCTCTCAGTGCGTGATTGCCCAGATTCATAGAAGGTAGTTTCAGAAGGGGCCCAGAAGGCCATCGGGTCCAAGCGCCTGTTCATTGCAGGACTCCAGTCACACCTTCCCACCCAGGTGCCTCCTGCGTGGGAGAGCCCCCCACCTGTCCTGGCAGCCGGTCCCACTGCCGTGTTGCTCTGGCCGTGAGGAAGCTCCTCCTGATGTCCAACCTGAGTCTGGGTTGTCATAGCTTGACTTGATTACTCCATGTCCTGCACTCTTCTTGCATCAGCGAGAAGAGATCTTGACCTTCCTCTTTGTGACAGCCTTGGAGGGAATTATAGAGGGATCTCATGTCCCCCCCCCCCCCCCCCCCCCCCCTCCCCCCCCCGAACATCCCCACTTCCCCCAGTCTCTCCTCTCAGGGCAGTGTTCCCAAACCCTGGATCCTTTTCGTTGGCCTCCACTGGACCCTTTCTAGTTTTTCTGCATCTTTTTAAAACCTGGGTGCCCAGAACTGAACGCTGTATTCCAGGGGAGGCTTGACTGGTGCAGAATCCAGGGCAACGAGTACCCATCTTGTTCTGGAAGTGATGCTTCTGTTCTTGCATCCCAAAATAGCGTTTGTCCTTTTTGCAGTTGCATTGCATTGCTGGCTCCTGTTTAGCTTGTTGTCCACAGCAACTCCAAGATGCTGTTGAGCCAAATATTCCGCGTTTTCTATCGATCCATTTGGTTTTTTTCTCCCCTAGGTGCAGAACTTGGCACTTGTCCTTGCTGAGTTTCATCCTATTGCTTTCTGCACAGCATTCTAGCTGACCTGGCTCACCCTGGATCTTCTTTTTGTCTTCCAGGGTGTTCGTGACTCGGTCCAAATTCAGCTATCGTTCCCCGCATTTCCTCATCTAGATCACCCATGAAGATGTTGAAGGCCCCGGGCCCAGGGTTGAGACTGTGGGCACCCCACTTGCAGCCTCACTCCAGCTCTAGAAGGGGCCGCTGGGGAGCCCACTCCGCGACCCACTTAGTGGCCAGCTGGGGGTCCACCGAATAGCCGTTCTGTCGAACCCCTCTTTGCTAATAGTTTATCAGGATGTCATGGGGCACTTTGCGGAACGCTTTGCCAAAGCACAGGTAAATTGTGTTCACAGCACTTCCGCTGTCCATTTGGGGGTTCACCCAGTCAAGCTAATGAATCGGGCTAGTTTGGCATGGCTTCTCCCGAAGAAATCCATGCCGGCTTCTGCTCATCGCAGCGTTTTCTTCAAAGCACCCTCCGGCCTGGGAGACATGATGGAAAGCGACACTCGTGGGAAGCACACGGCCGCTCCCTCAGCGCGTCCCAGACGGGCTGCGTGGCCTTGTTGGAGGGCCACAAAGTGGCGGCAGCAGAAAATGCGTGGGTGGAGCGGGCCAAGAGACGGAGCTGCAGTCCTGCCCACGTGGAAGAGCCCAGGAAAGGGGGGGGGGCGGAAAGGGGAAAGAGAAGCGAGTGCGGCGGGACCGAGGCCGTGCCTGGAAGCATGGGGCTGGGCGGGCGGGGGACATCCACCGAGGAAGCCCCTTTCGCCGAGTCAAGCAGGTGGAGGCCTGCACCAAGCCAAAGCCGCTCGACTGCGCTTCTCTTCCACACAGCAGGTTGGGGTGGCCAGGAGGCCTGCCACTGGAGGTCTGCCACGTGCGGGTGCGTTGCACTTCGGTGCCTGGCACACCTATGCAGAGACCCTCACCCCTCTGCCCGAGTGACGCCACGCTCGTGGCACCAGCGGCCGTGGCCCCTGCCACAGAGCACCCCGCAGCCTGCTGCGAGGGGCCTGCTTGCCCCCTCCTGGAGGCAGGGGGCCACCCTGTAACTCTGTTCCTGGGCCTGCTTCTCCCTTCCGCTTCAACCTGCACGGACCGCAAGATGTCCTGCTTGCGGAGGTCCTGAGCAGCTGCAGGTGCCACTCGCCGTGGCCGGACCTGCTGGGCACAGTCTCCGCCGCGATGCGCCCGCAAGCTGCCCCCAGCTTGTGGCGAGCCAGAAGTCCTCAAGGCAGGCTTCCATGGCAGAGCCCGGCCGTCCCTCGCTTGGCCTTCCCTTCGTCTTCCGCCTCTCACTTTCCCCCGCGCGACCATCTCCTGCAGCACGCCCGGCCTTCCCACGAGGTGCCCGAGCACGCCGGCCTCGGTCTCGCCACTTTCGCCTCTAGGAACCAGGTGCAGCCACAGCAAACACCCTCGCGGCATTGCAGCCTCTTGGTGAGGGACCCAGACGGCTCCGAGGCCTCTCTGCCCCCCGCCCCGCCGTGAGCACGGCCGTGGGTGGGCACCGCTCCTCCCTTCCCTTCTCAAGCGCCGCAGGGAAGCCACATGCCCCTCAGTGGGGAGACAGAGCACCCCTTGCTCCCCGCGAGGCTCCCCGGCCTGGCCTGCGGCATCTCCCCCCCCCCCCCTTCCCTGGGCCGCCTCCCCTCCCCTGCCCCCCCTTCCCTGGGCCCCTCCCTGTTGCCGCAGCCATGCCTCAGGCGGTTCCCGGCTGATGGGAACCCCAGCTGCAGGCCCTTGCAGCGCGCGAAATCATAAAAGCCTCATTAAAATAATGAAGGGCGCCTTGCCATTCTCTGGCCCTTATCTCCGTGTGAACAGAGAGGGAGAAATGGAGAGACAGCTGTTTGCCGAGCTGATACGCGGAGGAGAGGAGAGGAGGAGAGCGATGGAGTGGCAGATAGCCAGGACAAGAGCAGGAAGCGACAAAGGCGCGCGCAAGACAGGCGCGCTCGCTGATGCTATCGAGGCGGCTCGGGGCGAGGGAGGCATGTAGGGGAAGCGGCCTCTGGCGGGTGGGGCGGCGGCAGAGGGGAGGGCGCTGCGTGCGTGAGCAGGACCCCCCCCCCTGCAGGCGACCCCTGCAGCTGCCGTGGCAAGGCAAGGCTCGCTCGAGGCACGGCACGCTCCCCCCCCCCCGCGCGCCCACGGAGGGGAGTGGAAGACGCCGCGCTCTTTCTGCCCAGCTCCGAGGATTTTTCTCCCGCTGCACCAGCAGCCCCGGACACCGCCGTCCGGCCTGTCCAGCCCGTCTTGCCGACCCCGGCCGACCGTGGCTCTGTGGGCTTTGGGGCAGGAGCCCGCCTGCGCCCCAGCTGGGGATCCCGGGGACCCGCGGTTGCTCAGCAAGGACAGAGTCCCGGAAGTGCTGCAACAACAAGACATTTTTAAACCCTTGTGTTTAATCTTGGGCACGCCGAGTCTCACCATATTTCGTGCCGCTTCGGCTTTTATTGGCTTGAGCTGCATTTTGGAGCGAAACTGGTTGTATGTTTTGTGGCCTTGCACAGCTGAGAGGGCTGCTCTGGATTGCTTGGCAGCGCTTCTGGGAACTCCCGTTTGGGAGCAAGGGCATCATCTGGAGGGGCCCTGCTGGGGATGGGCTGGGCCAAGAAGCCGGCCCCCGGCCCCCCGTGGCTACAGGCAGCATCGCCGCAGCACGGTTCAGCCCCGGGAGCGTCCCAGGCGTGCATTCTTGCGGGCCCCTTGCGATGGCCCCCCATGTTGGCTGAGTGCTGCCCCCAGCCAGCGGCGCTACCAGGGCAGCGAGAGGCAAAGTGGCCTCCGCTCGGGGGGGGGGGGGGAGCAGGGGCGATGCAGACGGGGGCTTCTCAGCCTGCACACCTGGACACTGGCAGGCCACCCAAGACCGGCCGCTGCCAGAGGTGCCTGGGCGCCCCATCCACGGGCAGGAGTCAACCGGAGGGGCCAGTGGCTCCCGACTCAGCCGCGGTGGAAGGCAGCCATGCAGGCCAGGCATGGAGGGAGCCCCCGGCCCCCGCGGCTCTGTCCCCCAGCGGCTCCCCCCTGCCCCGCCTCGCTCTGCCGGATGGCAGGGCCGGCCCCGCCAGGAGACCACGCGTTGCAAGGAACCAGACGGGGCCACACACAGGCGCACTGGTCCGTGTCACGGGGCAAGTGCCAGGAGAGGCACCTGGGCAAAATCGGGTTGTCTCGTCCGTACACGTGGGGCGGGCAGGGGGGCCGGGCCTTCCTGCGGAGGCTGCAGCGGCTTCTCTCTGGGGCCACCCCCTGGCAGGAGCCATGTTCTTTTCCCCAGAGGCTCCCGTGGCGCATTCTGGTGAAAGACACGAGGCTGCCTGAGGGGGCCGCTGCCCCATTTCCCTCCTCGAGTGCTGTCAATCAGCACCGAGAAGAGGGGGCATGCTGGGAAAACAAAGTGACATCACCTGTCCAGTCGCTGCTCAGGGAGGAGCAGAAGAAACAAGACCAGCGGAAATGAGAACGAAAGGACCATGGAAACAAACTCGAGTAGGAACGAAGGAAGGATTGACGAGGTCTTTCACGATGGAAACGAAAGGACAAAACGCAGATTCTCTCGCTCCTGCAGCAGCACCCAGAGGCGGCGGGCGGCAAGTCACGCGCTGGGAGCCGGCACGGGGTGTGGATCGGAGTGCAAACCTGGATGCCCGTCCCGCCGGCGATGAAGCTCACCGGGCGACTTCGGATCAGTCCTACCCAGCAGGGTTGTTGGGAGCATAAACTGAAGAGGAGCAGGTGCGCGTGCGAGGAGCACCGAGGCTCCTCGCGAGAAGGCAAACGGGCAGGGCGCGAGGCCAGGATGCAGACGCGAGCGCCAGCCCAGAAGAGGGCAGGGCAGGGCAGGGCAGGGCAGGAAAGGGGGGGGCGTACCTGGCTAGAGGCCCAGTTCTGCTTGTCCGTCCAGTCCCTGTGAGTGCGCAAGTACCACCACTGGATCTCAAGGGAGTAGGAGGGGGAGCCGCTGCCACGGAAGGAGCACGCCATCTCCACGTCTTCTCCAGCCCGGGCGGTCACGTCGTGCGGGGTCTCTGTGAAAAACGCTGCAGGACGACAGAGCCAGAGGGCGGCGTCAGCAGGGGCCTTTGCGCCCCTGCACGACCCTCCTGGTGGGGCGCCACCCCCTTCAGCCCACCCGGCCCCTTGCACCCCCCGCCCCGGATGGAGGATCGGGCGACCCAGGCCTGGTCCCCAGGCCCTGACTTCTCCCCAACCCACCCACCCCCCATGAATCCACTTTGTGCTTATCTACCTCCTTCCTCTTTCTTGGGGTGGTATTTGGGAGAAGGGGCGTGACAATTAAATCTTTTTTCTCTAACAATTAAAAATCAGAGCTGTCAACCCATGAAAGGTCCTTTAGTTAATTGGCTATCTTCCTTCAAATGATTAATCAATTAGCCAATTAAAATAAATACTACAGTAACTCAATGCAGGTGTTATCTTGAGAATATGCAATTAAGATAGCAATTGCTCTTGACTAAATAGCACAGACAAGTCGTTCACCGCTGGGGGAGTCGTCCGGGCCGGGCTGCCGTGCGGGGCGGGGGGCGCAAGGGGTCCGGGCACTGCGCGCCCCGAAGGCCTCCGGGGCGCGCGCACCCCGCCCTTCCCCACCCGGAGGCAGGACTCGCCTCCCCGGCGCCCGCTCAGCGCCGCCGGCCCCCGGCCCTCCGCCCGGCCTCCCCGGGGTGCCTGATCCGGGCTGCGAGGCGAATCCTTATCTGGCGAGGCGGAGAAGCTAACGCGCCGCGTCCCTCCGGAGCGGAAATCCCGCGCTTATCTGCGCGTTCTCCATCTCCGCGCCGGAGCGCAGCGCGCGTCCGACTGCCCTCCCGGAGCGCCTCCTCGGGTGGCCCTCGGGGCGCCGGGCGCGCCGCCGCCGCCGCCCTGCTCGCCACGGGCAGCCAGAGGCCGGGCCGCCCCCCTCCGCGCCGCCGCGGGCGGGGTGCTCTGGGCGGCTGCGGGTGCCAGGCGCCGAGGCCGCCCTGCCCAGAGGAGCGCGTTTAAACCGGAGCCCCAGGCTGAGGTCCCTTGCCAAGCGGGGGGAGGCGGGCCCCCGCCTAGGCGCAGGGGGAGGCCCCCTGAGCCACCTCCGTGTGAGCCAGCCGTGGCTGTGCTGCGTGCAAAGCACTCTGTGTGTGCCCAGAGGCACTCTCATTTCTCCTTCAGAACGGGCTCCAGTGCCCCTTAGCAGGCGGTGGGGAGGGCCTTTTCTGTGGGAGCGCAGCTTGCCCAGCGGCCTTTGCCTGTGGCCGGCTTTCTCTCAGCCAGGCACACCCCCTCCCCCAAATTTCTCCCACAACATCCTCTGCAGAGCTTCCTCCAGGGAAACTCCTTTAATTATAGAGTTTACAGAGCACGCATTGTGTGCAATCGCCCTGAGGTTTCAAGCCAGGTCTAAATTACTCAGAACACAATTAAAATCCCTTCCCAAAGATTAGAAACTCGGCAGAGAGGCAGAGGGGAGGCTTGATTGAATCAAACATCTTTTTTCTGTCAGCCTTTAATTGGGAAGCCACGGTATTAATTAACCTCGGGCTCGGCCTTCCAATGGAAAGCCTGGGCCAAGGGGGTGTTCTGCCCGCCTTGCTCGCTGGGGGGCACTCATCTGAGGGAGGCGTGGCCCCCGTGGTGCCAGAGCGGGGCCCCTCTGCAGGAAACAGCCCCCTCATGCAGGGATTGCACCGAGGCCCTTCCGGAAGGAAGGTGGCTCTTCTTCAGAAGGCGCCAGGCAGCAATCCGCCCCCCCCCCCAGTAGAGTGCATAAGAAGAGAGGACAGAAATGGGGGTGTCCTGCAGTGGGTTATGCGTGGAATGCAATGAGGCCTCCCCCCCCCTCCCCGTTCGGGGTGCTGTGCCATGAAAGCCCCATCCAGAAGCACCCCCATGTGCATCCCACGGGGGGTCCCATGGTGCAGGGCAGAGCTGGCCCCACGGCACGGCACGGCCCAGGCAGGGCCCCTGCAGCCTCTCCGACACACAGCGCCTTCCTGGGCCAACTGGGGTGAGGAACGACAGAGGCGGGGAATCATTTCCAGGGAGCCCCCAATTCTTACTAAATAATCAAAAAAGCCTTTCCCTTCAGTTTGCCCCCAGTTAGCACTCCCCCCCCCCGCACCCCATTCCTGCGCTGTGAGGAACAGCTGCCCGGCGTGGCCATGCAGTCGGCAAACACGGCCCGGCTGGCCGAGGAATGAGTGCCGGGAAGCGCCTGCCCGATGGTCCGAGGGGCGGCAGGCTGGTAGGGGGACAGCCAGCGGGGGAAGGAGGCAGTCCGGTCTCGCCCCAGCCCTGTGGCAGCCAGCTTGGCGAGGGGCAAGCGCCCGAGGGGGGCAGAGAGCAGCTGGTGCGCCGCCCTCCCCTCCTTTGGTCCAGCCGCGCGCCTCAGCCCCTCCTTCCGTCCGGCAGCGGCACCACCGGCTGGGGGCCCAGAGGCCAAGGGGCGTGAGGTGCGGCGGGGAGCAGAGCCGGTTTTCTCCACTGCAGCTATTGCGGCATCCAAGCCGGGGAGGCCGGCCGTCTCAACGCCGCTCGCCAGGACGCGGCTGAACCCCAGCGTGGCGGCTGCGAGCAGTCTTGAGTGCATGAGTCCGCGTGGGGTCCGGAGGCCGGGGACTCGCTGCTTGGCCCCTGCGTTGCTCCCCCCCCCCCACCGTGCCTGCAGGGGTGTACAGGCCCAGACGAGGCAGGGGGTGGCAAGAGCTGGGGCAGTCCGTGGCCGAGGTGGACGCCACGTGCCCCGGTTCACCTCCTCTTAAAAGCGGGCGCTCGAGAGGGGGATGCGCGTGGCCCACCGGGCCGTTTGGAACCGGCTGGGCTGGATTCATTTCAGGCCGTGCAAGGAGCAGCTTTGCACGTGGCACAAGCGTGTGTTCAGCGGGCCAGGGCAGCGTGTCGCCCCCTCTGAGCAGGGGTGCCCAGGGCAGCGGCTGTGGCAGGACTGGCTTCCTGGGGGGTGGCGGCAGCCTGCCTTCAGCACAGCTCCCCCAGCAGCCGTGCCATCAGAGGGGTGTGGAGGCCATGTGCCGGGCACCCAGACCCAGCGGCGGTTGGGAGGGCCCACGGGCAAGTCACCGTTGCTGCCCCCTCCCAGTGGGCCCCCTGTGGAACGGGAGGCTCGCCACGCCTTTTGCAGTATCAGCCAGCAGCCACAGCGGGCAATGCCAGTCAAACCCAGCAGGGCTGGTTTGTGCAAAGGCCAAAGAACCCCTGGATTGCCCCTGGTCTGTCTGGGGGTTATGCCTGGGTCCATTAGCCCATGCACAACCCACCCTCTTGAGAGTCGTCATGGCGGTCGCACAGAGCAGCTGAGTGAGAGCCGGTCTCCCCCAGCGTGGGAGGGGACCCCCACCAGCCGCTCCTGCTCCTCGCCCTCGGGGGCATCACGGCTTGCCCCTTGCGCGCCTGGCAGGCAGGGGGCTGGCCGCTGCTGCTGCTCCCGTGGGGCCTTGAGGACGCGCCTGTGTCGCAGCAGAGGCCTGGGGGTGGCAACTGGCGGCGGAGGGCGAGCGGGCCTCTCTGTCAGCCCGCCCCCCCATCCGCCCAGCCCGCCCCTGTGCCGCCTCCCCCCCATGTGCTCACGCCCGCGCTTGGGCGGCCCAAAGGCATCCGCTGCACGGTCACCCAAAGCATACAAGGTTTCCCAACGCGGACACCAGACGCAAAATGAAATGGGGATGATCAGCCACTGACCCCGCAGTCCTTCCTTGTGCAGCAGCAAAGGGCCCTAAAAGTTTTCCTGAAACCAGAAGCTGCAAACAGCCTGCCAACAGCGAGGCTTCTTGTCAGATTGCCTGCCCTCAACAAGCACAAATCATCAGTTTAGGACGACTTTGCTCCTGGCCTCATCGGGCCTTTACGCGCCTGCACCCGAGGCCAGAGGAGGCTTCACTGTAGCCGATGTCCCAGTGGCATGGGGTGGGGTCCTTTTACCCTTCTCCCCACCCAGATGTGACCGAATCCCAGAGCACCCCAAGGATAACCCTGGTAGCCTCTGCTGGAGGGGTGGGGGGCTGATGGCTGGCCAGGAAGCGCCAAGGGAGCGAGCAAGGGAGAGAGAGGTTGGGAGAGGACTGGATCCTGCCTCACAGAACACACACACACACACACACACACACACACACACACACACACACACACACCTGTTTTTGCACCAGCATCTCTCGCTGCTTTCCCTTTCCTGTAACTCCTTTTCTCTTTTCCGTTTTTGCTTCCATTTGGAGCAGATTGGCTCCTGTCTGGGAGGGGCCAGCAAATCCCTCCACTGGAGTAAGTTAGAAATTGATTTGTCAGTTTCACAAGTAAAGCTTAAATTGTATTCCTGTTTAAATTTCATGTGTTTGCACAGTGAGGCCGCACTGATCCACAATAAACTCGTTCAAATGCCAGCGCTCGCCCGTTCTGCTGCGGACGGTTCGGAGCGTTCGGCAAGAGAGCTGGGTGTTCTGGGAGAGGCTTTGCTTCTCCTGCGAGACACGCGCTGCATCCACCGTCCGTCTCCCCTGAGCTAATGGGTGTCGCAGGTTCTGTGAAGTGCAGGGCACTTGCAAGATCCACACTAGAGGTGGGAGGAGGACGGCTGTGGACGCATCTGGAAATGGCTTGCAGCACCTGTTGGAAGCACGGGCTGCAGAACAGTCCACTCAAAGCAGAGAGGAGTTGGCTTGTGAGGGCCATGCTCTGACTAACATCATGACCCCCCAACTCACCTTCTCCCCACAGTTTAGCAACCTCTTCAGTGTTTGTAATGTTGTGCCCTGAAGCATTATTGGTCGCCTGTTCCTTTCAGTGAACCAGCTGCTACATTTAGTTGCAAAGTTAATCCTCTGTGGAATGCAGCTCTCAGGGAAGCTGCTTGAGGTCCATTCTTCTGCTAGCAACAGCAAGGCTGCTCAGACCCACACCCCAGGCCCTTCTGATTGTCAGGCCAATATCCTGTAATGCCCAACATCATCATGTCCCCTTGGGGGATTTCTCACATTGTCTTGACTGTGAATAAAGCATGCACCCATCATTTGCTCCGGTGTGCATGACAAAACCTATAAAACACTCTGTATATGTTCTGGAGACTTGTAACTATCTTGGGCACCTCTACCTGGCAGGGCTGTTGCAGGGTTGTCTCTGCAGGGGGGCTTTTCCAGGATGTTCTCACCAAGGAAGCGGCTGAGGTTCCTAACATGGGGGTCTCCCTGTGGCTCTGAGCTTGCCTCCTCACGGGCTGCAGAACCAGGATTCCCTGCTGGCACAAGCCACAGAGGCTGCGCTGGTGCACTCGGCCAGGCCAGGCACCCCGAGGCCCCGGCCAGATAGGGAAGCTGGTCCCCCCCCCCACTGCTCCCCTGACTTTGCTCACGGCGTCAGCCACGGGGGTCTCTCCCCTCCCACTCCGTCCAAGCCTGCTGCAGAGGGCGCCTCTGGCCCGACACACACGTGGTGGACACGCCGGGGCAGACGACGCGGCTCTCCCGCCGGATCGGGGACACGACCGGTTCACTGGGCTCCAACGACGCAGGGCGGGCCACGGGGGGGGGGGCACGGCGGGGGGGAGTGTCCCTCTGAGCCAGACCTGGGGGCCGCGCCGCGAGGCCGAGGCCGAGGCCTGCTGTGGACCAACGGGGCCGCATCTGCTCTGAGCACCGCTTTTAGCATTCCCTTAGCAGGCAGTTTCTGAGAGTGCAAGCCTTTACATAAATCAGCACATGCCAATGCCCCCCCCCCCCCGTGGTTTCCATCTGGGTAAATAGGCTGGCCAGCTCCCTCACACCCAACTTTATTTATTGCTCTGCTGTCTGGCGGGGATGATGGATCTTGGTAGCCGGAGGCACCCAGCCTGAGCAGGGGCAGTGACTAATTGCTGGCTTTCACATTTCATTGGAAATTCGGCATCAAGACGGTATTGCTGGAAATGAATTTGCCCCGTTCGGTTTAATTACGGGGGAGATGTGGTCGCTGTTCCGGGGGGGGGGGCGGTGAGACTGAGTTTTCCACAGAAACAGTGCCCATATCCTGGGCTGACCGGAGTCTTCCCCCAAAGCCCCCGAACCTTCAACCTGATTTATGGAGCAGATCGTCCGTCATTCTGTAGTGCAGCATCGATTTCTGCCGAGATCCCACACAGGCCCGAGGGACGGGACTGCAGGATCGTGGCCTCGATCCCGTGCCCTCTCCTGCTCAGTAAAAGTGGGAGTGTGAAGAAGTGGGCTGAATCGCACTGCTGCGCTAAACGGAAGCTTGTGCCTCATTCTGGTTCCCAAACACTGCCCTGGGGGTGGCGGGGGGAGTGTGTGGCAGTTTTGAGGGAGGTCTGAAAACAATGGTCCTTGGTCACATTGCATGTTGCAGTGAAGTAAATTCCGGAAGATCGGCGGCCCCTTGCCAGTCTGCGCGCACACCCAAACACAGGCACGCGCCGGAGGGCCTCCTGCCCCGTGGCACCGGCTCCTCCTCGGCCTCGCCAAAGCTGCCTTGCTTCCGCTCTTGCCATCCCGCACCACTGCTGGGAGAAGGCGCAGCCGCAGGGCATCGCTCCAGGAACCCGCCTGGTGGGTCTTCCAGCTGGTAAGCGCTGACAGAATGCAGTGGCGCGAGGACCTGGAAGCCGGCGAGTGCAAAATGCAGCTCCCTCCGCCAGGCAGAAGCGCCCAGTGGGCGGAGCGGGAGACCCACCCATGCAGGGCCGCACGTCTTCGCCGCCGATCTTAATGCTGCGCACAATTTTTGCACTCACTCCTTTTTTCTCCAGGAGCTAGCAAGGTTGCGCAGTCTTCTCCCATCCTTCCTGCCTAAAATGGGGGTGGGGGGCAGTGGTTGGAAACGTGTCCCCTTGGTGGGCGTTCCAGGGCAAGGCGCGGAGCGCAGCCAGTCAGACGGGGCGGTGCTGCTTCCCCCCATGGCTGCCGGTGACCAAAAAGACCTTTGTTCAGCAGAGCACGTGGCTGGTTGCTCTTATTAAGCCTCGGGCCGCGACTGATGCCGTGGCAGCTGCCTTTGGGCCCCCGGCTGTAATCTCCCTTGCCTGGTGGCTGATATATTAGTGCACACCTCCAGAATCAAGGCCTCCGAATCAAGAGGGGCTCCAGACGTCCGTCCCGAGCGGAGCTGTGAGTTCACCCGGGGACTGGCTGTGGACCCGGCAGAGGCCCTGCTGGCGGGCGGTCCAGCATTCTGGGGAAGGGGTTTCGCCCTGGCCTGGACAGAGGAGCTGTTCAAGGCACGCCCAGAGCCCAAGATGCCAAAGAAATCCAGGGACATCTTGGAACAACCCGGCTGTTCCCGTAATTGCCCCTTAGGGGACTGTAAGGCCCAGAGAGGGCTTGCCCGTGCAGAAAATACGTAGGAGAAACCCGTACGGAGCTGCCGTGTGTGTACCACACAATGGTGCGTCTGTAGACACGCAACATGCGCAGCAGCTGCTGCCTGGTGGGGTCCCTGAGCCGGGCACGGAGCCACAGGATCGGGGAACAGTGGGGCTGTGAGGGGCCAGGGGGCCGGCGGGTCCAGCCCCGGCTCAGTGCGGGATTCCCAGTCACACTGTCCCTCCTGGAGCGCTGCCCGGCTGCCTCTTGAATGCCTCTGGCGTGAGAGAGCCCAGTCTCTCCCTGGGTCTCGGGTTCCACTGTCGTGCGGCTCTGGCAGCCAGGAAATTTTTCCTGTCTTCCTGCTACCTGAGCCCCTTCCGTGTCCTGCACCCTGGAGTGACTGAGAAGGGATCCCAGCTTCCTCTTTGTGGCGGCCTTTCAGGTCCTTGTGGAGCGCTATCCTGCCTCCCTCCGGTCTTCCCTTCTTGAGGCAACACATGCCCAGCTTTGCTTCCAGTCCCGGATCATCCTTGCAGCTTTCCTCCAAGCCCTTCCCTGCTTGTCTGCGTCATTCTTAAACTGTGGTGCCCAGAACTGGATGCAGGACTCCAGAGGAGGACTGACCGGTGCTGAGCAGGGGGGAACCAGCACTTCCCTGGGTTTGGAAGTGATGCTTCTGCCAATGCAGCCTAAAATAGCATTATCCCTTTCTGCAGCCACATCACGTGCTGGACTCACAGTCAGCTTGCGAGCTACAATTCCACGATCTTTCTCACGTGCAGTGCTGCTGAGCCAAGTATCCCCCAGCGTTTAGCGATGCATTGGGTTTCTTTTTCCCAGGTGCGGGACTTGGCATTTGTCCCCGTCGAATTTCATTCTGCTGCTTTCAGCCCAGCGCTCCAGCCTGTCCAGATTGCCTCAAACCGTCTTGCTCTCTTCCAGGGTGTTCGCTCTCCCACCCGCTTCCTGCCGTCTGCAGATCTGATCATCATTCCCTGCACCTCCTCATCCAAGTCACTAATGAGAATGCGGAAGAGCTCCGGGCCAGGCCTGGACCCTGCGGGACCCCCCCCTCGCTGCCTCTTCCCCGTCTGAGGAGGTGCCGTTGAGCAGCGCTCCTGGCTCTTCTGGCCCCCGAAGAATCAGGAGAAGCAGAAGTAGAAACTGTCAGTACGTGCCGCGGTTACTCATAGCTGATGAAATACCGAGTGGCTCGGTGTCAAACGGGGGGGCATCATTCCCCAGGGATGGAAAATCCTGGTATTGCAGGGTTGGCTGGAAACAGCAGATCATGAGAGGGAACCCCAATATCCCAGGTATGGGATGAACCTTGGGGTCCCATCACCCTGCAGCAGATGCACAGAAGCTCCTGAAGAACCTGGTGGCTGAGGACCACCCACGGCAGGGGACACGGCGGCAGAGATCTCGGTCTCTGCCACGTGCGTGCCTGCATTTCCTTGGGACGGCCAGCATCCTCTTCCGCACCCCTCCGAGACCAAAGAAGTCCTTCCCGTTCTTGCTACAGGTGGGCAGGGCAGGGCCAGGCTTTGGCCTTCAGGGTCTTGGCTGTGAAGAGTCCTGTGCACCTATAGGGATGGGTGTCATAAGTGCAGGTCAGGGGACAGGTGGCTGGAGAGCAGCACTTGTGGAAGGGACCTCGGGGTGCTGGTCGACTGCAGGCTGAACGTG
The DNA here is from genome assembly GCF_004798865.1 of Varanus komodoensis. Lineage (NCBI taxonomy): Eukaryota > Metazoa > Chordata > Lepidosauria > Squamata > Varanidae > Varanus > Varanus komodoensis. The sequence continues at coordinate 250,615 of NW_025336481.1, read as the reverse complement.
AGCCAGCCGTGTGATGCGGTGGCCAAGAGGGCGAACGCCACCCTTGGGTGCATAGCCAGAAGTGTGGCTTCTAGATCGAGAGAGGTATTGCTACCACTCTATGCGACTCTGGTGCGCCTGCAACTGGAGTATTGTGCTCAGTTTTGGGCCCCTCATTACAGCAAGGATACAGCCAGGTTGGAGTCAGTGCAGCGTAGGGCCACAAGGTTGGAGGCCGATTTGCAGGGGAGGCCGTATGAGGCGAGGCTGAGGGAACGGGGTCTCTTCAGCCTGGAGGAGACTCCGAGGGGGTCTGTTCGCGACATACAGGTATGTGAGGGGATGTCACATGGAGATGGGTGGAGACCTGTTCTCCCCTGCAGAGGAAGGCAGGATGCGCTCCAAAGGAGCAAAGCTCAGGGAGCCCAGGTTCCATTTGGATGCCAGGAAGCACTTCCTGACAGTCAGGACCCCGAGGGTGTGGGATGGGCTTCCCTGGGAAGTGGTTGAGGCCCCATCGGTGCGGGTGTCCAAGGACGGGCTGGACGTGCGCATGGTGGGCATGTTGTGAGCGGAGCCGGCTCGTGAGCCGGCACGACAAAGTAGAATCTCCAGTAAAAGCCGCTAAGAAACGCTTGAGAAAGGCCAAAGCAACCCTTTGTGCTGCTCTCGAGCTTAGACTTTGGGATGGCGTGCCTGGATAAGCTGAAAGTGCTCTCTCCCCAGCACTTTCGGACCATCTAAGCTTTCCATCCCAGAACCTGACAGGGCAGGGGAACTGCTGGCTTCCCCTGACTCTTGCTGGGAGGGCGAAAGCCGCTGCTTCCGGCCAAGACCACCGCCCTGGAGAGCGCCACAAAAAGGACTCGGTTTAAATAAAACGTGCCCGTGTGCTTGGAAGACAAAGTGCGCATGAGCTCCGGAGCGTGGCCTGCAGGAGCCCACAGGGCGCTGTACTCTTGAGCCGCGCTCCCAGCCCTATTCCTGGCCCAGTCATGCCCAACGAGGCTCTGGGGCCGCAAGGGTTCCCCCGGGGGCCTGTGCTCGGTGCATGGGGTGTCGGGGGCCAATTTGCTCCCAAGCCTTCGCTCCACGTGCCGCCCCATGGCCGGGGCTAGAGATGTCCAAAGGAGCGCCTTCTCCCACATGAGATGGCTGGTGTTGGAGGAATGCGGAAGAGAGCCTCCTCTGCTTTCTGGCCGCCGGCTCGCAGAGGGCCCGGCCTCCAGGGGCCCGGCTGGCAGCTCTTGGCCCCCGCTCCACGAAGCCTTCCTGTTTCGCGGTGCCTTTGCCTGGGCCCAGCCCCCCCCCCCCACTGCTGTGATTATCTGACTTCTGCTTCTTCACTTCATTTTCGTTTGGCCTATATTGTTTAATGGGCAGTATAATGTTTTGCTTGATGTCTTGCGTTGCCTAGCGAGCAGTGAAATGTTTTAATCAACATAAATAATGCACTTTTCAAATTAAAAAATGGAAAATGTCTTTGGATAGTGGAGGACGAAAGGCAGGATGGTGCATGAGACTAGGCATGCTAACAGCCGTTTTATGAACTGCCGACTCTCCAGCCACGACGAGAACCTTGATGCCTCGAGCTGCGTCGGGACAAGGGGAGCTGCAGCCAGACGCCATGGGGGTCCGGCCTTCCTGATGCAAACAGAAGGCAAAAAGGCACCCACTGCTTCAGGTGAAAACAATCTGTGACTATTTGGGGGTGCCTTGGAGGAGAGCAGAAGGCAGGCAATCTGTGAGGGACGCAGAATAACGTGGGGCGGAATGCCATGCGAGGGCAGAGCGCAAGACAGCCGATTCCTCCCCGGACGCCTCAGCCTGGGCTGGACTGCCCCTTAGGTCAACCCCAGGGCTGCTCTTGCCCCTAGAAGGAGGAGCTGCTGCTTTCCTAGCAGAGCAAGGCTTTCAGCTGGAGGCAGGGACACGGTGATGCCGCCTCCCCAGCCCTCTGTCTCCCAAATATTCCTGCGTTCCCCTTCCTTCCGCCGAGCCTATTTCTGGACCAAACTGCCCAGGCTGGAAAATGTTGCCTCTCCAAGACGGAAAGGTGGCTGCGGCCTCCTCAAATATTAATTTGCTGCTTAACCATCGTTCAATATTTGCAGAAGCTCTCCAGCTCCCTCGGTCATCCAGCAGACCACAGCGACGGGGAAGCGGCATCTGGGCCTTCGGGAACTGATCTCCGGTGTTTGCCGAAGGCAACGCTGAGCTCGCTGCGCCTGTGAAGGACATCGCATCGGCTTGCAGTCGCATGCGCTCAGCCGTCTCGGCCTCCTCTCCCTATCATTCTGCTTTTGGAGTGTTCCTGGTGATGGGAGAGTGCCGCATTTTGGCCATGTAATTTCAACTAAGTGGTGCCTTCTTGAGCCTTTGCAGTGGAGCCCGCGCAACCCGCAGCCAGGAGAGACTTCTGGGCAGACTCCCCTTCGCCAGGAGGGGCCTCCGGAAGGGGACTCCTGGGGCCACGGGCCGGCCAGCAAGTGGAGCGGCCGCAGCCTCGGGCCAGGTGCTGCCGAGGGGGCCCAGGGCCAGGGCCAGGGCCTGAGACAGGCAGGGAGGGAGAAGCCTCGCAGCCCAGGTCCTTTCTGGCCAAGGAGAGGCTGGCCTCTCTTGGCTGCGGGTGCACATTTGTTCTGGAATGACTGGGAGACGAAACCGACGGGGCCCATTCATGGCGCTTCACTCATGACGGAACATGCACAATGGAAGGGAACGGCTCCACGACGGGCCGCTCCGGACCTGCTTCGCGCAGTCTTGCTTACCTCGCTGGCAGCCACGTCGCTTTGCAGCCACCGAGAGAGGAAGGAGGGCAGCTGTGCCGGCGTGCCGGTTGCATTTTCTGCTGGCGATCCAGCCGGCCCTGCGCTAGGTTCCAGCCAGGACGGAACCCTGCGAGAGAGAACCCTTGCCAGACCTCGGTCAGACTAAGAAGCAAGTTGCTCGTCTCTGAGCTGCTTCCTCGGATGCCAGTTCGGAACAGGGAGTCGCGGCAGAGAAGAGCGGGGGCAGACACGCAAGGAGCCGCCGGAGAGGCTTCTGCAATCCAAGGCACGCCTCCAGGCGCACGCCTGGAGCCGCCCGGCTGCCTGGGCATGGTGGGAGGCGCAGGCCTTCCTTTGCAGGCAGTTGTGGGCTCCCCCCAGCCCCTCAGGCTGCACTGCACAGGACTGCCCCTTCAGAGCCCGCCTGGGGCATCTCTGTGGGAGGGTGGCCCTGGGCTGGGGGCGGGCGGGAGGCCTAGCCGAGGAAGTCTGGGCCAGCCACACGCGGGGCAAGAGACAAGCAGGAGCTCTGAGCAAGTGCAAGCAGGCAGCTCCTTAAGACTGAGGCAGGCGAGGCAAAATGAGCGAACGTGGAGCCAAGTCCGGCTCCCCAGCTCCCTCCATGCCTTGGGGCGCCCCCACCTGTTATCCGTGGGTAGCACGGAGCGCTGGGCCAGGACTTGGGGGGCGTGGGTTCTGGTCCCCCCTCCACCCTGAAACTCTTGGGCAAGGCCGGACTCCCCGCCTGCAAGGCTGTCGTGAGGACGACGTGTGGGACAGGAGGGCCACGGAGGCTCCTTGCAAGAGGACTGTCATGTGGAGGGGGGGCCGTGGCCTGTGCTCCCCTGCGGAGGAAGGCAGGATGCGCTCCAAGGGAGCCAAGCTCAGGGAGCCCAGGCTCCATCTGGATGCCAGGAAGCACTTCCTGACAGTCAGGCCCCCGAGGGTGTGGAATGGGCTTCCACGGGGGGTCGTTGAGGCCCCATCGGTGCGGGTGTTCAAGGATTAGGCTGGACATCCACATGGTGGGCATGTCGTGAGCGGAGCCGGCTGGAGCCGGGGGCCAGAGATCCGACACTGTCATGCAGTGATTACTTTTTCCGCCCTCCCGCCTGGCATTAAACGATTCTGCCAAGGCCTCGAAGGAGAGGGGAGCAAGTGGCCGGGTGAGGTGGCGCTCTGCTCCGTCGCACGCCAGGAGCACCTTCCGGCACAGGCGGCTCTCCGACACGCACGTGGCAGCGGCCCTCCCCGCCCACGGAGAGGTCCAACGCTCGCCCTCGGCCCGCTTGCGCCTGCTGAAAGCAGAGACGCTTCCCGGTATACACAGAGCAATCTTCCCGGCAAAAGCCGCAGACGGCTTACAGGGAGGCTGGCCGGGGAGGAGATGTTTTTATTTTTCTCGCAAATATTTGCTCTCCATGAATCCAAACGAGCTCGCAAAAGGCTCCCTCGCCTGCACTTCGCGTGCCCTGAGTGCTGCTGCAGGGAGTGGAAGACGGCAGGCAAGCTTGCAGAAGCGAAGCCAGGCAGAAGCAGCGAGCGCCTGCACCGCCGACCGGCTGCGGCAAACGCGGGGCTGAACGGGGAAACTGCCACGCCAGATCTGCTCCGAGTCGGCGGCCACTGTCACGAACGCCACGCACGGAGATCCTTCCGCTTGCAGCTGCCACCCGCCACCTCCCACTGCGCATGGTGCAAGCGGGCCTGAAACGGAGCGCACGCTGGTCAGAGGCGATTTGAGGCCCCGATCCTGCTTTCGGTGCTGGGCTGAGTCCCGGGGGCCACTGAGGCCAGGCAGCCGAAGCCCTGCTCGGGGCCGAATCCCGCGGAGCGCGTCCCGGATAGCTGGCTGCCCAGGACCTGCCTGAAGACCCGTGCGGCGGAGGGCGCCCCCAGCTGAGGCATGCAGAGGCCTGGCCTGAGCGCTGAGACCGGGGAGCTTTCCTGCTGGCCAAGCCAAACCGGCCTTCCTGAACTTCCCCCACACGTGGAGCCCCACAGTCGCAGGCGGTGCTGTAACCAAGGCATCTCTCGTGAAGGCGCTTGGGGGGCGCCCGTCCGCACAGACAGCCCCAGTCCCTTGGGATCGGGGGACAGGCGTGGCCGAGTCCTCTGCCCCACAGGTGTGGGCGATCCTAATTTGGAGGAATAATGAGAACTAGAACCTTAGCTCCATTCAGTCGGGCGTATTTGCCTGAGGAGGGCTACAGAAAAGCTGCCCCGGAGAAGGTCCCCGCGGTGGCAGCCAAAGTGCCTCCGTGGCCCGGTCTGAGTGGCACGAGAGCTCGTGGGTCCGCAAGCCGGGAGGGCCGCCTGCCACTTCCACGTCCCGTCAGCACGGACGGTGCGTGCCTCCCGCGGGCCTGGAGGTCTGGGTGACGGAGCAAGCTGGTGGGCCAGCGCGGTTGGCTGGCTGGCGAATCGCTGTGCCGATGAGCCCGGTGCTGCAGGTGCGGAGGACGCGCTGAGCTGCCCGTGCTCGCTAAGGAAGCGCCATGGGGGAAAGCGCTCAGCCGCTTGTGCGGAGCCGTCCGCGGGCAGCGAAGCCACGGTCCCACAAGCGGCACGCACTGGCCCGAGGCCCGCGGCCCCCGCCTCTGCAGAGACGCGCGCCCCCTTGCTGCCACCCGCCTCCTCTGCCACGGCACGGATCGCTTCTCTGGCACACAAACAGCGCGAGGGAGAGGCTTCCGTGGCCTCGGCAAGCGCGGCTTTATAGCATTCCCCTGTCATAAACTGAGAAAATCAGGATGAATAAATCTTTCAGGAAACAAAAATCAGGGGAAATAAAATGAACTCAATGGGGAAACGCAGATAAACAGAATTGAAAGCGCCTGCTGGGACAGCTTGGTGCTCCCATAAAGCGGAGATATACGGGCGAGCTGGCACTTACCTCCCGCCCTGAGCGCGCCCTCACTGCTGCAGCCGGCCGGGCAAGAGGGACTCGGCCCACGCAGGGCCGGCAGCCGCCAGCAGAGCGCCTTCCGGGCAGCCATGCCCAGTGGCTCTCCAAGACCCCCACGCTGCGCCACGGAGCCCTTCGGCCAGAGGCCCTTCGACCCCAACAAATCTCAGTGGACGGGCCAGTCCACCCGTGTCCTGTCCGGGCTGTGGCCAGGCGGAGTCCCACCCATTGCTCTGGGACCCGGGGGCGAGGCATGCGCCCCCCCCCCCACATCCTCAACCGCGTGGCCAATGGTAACCTGCTCCGTCCATTGCTGGTGCTCGAGGAACGAGCCTTCTGTCTACCCCGAATCTTGGGTCACGCCCTAAGGGGTGGCCCCAAGGCCTAGCATGGTGGGAGGGGCATTCTTGAGTAGCCCCCAGCTCTGCTCTTGCTGCCTCCAGGCTCGGCTCCCACAGGGCGCCTGCTGGACCCGAGCTGGTTCCGGGCTCAGTGGCCTGGGCTCCTTCCAGAGCCTGGCCAGAGCACAGGGCTGACCTGCCCTCTGCTGAGCCAGTCACTGTGCTCCGTGGCTGAACCAGAAATCCCCTGGGACTGGCAGCTCCCAGCTCAGCCCAGCTCAGCTCGGCAGCCCCCAGGGTTTCGGGTCCCCCCACGGTGGGGGGCACCCAGGCCCTGGAGCAGCCTCCCCAAAGAGGGATGCCCGGACCGCTCGGAAGTGAGCATCAGTCGCGCATTTCTGTTGGCCGCAGTGGCTGCCATGGTGGGCTGTTGCTCCGGCATGATCTGTGTGTCCCTGGGTTTTCAAGTCATAGCCTCTGTTTCTTGCAATCCCGGTATTTGGATTTAATTGCCCCGTGATGGCAGGAGCGCCTTTTGGAGACGAGGCCAGGCCGCAGCTGCAGCACGCTGGTGAGGGAGGGGAGCAATCGAATGGAGAGGAGAGGCCTGCATTTTGGCCATGTGACATCAGCCGGCCCGGCTGGGGGCCAATGATGCAGCCCAGTCCTGGCTGGCCGGGCAGTCCCAAGAGGGGCGCTGGTGCTTGATGCCCCCTGCAGCCAGCAGGGGCAGCTCTGCCAATCCAGAAGCCTTGACCTGTGGTCCTGTCAGGGTTCCATTCCACTCCCTGGGGATCCCTGGGTTGTTTCTCTCCCAAGCAACCAGGATCATAAGCCGAGAACTAACCCTGGCTCAGGACTCTGCCTGTTAGCTCCCCAGGCAGCGCTTTCCCGAGAGTGAGGCACCGGGGAGGTTCGCCAGGTGCCTGGTTGCCGCTAACCGCGCGGGCGAGCCGTGTGCCCTCGCTTGCTGTGCGGACAAAGCCCGGGGCCAGGGGAGGAGGAGGAGGCCATTTTCCAGCCTTAATGGCTTCATCGCCTGCCTGGCATGCTGGGCCATCACCGGGGAAGAGCAGGCTGGAAATGAGTGGCGACGGCCGTAACTGCCTCTCCGGCAGCCGGCAGAGAGGGCCTCTCCGGCCGGCTTGGCCGGCAGCGTGGGAGGGGCACTTTGCTGCAAGGCAGGAGAGGGATCGTGCGGTGGGGGGGCTCCTGCACCTTGGAGTGCCCCTCTGCCTGGTGGCTCATTAGCTGCGCTCGTTAAGGCCGAGGCTGCGGAAGGGCACCTGCTGTGAGCGAGCAGCTCGTGGACTTCCAGGCAGAGTCTCTTCCCCAGCAGCTGCGGCGGCTTCCCTCCGTCTTGCTTCTGCAAGGCTGACGCGGTGTCGCTCGTGGCCACGGCTAATTTGCAGGACGAGCGGCACCGTGAACCCGGTGTGCCCGGCAGCTCTGTCTTCTGCCACCCATCAGCGGCGCATGACAGACTCGGCGGCGGCTGCCAGGCAGCGCTCTGCACATGTGCCACGGCCCTCTTTGACATCCCCCATAGCCCGCCCTCCTGGTTTGGCGAGGCTTTTTAACTTTACAATAACCTTGTGGGGGGGGAGCTTTTAATTTCCGCAAGCTGCAGCCGCCCGCCTTTCCGCTCCAGAACGACGGCAGCCGCCCCACTTCCCTTCCCGTGGCAGCGAATTCCACCATGGAGCGGGTCAGTGTGGAGAAGCGCGTCCTTCAACCTGTCCTGATCCGCTCATCAGTCGCCTCATGGAGGGATCCCACCGGCTGCTCGGAGGCTACACGAGAGGAAGACATTGCGCCTCACTCCACACCAGGAGTCATTTTAAACCCCGCTGCCATTCCTGCCCCCCCTCACTTGCCCTTTCCTCTGGGCTGAACAGTCCCTGTCATCAGGGGTGCCGCTCGGGGGGGGGGGGGGGGGGCTTCTCCAGCCCCCGATCAAACCCAGTTCTTCCTATTGTGCCTGGAAACGGCATGAGCCTGTGAAGCTCCTTGTTCCCTGCAATTAACTGAACGGGCCGGGCTGGGGTTTCTGAGGGCTCTTCAGAGAGAGGAGGAGCCCCTTCTGCAGGTGTCCACAAGACAGGGAGAGGCGTCCGGGAGCAGAGCTGGCCCTCCAGCCGAGCTCTGCAAACGCCCCCCTGGCTCTGGCCAGCCCCGGCCCCCCAGGTGTCCAGCCTGGCCCTTCAAGAAGAACATAATGCCGCCCCGTACAGCGGAATCCCCCGTGCGATTCCATGAAAGAAGCCACCGCCCTGGGCTTGCAGGAGCTGAGCAGGGCTGCAGGGACGGGCACCTGGCGGGAAGCGCGACCCACAGCCGTGCAGCGCAGAGGGGCCGCATCCCGGGCCCCTCGCGTGCCTGGCCAGCCTCCAGAGCACCCCCACAGACTCGAAGCGCATCCGTCAAACGCCCCTTGAAAAGGAGGCCCAGCCAGGGAAGAAAGGAAGCCTCCAGGGAGGCGGAGGACGGGCCTGTCGGCACTTCGCTGGCGCTCTGCTCACGCCCGCCTTGCGGGGACCAGGATGGTGGGAGGTGGGGCCCTGCCAGCACAGCTGATGCTCTCACTGCAGGGAGGGGAGGGGAGGGGAGGGGAGGCACAGCCCCCTGCCCCCAAGCCCCTCCCAACAGGAGAGGGGCTCAGTTCAGCCCTGGCAAATTCCGAGCTCGACCTGTCAGGAGCTGGAGGGTTTCTCCTGCTGCTGGAGACGCCTGGTGAAACGGACCCTCCCTGGGCCGCTTGTGCCCAGCTCTGGCACCAGACGGGGCCCTTGGGCGCAGCGCAGGCACACGCGGGTCGGGCGAGGGAGGGCCCGCACCCAGCGAGGCCTGTGGCGGCTGCATCTCATCTCGGGCTGCCTCGCGCTCCCTTTCCCTGCGGCCCGTGTCTGCGCTCGCTCGCTCTTCCTTGCTGGAGAGCCGACGGCACGCCCAAGTCAGGGAAAGACTTGCCCTGCAGCGTTTCGCTCCTGCCCTCCGGACACGACTGACGCCCTCCAGGGCCCGACTCTCCCCCCAGCTGGTCAAATTAATGTGGCCCCACAAATTCCTAGGCAAACTGTCCGGCGAGCCCCAGGCCCCCTCCAGAGAGCTGGCAGAGGATGGGCTTTGTGTGCCTTGTGGAGGATGTGCTTGCAAAGCTGGAAGACAGTTCCTCGCGCTTTCTCCCCCGAGCGACTGCACAGACCCATTGGCCCAGCCGCTGGGGCCAGTTCAGGGGTTCGCGTTCCGGCTCATCCAGCAGACCATGCTGGGCCCTGAGACTTGCACCCAGTTCCTGTCCACAAATCCTTGCCTTTCACTGGAGTCTGAGGGCTGCGAGAGGAGCTGCCCCTCCACTGAGGTGAATGGGGACATTGCGCATGGAAAACCTCGCAGTGCGCACGAGGCTCTAGAGCTGGATGCTTCGTGCAAACAGCAGCCTGCAGATTTGCCCGGCTTGCAAAAGTCCAGCCGGCTTCCAGCAGCAGACAGAGGGGCTGGGAAGCCGAGTGCTTCCGGCAGGACTCTCTTCCCAAGCTGAGCTCAGCCAATCCAAGGGGAGAGGCAGCGTCCCCACGGCTAGGGAAGCGCCTCCGCATTTAGCACAAGCGGCCGAGTGCTGCCTGGCAGCAGGCCGCTGGTTTGGCAGAAAGAAGCTGCGGGGAAAAGCTCCATCAGACCCTTTCAGGCAAGGGGCTTCCGGACCGGTGAGCCGCTGCGGGAGGGCAAAGGGACTGGGCAGCAGCCCCTCGCACGGAGCGGGGCCCGCCGCCTTCCGCAGAAGCCCCAGGGCCCGCCCTCGGGAGCTGCCTGCGACTCCTCTGTGCCCACAGAGCCGCTGGCTGCCGGGAAGGGCCGCCAGGGCCCCGCTCCAGGAGTGCTGCTCCTGCTCTTGCAATCGCAGGGCGCTGGTGCCTGCGGTACATGCCTGAGGTCATCTTCCGGGCCTCTCCTCTGCTTTCTGAGCATTTTCTCGCTTTTTTTAGAACAAAGATAATGAGCTATTAACAGACCAGCACACTGCAAATGCTCCCACGCGCTCACCATGCCCCATCCCACACGCCACCTTCTGGCTGTGTGATGGAATGCCTGGAAAGGTGGCAAGAGAAACCTGGGGAAAGGTGCGCCCCGGAGCCGCCCGTGATCCTGCAGAGAGGGGATGGAGCCCCGGGCAGCAGCCTCTGCAACGCGCCGGGTCAAATGGCTCACAAGGCCAATGGGGAAAGGGCAGGGGGCCCGTCCTTCGGGTGCTGTGCACCTTTTGCCAAGGCCAGGCAGGCCTACAAGCCACGAGGGAGAGGGCAGGGAAGGGCAGGGAGCTCCGGGCCGGGAGAGGCAGCCGCAAGCGGAGCGCGAGTGTCGAACCCCCACCCAGAGAAGCAACCGGGAAAACAGCTACACCCGAAGCCAACAAGGGCACTTCTCTTCTTCTCCTGCTTGCATCACCTGGAGCTCCACTGACCTTTGGGCAGTGGGGGATAATTTCATTTCTCCCATATCCAGCACACCCGTTGCCTGCGCCCCCCGGCGCTCCCTGGCGTGCCTTCCCCAGTGGCTGGGCTCCCAAGAGCTCGTCCCGTGGCAGCGTGTGGGAAGAGGCGACGCAGCTGCTTCCATGGTGGCACTTGGGGGCCGAGCGATGCTGGATCCATGGAGGGAGCGCTGGGGGCTTGGAGTGGGGTTTCCAGGGCACAGGAAACTGAGGCAGTGCCAAAGGGACCGGGAAGGCGCCCGCTGCAAGGGCCGGGAATTGTCCTGCCTGGCTCCTCACTCACGTGGCTGCTGGGTGTGGCGGTGGCGGTGGCAATGATGAGGAGGGTGGAGAAGGAGTGCATCCTGCCTTTCCACTGAAATAACGCTCAAGCCGGCCAACAACAGAAATGAAAGCTGGGTGCAAAATCAGAATTAAAAGATAAAGCACAGCAAGGAGAAAGGCAAGTGGCACCCCCAGTTTGCAACCTGCTCCAGCAAAGCAGCCAGCCTCTGAGCAGCAGCCCTTTGCTTGCCCCGGGGGGCAGCGGAGCCGGCCGGCCTCCATCCGTGGGGAGACCCCACGCCTGGTGGGGAGCCACCCCCAAGCAGGCCCTGCTCTTTCAAGGGTGCCCAGGAGGGAGGGCTCTCAGTGCACCAAATAATTGTCATTTGGGGAGAGCATGGAGCCCGTGGGCCCGTGGACTGGAGCACCGGACCTTGCCCGTTGGCCTACCAGTGCCCGCAGCTCTGCCCGTGCAGATGTGCCCTGCAGGGTGCATGCGGGAGAACACGGGCGGCCTCGGACTGAGCCGGGCCAGGGAGCCTCCCGCTGACTTCCAGCCGCTCCCCAGAAACCCAGACAGGGAGAGGCATCAGCACCCCAGGACCCGCGTCTTAAAGTGAAGAAGGCCCTCCGGGTGGCCAAGCGGTGCCTCCACGCGTGGCTGCCGCCCCCCAGCGCCCCGCCGGCCTCAGCAAGGGGAACACGCTCCTTTCCATGCCGGGACAAGGGCCACCCGCCGCTCTCTGCCTGCCTGGCGGGCGGGAGGGCCCCCTTTCTGGGCCTGCTCGCCTGGGGAGGGACGGAGGCTGCATAGGACAGAGGGGGCTGCCACGCTCGCAGCCCCCGAAGTGGGAAAGCGTCACTTGCAGGGGGTCCCGGTGGGGAGCTGGGCCTGGCTATCAATATCCCTCCCGCTCCCCACTCCCCAGGTGCTTTAACGACTGTTACTATGTGCGGGGTGGAGACGGAGTGCCGCTCCTCTCTCTGCCTTCCGCGAGCCCCTGCTCAGCATTCATGGTTGATTATGGTTGGGCGAGTCCAGGCGTTTGAGAGACCTAATTGCAGCGCAGTCTCACTCCAGCGGCGAGCGCCGCCCCCTCCACCTCCCCCCGCCCCGTGCAGGCCACCTGGCCTGGCAGCAGAGAAGCGCCGGGCCGAGCCACTGGGCAGCCGAGCTCAGCCGCCCGACTGCCCTCTTCCGGGAGGCGAGCAAAGCAGCTGCTGTCCTGCCCGGGCCAAGCCGGGTCGAGCCCACGGCGTGCGGGTTGCCGTTTCCGCGGTGGTGAAACTACTCCGGTCCCCATTCACAGACGCAGCGCTGGCCCAGGTGGAACTATTCTCTGCTTGGCTCAGCAACTCCTCTCCCAGCTCCTCCCCACCACCGGATCCTGCGACGAGGGATGCTGCGGGGACTGAGCCCGGGAGCAGGGCCCTGCCAGGCGCCGAAGACCCACAGCTCAGCCCTGCAGACACGGAGGAGGATCCGTCTGCCCGTGCCCGGGCGCATCGCAAACGCAGGCACGACCGACAGGAGTCACTTCAGTGTCACCCCACTGGCCCTGCCCTGCCCTGCCGACTTGGCTTTACTCTGCCCTGCCCTTCTCCACAACAGTGCCCTGGAAAGTGCCCCCCACCAGGGCAGCTCCGCGGAGAGTCACAAGAACCCGTAAGGACCCCCTCCTTTGGCACTCGGTGCCCCAGCCGTTGCAGCAGCCACTGGGAACGTGCCCCCCCCGACCTTCTGCACAGCGAGGAGCACCGGCCAGGAGCGCTTCGGTCCTGCCGGATGAGAACTGCCTGGCACGCTCCGCATCCGGCGGGCAGGACTGAAAATCCAGGTGCAACGCGCCGATAGCGAGCGGAGCCCAGTGTGGCGAGGCGAGGTGCAGCCGGGCACTTCGGGGCGGCTGAGAGGGACTGACTGGCCCTGGGGAAGAGCACCCCGTGGAACCTCCAGGGTCGGAGGGAGCCTGCCCCAGAAGCAGGGTGCGGGAGGTGGGAGCCACTGCATGGCGGGCAAGCTTGGCATGGGCCGGCCGGCCCCTGCAAGCGCACGGGGGCGGTGGGGCTGCTTCTCTCTGTGTGGGTGGAGGCATCTGCGGAGGAGGGAGAGCGTGGGGCGGGGGCTGGGGGGGGTCTGCGGCAGAGGACAAGCATTCCCCGAGGCATCTCCAGCTAAAGGGGGTCGGCACTGGGGAAATGGGGCACCTGACTCCCCGGAGAGGTGCTGCCAGCCGGGGCGCATGGGACACCCGGGCTGCTGGCCTGGCGTTCGGCAGGGCTGCTCCTCCCGGTGTTACGGCAGATGGGTTCCTCCAGTGTGGAAGCAGCTCCCGGCAAGCGCAGCATTCGGGACCAGCCGGCCGGGCGGCCGCTGGAGGGCCGAGGCGCCCCCCTCCCTGGAGCGGCTGCTTGGCCTTTGTGTCCTGCAGGGCCAGCCACCCGTGACTGGTCTCTGGCAGGCAGAGCCCCCCCCCCCCCCGCCATCTGGCCTCCATTGTTCGGGCTTTGCGGGCTGTCGGCAGAGGAGCAGCTCCTTCCGTAATTATGCGATTGCCCTTTTCCAGATGAAGGAGCGGCCTTGGCTTGGCGGCCTGGCAAGTGGCTCGGAGTGCAGCACGGGAGGGCGATTGTTTTCTGAGTGGGTGGAGAAGAATCGTTTCCCTGACCCTATTTATTGCCATATTAGTGGCAGAATTATCTCAAATTTGCACTGTAAATTAAAGACAAAAACTCCGCCAGCCAGATCAGAGATAGCCATCAGGACTGGCTCACCTTGCCAAGGAATCTGAATTAACCTTGAAACCTGCAGGCGCTTCTAATCCGCACTGAGCATCGCCAGCGGGAGGTGGGACCGGCCGGCCGGGGGGGGGGGGGTGGGGGGGGCGGGGGGGGGCTTCTGGCTTAGGGTTGCCGGGCGGAGGGGATGCAAGGCTGGGATCCCTTCCCGGCCGTTCTGGCTCCAGAGCATCCCGCAAGGGCCGCGAAGGCAGATGCTCCTGGGACAGAGGAGGGGGACCATGCCTGGCGAGCGGGAGGCTCCCGCCCTCGCTGCGGGCTGCTCAGGACCAGGTTCCCCTTGGCGGATGCTGGTTCTTTCGAGCCACAGATCCTGTGACCCCCGAGTGCCAATCCACCTGCCTGTGGTGGGTCGGGGCCTCCGAGGCGAGAGCAAAGGCGAGAGGTTTATGGGGCCTTGGCGAGCTAGCCCAGACTTCGCGTGGCTGCGCTCGGCCCGGGAGCTGTGGCCAGAACCCAGACAGGCGTCGCTGGGCCAGACACCTGCTGGGAGGCCCGGGCTCTCGCAGGGCCAGCTTCCAGCAGCCCCTGCACGGACTGGAGCAAGGCTGGGGAGGGCCACACTGCCCGGGTTGGGGGGCGGGGTGCTGCTGGCCTGGCTCTGCATGCATTTCTCCAGAGCAGCTCTGTTTATTTCCTGAGAAAACCTCAGACATGGCTCCTCTGACCCAGAGCTGAAGCGAAATTGGAGGAGGCAGGGAATGAATTGCAAAATGTGATGCATTTCCAAAGTTGCCGACTGCGATTTGCAGCAGGAGGCGCCTGGCTCGCTTGCAGACGCTCCCAGATGGCACCCCAGGACGGGCGTGGAGAGACCCGTGCCTGAAATGCCGGAGCCGAGTGGCCGGGCCAGAGGGAGACCCCTCCCAGGGGGCGGACCGGCAGGCAGAAGGGCGCGCTCGGGGGTCAGCCCACCCCCTCGTTGCTTCCCTGCTGACAGCCCCTGCGTCTCCCAAGAATGCTGAAGTATTCCTGTTTTCCCTGCCTCCTGTCAGTAGGAATATTCGTGTTTGGGACTCTGACAGGCTTCCGTGCAGAATTCCTTGGATGTTGTGCTGAGAGTGTTGGAGACAGAAGAAAGGGATAAGATGAAGGCCCAGCTGTGCCACTTGCTGTGGTGGGGGCGGGGGGGGGGGCAGGGCCAGCGCTGGGGGGGCACTCCATGCCACTCCCTGTTGGGCCTCTTTGGAGGTTCTGGGGGGGAGGCAGGTGCGTTCTCAGCCCCCCGTGGCTCCCACGGTTTGCTCTGCAGTCACGTTGAGCTCTGTGTGCAACTTCTGGGGTGGGGCAGGCAGGAAATCTTTGCAGATCAGCCCATTCCCGATCGACTTCCTTTCAAGGGTCCCGTCGGAGGCGGCGCCTTAATCGACGACGGGGTCGCTATTTTGTATTAGCACCTTTAAGTCACCCACGGGGGCAGGGGAGTGGGGGCCTTTGTGCCACTGGACTGGCCCGTGCCCAGGTGGGGTCAGGCATCCCGTGGCGCTCCCTGGCGCTGGTCTGCCGGCAGCAGCACCGGACACCAGCCCGGCCACCGCAGCGCCTCCCGTCCCCGGTGGAGCACTGCTCTCTTCCAGAGTGCGCCCACACCACGAACTGGCGCTCGCCAGCTGATGATGCAGGACAGCTCGGCCCGCGTTGCGCACCCAGAACCCCCCTCGGCTGCGGGCGCCTTTTCTCTCTGCCTCGGCTCCTCTTGAACTTCCTTTCCATGTCCCCTTTGCCAGTTCGCCCTCTTGACTTCCGCAGTGGCCGGAAGCAGTGCTTGGCAGGCCCTGACACTTAACACGGGCGATGAACCGAAGGCCCACCCAGCCCTCGCAGCCGGGGCGGGCCCCTTGTTGTCCCCGGATGCATTTCCCACAACTCCCCTCAGCATCGGCCCCCATGGCGAGGACAAGGCAAGCCCCACTCGAAAGGGAGCTGGATGGCCCTGGCGTGGCCTTCTCAGAACACGGGCAAAGAGAAAGCGGCCCTTCCACACCTCCCGACCTGCTGGGCAGATCTCGAGTCCTCCTGCCAGACTGGGGAGAGAAGCGGGGGTGTCTTCTTGCCGCCCCCTCCCCTCCCGTGCCGCCTCTTAAAGGGCAAGCGCCCTCTTTCCTTTGAGGAGCGGGCTCGGGACATCTGGCCAAGGCTGCCGCAGCCGGGCACCGCGTCTCTGGGGGAGCGACGGAGGGTGCCTCTCCGTCCTGGGGGAGGGCAGCGCACTGGGAACAGCGCAGAGGGTCCCCGCAAAGGCGCCACCATCTGCAGGAAACCGTGCGCAGGACTGAGATCCAAGCTGGGAGCTGCCCGAAGACTTCGGAGGTGGCCCGTCGCACCCCCCGTCGGCTCATGGCAGCAGTAGCCCCTTGCGGGATGAGCTTCTTGACTCTGGCCCTGCCCTCTGGCGCAACCAAAGTCCAGGGCCCTCCATCCTGCATGTGACGGAGAGCTGAAGATGGCTCCCGCCCCGTCTCCTCCAGGCCAAGTTCCGTCAGCCCCCGTCTTCTCGCCCGCCTGCAGACATGCCCACCTCTGTCCCTGCGCTCACTACCAGGCACTCGTTCAACCACAGTGCCCAGAACCGACACGGTGCCCACGCCAGGGCGGACCGAAGCAGAGCAGCGACATCGCTTCTCACGATCTGGACACGATTCGCCTCTGATGTCACCTAGAATCGCATTGGCCTTGCAGTTGCCACATCCCACGCCTGCTCTGCAAAAACCCGGGTCCCTCTCGCACGGAAGGCTGCCAGGCCAGGTGCCACCCTTCCGATTTGTCCATGAGACTCGCCCTATTGTGGCATGTGGAGCCCTGTGCTCTTTGTGCTCTTGGCCCCCTTCGCCATCCTGCCAACGTCCTCTTGAGTCCAGTTCCTGCCTTCTCCACGGGATCGGGTCCCCGGCCCGGTCTGGCCTCAGCTCCAGCTCCAGCTCCAGCTCCAGCTCTGACGAGCACCTCCTCTCCTCCGCCAATCAAGGCGTCTCTAAGGACCTTGAAGCAAAGCCGGGCACTGCCTCCTCTCCGGGCTGAGCACCTCCAGCTCGCCAGGCGGCGGCGGCAGCAGCTCCGAGGACACATTCCGCTGATCAAGATGCGATGAGGGGACATCAAGATATGCTATGTCTGTAGCGTCCCGGTTATCTACCAGGCAAACAACCTGATTTAACAGCAAGCAAGCAGCAAGCTCGCTTGCTCGCTCCTCTGGTTTAACCAGTTCTTGAAAACTCTGTGCTGAAAAGGGGGATCACTTCACCCCCTGAACTCTCGGAGAAGCCCGCTGAAGCTTTCACCCGAGAGGCAGCCAGTGGCGGCTGGGATGCTCCCTCTGCCGCCTTTGAAGAGGGAGAGAATGAGCTTCTTTACCTCGTCACTGTGTCTGCTTTCCGCTTCTGCACAGACCTGAGACCCAAGAGTGGCTGCCTTGCTGCCTTCCCACCGCGGCAGAGCAGACCAGCACAGGCACGCAAGCGCAGGCACCGCTCTCAGAAACGGCGCCCACTTCCCCAGGCTGGAAAACAGCGAAACCAGGGTCACCGTGCCAGCTCAAGCACACGCCAACAGTGGCAGGCAAGGATTCATGTGCGCGCATTCAAAAGCACACCATCGTCCGCTCCTTGATTTCCTGGCCAGGCCCCTTTACTCATCAGCTGCAGGGGCTGTTGGGCGAGACCTCGGGGTCCTCTGCAACCTGCAGCGGCAAGTGCTGGCCAGCTGAGGGTGGGTCTGCGAGCAGGAGGGAACCCCCCCCCCGCTCCCTCGGAGAGGCCCAGCCTGGCAAGCCGCAGCACCCAGCTGCGTGGGCAGAACAGCTTCCCCTGGGGGCTTCTCACGCTGTCTGAATGAGGTGGGAGAGGGTGTCCAGGTGAGCGTGGAGGTGCTTTGGGGGGGGGGGGGCTGAGCACTGCCGGGCACAAGCCTTCCACCCTCGCCTCCTCAGCTTTTTTGCCATAGGTTCACAGGTAGAAGGAGCCACAGGAGAAAATGGGACAGTCACAGAAAGGAGCAGGTGACATCTGGGGCCCCCCTAGAACCCCTCGTGCGGGGCAGGGGGGTGGCAGGGCGAGCGCCCTGAGCCAGAGAACCCTCCCTGGCCAGAGGAGGCCCCGGCCTCCGTCCCTGGAGGAGTCCCCAGGCGAAAGGGCCTGTGGGCAGGCAACGGGGAGGGAAACCACTGCCCAGCTTGTCTGCGATAAAGCCGTTCCCCCTTCAGACCAGCCTCCTTGGATTCGCTAAGCCAGGGTGGGGAGCCGCAGGGACAGGGGCAGATCTCGTTCTCTGGGGCTGCCCCAGGCGGCCACACACCCTCTCCTCCCCCCACTGACCACCGGGTGGTTTTCTGACCTTTTCATGGCGTCCCATCACCCCCCCCCCCACCTCTCCTAGGGCTCAACTGCAGGCCAGAAGAGATTCAAGCTAAAGAAGTGGGCATTTTTGGCCCTGTGCGTGTCTCCCCAGGGAAGGTTGGCCTTTAGCACAAGGCGGCCTGAGTGCCACGGCCTGCCGAGGCCACATCAAGTTCCTGGCCCCAGTGCCCCCCCCCCCGCCCCCGGAGCTGCCTCATCCTGCTCTGCCATGGCTCTCGTCCGCGTTCCCCGCCTGCAGCACGGGATCGGAAGGGAGCGGGGGGGGGGGCAAAGAACGCTCCTGGTGGAGCAAGCGCTCGCTTCGCTGAGGGGAAGCCAGTGCAGCATGCGGTCGTTGCGGGAAGGGGAGGGGAGGGAAGGCTTGGCCAGCATCTGCACGCTCCTGTGCCGACTCGCCGGCCCCGGAAGCCCAGGGGGCCAGGCACGGGCCGCGGGGAGCCAAGAGGGCCACGGAGAGGGGCTGCAGGCAGCAGGGTTCCCCGGAAGCCGCCCCGCACGTGAAAGGCGCAGGCGCCGGTCAAGGGAGTAGCGGTGTCCATGGCCAGGAGCAGATCGGGGCCACCCATCCCTGAGCCTTATGCAACAGGCAAGCTGCGGGCTCAGACCCATCTCGCTGTACGAAGGGAAGGAGCAGCGTGGGAAAGGATTGCGCTGGAGAACGGGAGAGAAAAGCGCTGGGGAGGAGAAGGGATCGCTACTGGAAGCCCGAGAAAATCCAGCTGCACCCGAAATGTTTCCAGGGAGATAATGGATCAAGTAATCAACGGGGCTCAGACAAAGGACGAGGTCCTGCGTGGTGCCTTAATTGTTCGTCGGCCGCACCGAGCCGAGCCGTTCGCTGCAGCAGTGGCTCTCGAAGCCAGCCGAAGGAAGAGACGGCGCTCCTGGCTCACTGAAGCCCGGTGCCCGGCTTGGCCAGACGGGCAGTGGCGGAGCGGCCTGGCACCCCCGGAGCGCTTGCACGGGGGGCGTGCATCAGGGACGGAGTCCACCTGCGAGGAGGGAGGCCGAGGCACAGCTGGGAGCCCTGCAGGCGGGCCGGGCCAGCTGCTGGGCGGGAGCGAGGCCATCCGAGGAGGCACGGGCTTTGTCCCTGTCTGGTCACCACCTGACCTGCCTTTGCGGGAAAAGCCGGGGGGGATGGGGGGGTCTAGCTCCTCATAAGGGTGGTAAAGGGTGGAGGGGGAATTTCTGGCGGGCTACTAGTTCACTGCGTGACTGCAAGCAGTAAAGGGCAAGAAGGAGACGCTGAACTCGTGGCCGACAAAGGGCAGCGAGGGGGGCAGGTCGGGGAGCTTAGTGCTTAGTGGTGAAGAAGGCAGAGGAGGGCAAAAGAAGGGCCGCAGTTCTCGTTCAGGACAGCCAACTCCCACCATCCCCAGCCGAAACGACGAAAGGGGAAGGGGCTGCAGCCCATCCCAGCACAGAGGCCCCCCTCCCTGCCCCCTGGCCAAGCTCTGTGGGCGTGGGGGCTGGCCAGGGCGGGCCGGTCCCCGATCGAGGCTGTGGGGACAGCTAGACATCGGCAGTGCGGCCTGAGGACCCCCGCAGAGGTCAGCGCCTGGACATGGTCTGCGGCACCCCTGCCTGGCTGCACAGTCCGCCAAGGCCGAAGGCTGCAGTACCATCTTTGGCCATCCACAGTGGAGGCGCTGCGGAGCAGCCATGATCCGCTCAGCTGAGCCTTCCCTCCGCAAGCAGCCCTGCTGGTGCTCGGAGAGAAGGACACCTGCCCCCTGCCTGGATCCCCGCTGCAGAAGCCCAGCTCTTCAGAGCGGCCCCTAGTGCACTCAGCCTGCCTGCGCTTTGGGCAACCGGACTCCGGACGCCCTTCCCCGCTTGCTTTCCTGCTGGGCATCCTTGACCTGGTGCTGCCAGCCTCCAAGGGGAAAGGCCTGCGGCCACTTGCCCTGTTCCCTCTTTCGTGGCATCCACGTGGCCTTGGAAACCTCTGTGGAGGGTGAGCCAGCTTCCCTTCTCCTGAGACACTGTGCCATTCGGGACCATTTGGTGGCAGAAACCGGAGGGTCTCCGGGCTGCCTCTGCACCTTTAACCTGCATGCTTTTCTGCTCAGGTGTGCGCCCAGCCAAGCAAAGAGTTCTGCCTTCTGCTGCAGCAGCACAGCAGGGAGGTGTAACGAAACCCGGAGCCTCCCCACAGCCAGCCACCAGCCTCCCAGGACGCGAGCGCCTGCCCCTCGGGCAGTTCTATCAGCGTGTTAAGCACCCCCCCCACACACACACACTCACCCCTGGCTCCAAAATGCAGCGGGGCTTTCCCTTGGCCAGCCTGCCCCTGCTTGACGGGAACGGGGCGGCGAGGATGGACCCCCTGCTCTGGGAGGGCACAGCCCTGCTTCAGCACAGCCCCAGGCAACCTCCTCCTGCCCCCTTCCAGGTGAGGCTGGTTTGCACCTGGGGGGGGCTTCCCTTGCTGCTCCCCCTCCCGGGCCCTCTCCTCTCCTGTGCTGCTCCCTTTAGGCCCTTCCTAAACCCACCGAATTTCCTCCTGCTGCAGCTGGACACACACCCCTGGTGTGTGCACGGGGCCAGGTGAACCCTCCCACCCACTCAAAGATGGGGGGCTCGGCCTCTTTTCCGGTGGCTCCCTGCAGACGAAAGGGAGCCCCAAAGCCCTCCCATGACATCCAAGCCCGAAGGGAGGCCTCTTCCTGGGCAGGTGACGCTGCCCCGGTTCCAGCAGGTGGCTTGGTCTGCACGGCGCTCGCCCTCCTCTCTGCCATTCCGGCGAGCTCTCCTTGTGTCCGAGAGAGCTGCCTCGGCCCCCTGCACCATCCTGGCCCGCTGTGCCAGGAGGAAGTGGCCCCGGCCCCTCACGAGGCGATCGATCCCAACCTGCTGAACAGGCACCGGTGCCGGTCCTAGCACAAGCCACCCCAATCCAATTGGAATGCACCTGCCGAGCCGCCGCGGCTCCTTCTCCACGACCCACTTTCTGGCCACGCCTCCGCCTCGCTAACGAAGGGCTCGCTTGCCGCTGAGCGAGTTGCTGCAGCCCTCCTCCAGGCTGAGCGTTCGGCAAGGGCGGCCGAGCAGCCCCCTGCCCCTGCCCCTTGCCCCCATGCCCTGCGCGGGGCCAGTCAGAAGCCAGGCAGGGGGTCTCTCTCTCGCCCAAATGTGGGAGGGGCAGGTTGACGACTGGGCAGCGCTGGGCACCCCAAGGAAGCGCTGGTGCCTCCGGGATGTGGCCAGCCTGCGGGGGCCGCCACCCACTGCTGAGCCAGCAGCAGCCTGGCTCAGCCCCCCCCCCGCCCGCCGCAAAGAGGGTGGTGTGCAGGCACTTCTTCCTGCGGAGCAGAGGCAGTTCTGGGCAAACACAAGTCCCGGGGGGGGGGGGTCTAGGTGCCCCACCATCAGCTCACACGCGTTCCACCACCCGCCCTCCCCAGAAGGCAGGGAAGGGGGAAGAAAGTTACAGCATCATGAGGGGAGGAAGGCACTGGGGTGGAGAGGAACTGCCCCCCCCGGGCCACCCCCAAGTGCTGACCTTCATGTGGTTCACCCCCCCCCAACCCTCTATGGATCCCCCTTCCTGTTGCCAGCCCCTCCCTGTTCCAAGGGCCCCCCCCCCCCCATCCCCCCCCCCCCGCTGCTCCTCGCCCCAAGCCGCCCTCCCTGACCATCTCCCCCGCCACCCAGCCCCTCTCTGGGGAAGTGGCAAACGAGCACGCCGATGGATTACTAGCATCTGCATTCAGACAAAGAAGAAATCCCAGGGTGCTCCCTGAGCAGTGACTGGACATGGGGAAGTTTCTCTGGGAAGACTGCCACAAGTCCAGAGTCCGTAGCCTGGCAGGCCTCCAGCTGGGCAGGGCCCCCTTCCCCAGACCATGGGCACTGGGCTGGCCGAGGACCGTCTTTCCCCG
The DNA here is from genome assembly GCF_004798865.1 of Varanus komodoensis. Lineage (NCBI taxonomy): Eukaryota > Metazoa > Chordata > Lepidosauria > Squamata > Varanidae > Varanus > Varanus komodoensis. Next base: position 228,822 of record NW_025336481.1, on the reverse strand, counting down.
CACGCTGCTTCCAGCAGTGGCCACCCGCCGACCTTCAGGAAGAGCACCTGCCACGCCGAGAGGACGCACCTACCCCGCGCCCGGCCCTTCACTCGGCCGCGGTGGGGCAGCCCTGCCCAGGTCTCACCTGGGGCGCCTCTCAGTCCTGTGGCAGCTGCCCAAGACCCTGCGGAAGGCGGTCCAGGCTCCCGCGGGGAGGAGGACGGGCAGACCCTCGCGCCGGCTTGAGCCGCAGCCCAGGCGCTCCCTGCCCGGGAGCAAGCCGGCGGGGGCTCCCTGTTGGGCGACCAGCGCCCGGGCGGCCTGTGCTCGGAAGGCGGTTTCGGCCCGGCCCGGCCCGGCCCGAGCCCTGCCTGGGCTCCCTGCGATGAAACCCTCACCCGGAAGAGGGCAGGCGCGCCCCAGGAGCAGCCGCCGAACCGGGGACCGCGAGGGCAGAGGGAAGAGGGAAGTCGCGCGGCGCCGCGGGGAAACTCCGCCGGCTCCGGAACCGAACCACGCGATTGCCGCAACTGTCTGCCGGCGCCTCGCTCGGCCACGCGCCCATCTTGGCGGCAGGGCCCGGACCCAAGCGCTCGCCCTTTCGCGCGGCGCAGCCATCGCGGAGCACTTCGCCCGGCGCCCCCACCCCGCGCCTCTCCGGCCACTTCAGGCATCCCGCTGCTCCTTTCTGCAAACCGAGGGAGGTTTGACGGCGGGGGGGGGGGGGGCTCTGATGTAGCAGGACCCCGGCATGGGGCGGCACAAGGAGAAGACCCTCTGCACAAGTCCGCTCCCCCAGCTGGGTGCCCTTTGCCTCGCCCAGCCCAGAATTGCGAGCTCCGATCCTGCCCCCCTTTCCTGCCCCCCGCCACCCCAGCCCACATCGCTTCCTCTCCGGGGGAATAGTCCCCCCCCCCCCCCGAAACTGAGGAAGCCAAACAACGCTGTCTCGCGCTGCCCAGTCCGCCCCCGGAGCGCCGCGGCCAGACCCCGAGCGACTGGGGAAGGGCGCGGGGGCTCCGCCGCCAGACCCCGGGTCCGCACTGCCTGCTGCAGGATCGCGCCGGCGGCCCCCCTGCAGGCGCTTCGGCGAGGAGCAGACCTGCCCCTGCGGCAGGGGGCGAGCGCGGGCGAGGGACCCTTCTCTGCACTCCACAGCCGCGACCCGGAGGCAGCCCGCCACCCGCGCCCGCGCCGTCCCCGGAAGACGGCAGGTAACGCGCGGCAAGAGCCTCGGGGTCCCGGGAAGGCGGCGCGGGGGCGAGCCTGCCCTTCGGCGACCCGGCACCTCCCCCGGAGGAGGGGGCACGAGCCCGCGGGGCGCTGCAGGCGCCCGTCTGCGCGGCGAGGGACCGCCCGCGACCCTCCCGCCCGCCCGCCCGCCCGCCCTGCGGCGCCCGCTGCCCAGCCGCGCGGCTCACCGTTGCCCGCGATCTGGTTCTCCCACTGCGGGGGGCGCGAGGAGGCTCCGAGCTGCAGGTACAGCCCCACGGAGTGGCAGAGGGCCAGGGCGAGGCCGAAGGCGCACCCCATCTTGCTCGCGTCCGCCGGCCCGTCTCACATCAGGGGGCGAGCAGCAGCCGGCGGCCCCGCCCGCTCCGCGCCGCCCGTCCCGCTCTCCTGCCGCCGCCGCCGCCGCCGCCGCCGCCGCCGCGCCGCTTCCCAGCTCCGCTTTGCCAGCCGAGACTGCGGGACTCTTCCCCACGGCGGAGGGCGCCACTGTGCCGCGGCCGCCTCTCTCTCCCGTCCGGCGGAGGGATCCGGGCGACGGCTTGATTTATCATCAAAGTTTCTCCAAGGGGATCGTTTTTAAAGCTGCGGCGGCGGGTCCGTCTTGCGGGAGGGGCAGCAGCTCGGGCCGACCTCCCCCATTCCTTGGGGCAGGGGAACTCGACTTGCAGGGGCGGGGCGGGCCGCCCCCTCCCGTAACCTTAAGCAGCGAAGCAGGTTACGTTCAGCAGCAAGCGCTGCCTCCCGCGGCGTTCCCGGGCGCGGGGCCTCTGCTGGGGAACGCGCGTGGGGCCCCAGGGTCACCCCGTCCGCCCTTCCCCCGCCGCGATCCGGGCCGACCCGGCGCCCCGTGCAGGACGGGACAGGACAGGATCGCCCGAGCGCGAGGCGCGTGTTTGCGCGGGGCCAGAGGGCGAAGGCTGCCCCCTCCCCGGGCACGCGTGGGTCAAGAGCCTGGTCCCGTGGGATTGTCGCCCTGGCAGACACACCCGGGAGACCGCTCTGCCTGCACGGACCTCATGGCAGCCGCCCCGCTTGCATTCGCGAGAGCCAGACGAACGCCCGCCCGCCCGCCCGCCCGGGGAAAAGCGTCCCGGTCTCGGGTGCGTCCTGGCCCGGCCTCTTGGGAAGAGCCAGCTGCTCGCCAGGTGACCTCGTGTCGCCCCTGCCCGCGGCGTGGCGACTGCCGGGCCAGGGAAGGCCGCGCTGCGCGCGTTGGTGGTTCCAGCACCGCCCGGCGGACAGCTCCCCGGCAAGGCCCGCGGCCCGGCCGTTCAGCACCGCCAGCGCGCCGGACAGCACCCGCCCCCCCCCCCCGCCCGGCCCCACGCCCTCCCGCCAGAGGCCCGCGGGGCGAGGAGGGGTCCCGGCAGCCCGGACTCTGCGGGGCGTGCGCGCAGAAGCGCCCAGCTGGCTCTACCAGGCGCCTGGTCGCCCGGGGTTCTGCTCGCCGGCCGCGGGGGGCGGCCTTTGCGCCTCTCAGTGTCCGCACCGGCTGCCGTGAAGGGCCCCAGCGAAACGCAGGAAGCTTCCACGCGTGTACCGCCGTCAGAGGGTGGAGGAGAGATGCTGCAGCGCAGGAGAGCTCTCGTTCTGCGGCAGAGCACGGGCTTTCCTTGGGGGCTGCCCTGGGGCAGGCCCTGGCACCTCCAGCTTCGGCTGGGAAAGCGTCTGAAACCCCGGACAAGACCTAGAGTTTCCTAGGTTCTGCCTTGTTCGGGGTCCTCGATTTCGGATCTTCCTTTGGGTTTCATATTCTGCCTGGCCCCAGGCCCTGCATTTCAGGGCAGGAACTGCGGCTGGCCAAGCGATGCAGCTGCTGCCAGGGACGGATCCGGAAGGGAACCCGCAGAGGACCACCCGGAGAAGGAGCTCGGGAAGGCAGCACCCTGAGCTGGGCCGGTGGCTCAGAGCAGTCGGTGGCTCAGAGCAGTCAAGCAGGACTCTGAAGGCCTGCTAGAGCCGGTGGTTCCCCAGGGGTCCTCCACTGCAGAGGCCCATGTGCACAGCCCAAGGCGGCACCCGGGAGCGCCAGAAGGCGCTGCTCTGCGCCAGCGCTCCACAGCCTCTGCATTTGCCACCCGTGCGGCCTGCGTCTTGCGGAAGACAAGGCCTGGATCTGGAAGCCCCTCAAACCTCCTGTAGGCCCATACAGAGCATCGGAAGAGCCGTGGTGGGCCCGCAAAGGCCTCCCCGGCCAGCCCCGAGGGCCACAGCGACCGGCCTGCCGAGGGGGCGCAGGCGAGTGAGCCACGGAGGCGCCACGTTGCAGCAGCTGCGCTGGGGGCTCGCCAGCTCTGGCCGCTTTGACGTCTCCCCCGTGGCAGCAGGGTTGCTGCGCCCGGAGCGGCGCCCGGTTTCCGTACAGGCCTGGCTTGCAAGCGCCCGCCACCCCCTGCTCGAAATCGCTGCGGCCCCACTGGCCAGGCAAGGCCCTTCCTGTTCCCCGAGGGCCCCCACAGCAGCGGGTGGATACTGCTGCTCAGTTATCACTACACTGCACCCCCTCTTGCCTCCTGGGAGGCAAGGCAGGATCTGTCTCCTCCCTGTTGCATCCTCAGAGCAGCCCTGCGAGGTAGGCCAGGCTGAGCGTCCCTGCCTCACCCCAAGTCACGCAGGGAGCACTGCGGCTGAGGGGGCCGGGGGCCCAGGCCTCACCAGTTCATCCGGGGATCCTCGCCACCGGCTCCGTGTGGCTCCGTGGCTGAGATGTGCCACTTCCCCGGTGTGCCATAAGGAGGCAGCCCCACACGGGCCTCGGAGAGGTTGGGGTCTCATAACCGCCACGTGTGCCCCTTTGGAGCAGAGCTGCCCAGGCCGGGATCCGGATGCGGAGGCCTGTAGCGGGGGCTTGGCTGCCCCTGAGCCCTCCCCATCCCCACACCCAGTGGTGCCCAGAGGAGAGCAATGTGGGGCAGCCACAGCCCAGCTCCTCTCCCCTCCTCAGCTTGATCTCTTGCACTCTGGGCTCTGGGGAAGAGCCTGGTGTTTGCCCCGCTTTAAATTTGGGGAAACGAGACGTGGGCCTAATGACCGCCCGTCTTGCGCAGCAGCCTGGCTTTTCCCCACGTCCAGGGGGAAAGCCACGGCCCCTCAGCAGGGAAGGTCCCCCGGCTTCTCTTGTAGCACTGTCAGTGATAACTGCTCTGAGATTTGTTCTTTTAATCCAGAATCAATAGCAAATTTCATTTAAAAATAAATTAAAGCCGGCATTGGAAATCATTCATGGCGTGGGTTGGGGCTGGATGTGGAACCGTCTCAATGGCTCCCGTTGGCTCATCCATCACTGCCAGGGGGAGGCGGCAGCGGATTCACAGGAAGCCTCCGTACATGCCCGGCTCCTCACCAGGACCAGGCAAGATGAGAGGTGGCCTTCCAGCATGCGCCCGCCGGAGCTCGTCCAGGCCACAGGCCGAAGCAGAGGCTGGCGTGGAGCCTGCCTCCAAGGGAGGCAGCGCCTTCCACGCCTGCGGCATCCATGCAGGAAGAGGAGGTGGGCGATCCTGGCGGGCGGGCCATGGGGGGCTTCTGGAGGGTGCCTTAGAAGCCTGCTCCTCACTCCTTGTCGCTCTGTTCTTTCCGAGGGCTGGCCGCTACACGTTTGGAGGAAGCTTGGGAGAAAGCTGCACCCCGCTTTGCAAGCCCAACCCAACCCAACCCAACCCGTACTTCATCATGGTGGTGCACACATGTTGAGAGTATGGGATAGTGGTTAGAGAGCTGGTCCAGGATTTGGGAGAAGTGTGTTGGAGTCCCCATTCAGCCATGAAGCTCAGTAAAGCTATTCTCCCACAAGAAGTTATTTTAAGCTAGTTGCTTTCTAATAATGGCTATAGATAACAGATAGGTAGCTAAAGATTCCAGCGCAGACATAGCTTAGCAGGTCAGGATATCATGGGGAAACGAGACCAGTAATAGGCACAGATGCAGGGTGAAGTCTTAATTGCACCCTTCACCCTTAATTGCTCTGGCGGTGCTGCCAGTTTCCCAGCCGAGGGTGTAAGGCCTCCCACGTCCGTGTCTGACATGCCGGTGCCACGCACTGTTGGTGGGCGCCGGGGCAGGCCAGAGACGTGGGTGCCGGGGGAGCCCCTCCGCCTGCGAGGCCCTCCGCCAGCCGCACTGGCCTTTCCGCAGCCTGGGAGCTGTTCCGCTTCAGAGGGGCCTTCGGGGCCGCCTGCCAAAGGCGGCTGGAGCGGAAGCCCCAACGCAGGAAAATCTGGGCTCTCTTCCTTTCCACCCGCTCCTTCCCGGAGGGGCTCTCCATCCCCTTGGAGTGGGACACCGGCGCACGGGAAAGTTGGGAAATGGCCTGGAGGGGGGAGGGGCTGTGAGGGTCCGGGTGCTGTCAGAGGGTGGCGATCAGCAGGAGAGCCGGGAGAGCCGCCCGTGGGGCAGGGCTGGATCCCCGGCCGAGGCCGCGGGTGGGTGGCCGGGGGCCTACGGCTGCAAAGAGGAAGGGCAGGCAAGGACTACGGCAGTGGAGTGGGGAGAGGGAATGGAGAGGCCTCCGGGGGGGGGGGAGTTCAGCCCCGGGGCTCCCCTGCCCCAGGCGGAAATGCCCCGAAGGAGGGGGGTCCTCCCGTGGGTGCCGGTGCCCACAGCCCTAAGAGGAAGAGCGACTGGCCAGGCTGTGGGCGAGGCCACCAGCAGGCCTGAACCCGGAGCCCCTGCAAAAAGCGCGGGCTCCTCGTGACACGCACGGAGCCAGAGCTGCCGGGGAGGAGACGCGGAGCCCTGCGATGCGCATGGAGGCCGCCGGGGCAGCTCTCCGGGGTCCAGGCTTCAGGGGGGCACTTCTGCCGCCCCCCCACCCGGCCTGCACTCCCTGCCCATCAGGGATGGCACGACAGGTGGAGAAAGGGGGCACCACGGGACGCAGGCAGGCCTGAGGGCCTGGAAAGGGGCGGCTGGAGGTGCCCCGGGGCCTCATTTCCAGGCCTTGGGTTGAACTCTGCACGGATCGTGGCGAAGCGCTTGCTGGCCACGAGTTGCCCTCCAACCCCCCCCCCCCCGATTCCACTGGAAGGGTCCGTGGGAGGGTTCTGCTTGATTTGGAGGTCTGGAGAAAGCTATACTTTGATGCCGCAAGGGACTACAGCTCGGGATGGATCCCGCAGCATCCTGCAGTGAAACATAGAAACAGAGCGAGTCGGAAGGGGCCTCCCGGGCCATCCAGTCTGACCTCCGGCACCAGCCGGCTCTGCTCACAACATGCCCACCATGTGCATGTCCAGCCTGTCCTTGAACACCCGCACCAATGGGGCCTCAACCACCTCCCGTGGAAGCCTATTCCACCCTAACTGTGAGGAAATGCTTTCTGGCATCCACCTTGAATCTTGGCTCCCTGAGCTTTGCTCCGTTGGAGCGCGTCCTGCCTTCCTCTGCAGGGGAGAACAGGTCTCTACCCACCTCCGTGTGACACCCCCTCACATACCTGTATGTCGCCAACAGATTCCCTCTGAGTCTCCTCTTCTCCAGGCTGAAGAGACCCGGTTCCCTTAGTCTCGCTTCATACCCCATCCCCTGCAAACCGGCCACCAACCTTGTGGCCCTGCGCTGCACTGACTCTAACCTGGCTGTATCCTTCCTGTAATGAGGGGCCCAAAACTGAGCACAATACTCCAGTTTCAGGCACACCAGAGTTGCATAGAGTGGTAGTAACACCTCTCTCGATCTAGAAGCCACACTTCTGGCTGTGCAACCAAGGGTGGCGTTTGCCCTCTTGACCACCGCGTCACACGGCCGGCTCACGTTCAGCCTGCAGTTGACCAGCACCCCAAAAGGTGGAGTGTGGGGAGTCTCTCCCAGTAGTGGGGTTTGGCTCTTTTCCTTTCTTCGAGCTGCCCTTTGCTGCCGTCCTCCTCACCGCTGCGCATGGAACAGCAGCAGACGGTGCTTCGGGAAGGACACGGTAAAAAGGCCCATGGAAAGTGGTGCTTCTCGTTTCCAGACATCAGCGTTCTAATCAGATCCGTGGCCTGACTTTCAGCACAGATGCCTAGTGCTGCCCGAGTTTCATTGTCGCGTTTCCATCTAGCCCGCTTTGGAAGATCCGAGTGCCTGAAACACCCCGTGGGATTTGGATGGTCGGGGGTCATCACTCTTCGGGGGGCGGTCTAGCTACTCTGCCTGTGCTCCCTCTGAGGTTTCAGTGCCCTGGAGGGCCTGGGCTAGACGGGCCAAGCCTTGCTTCCTGGGAACCGGAAAACACAGAGGGTCCCTGCAGCAACTCCAGCTGCCGACTGCTCTGGAAGCCCCCTGCCCGTGGCTGCTCCTCCCGCACCCAGGAAGATGTGCTCGCCCGGCTGAAGGAGGGGCAAGGCAAGGCAGGCCTGGCCAGATCAGCTTTTACATCAGTAAATAAAACCTTTCCATAAAGTACTCCGGGTCTCTTCTGGCATTAAGTTTTTATAGCCTCTGCATATTTCACTCACTGCAACTGGTAGGCAGCCGGCTCCTGTTCTGCACAGCGCAATTAAAAGGTGAAATGCAAATTATAATGGGACACTTGACTAAAATGAAGCCGTTATAGCTAATTGCAGCTGCCCCTTCCTGCTGCCAGATGCAGGATGAGTTACTATTTAGCAGGGATGTCGGGAGAGGCAAGGAGCCCGGCGGGGGGGGGGGGGGCGACCCAGACTGTGCAGTCCCTCTGGGGGCTCCACTCTGCCCTGCGGGGTTGCCCAGCCTTGCAAGAGGCCTGGGAATGCGCTTGGCACCTGTGGGCGGCAGGGGCCACCACCACCAAGGGCGCCCCAAGGATGTGTCCGGACGGCACAGCGGGCCAGCCCCGCCGTCCAGCAGAGCGAGAGGCACCTCAGGCGGCCAGGGCCGGGTGGTGGCAGCAAGCTGGGGGAAAGAGCCGCATGTGCCACGGAGCCCCCGGCACCTCCAAGGCCGGCCTGCGGCCCCACGTGCTGCAGGGAACGCGGCCGCATCGCCGGCGGCAAGGGAGCGTTCCGGCCGGTGCTCGAGCTTCCGTGCGGGGAGCAGGAGCGGCCGCATCGAGTGCTTCGCCTCGGGCAGCACAGCGGCAAGAGGCAGCCGCCCGGGCAGGCCACTGAGAAGGGAGAGCAGCCCCCGTGCTGGCGCAGCCGTGGAGCAGCCGCTGGCAACCGGGGGCCTTCGGCGCGCGTTGGATCGTGGCTCCCAGGGCGTGCCGGGCAGCAGGCGCAGGTTCGGCGCCCGGGGCAGGTTCTGGCGGACACCGGGTCGTGCACGCAGCGGGCTGAGAGCTCTGGGCCATGCAGAACCTGCCGCTCAGTCCGCCAGGCCAAGAAGACGCTTGCTGCGCCCGCCCTCACCCCCCCACCCCACTCCGTGTGCCCTTCTCTTTTGCCGTGCAGCTGGCGCCCGGGGCCGGCACGTCCTGCCGGGCTTTGGTGCGTAGCAGGCAAGATGTGAGAACATCTGTGCACGGGCGAGTCCCTCCGAGCGTGTCAGACTGCTGGAACGGGCCGAACGAGGCCGACCTCCAGCGGACCTTGCACTGCACGGGGCCCCATGAGAGCAGCTCAGAACTTCTGTCCGAGCAGACGCGGCAGCCTCCCATGCCACGGCGGGGGGTGGGGGCGATGGGACCGACAGATCTCCGGGGCCTTGTCCATGCCTGACTTCAGTGAGGCCGTAAACGCTCACTGAGCTAGGAGGACGGGGCTTTTTGAAAGGTACGATTTAATCCCTGAGCCCGTTTCTTCCCAGCCCCCCTATTTAGGGATGGCATAGGCATCGATCGTTATTAAAATGCATTTATTCCTCTCCCTGATTTTCTGGTTAAGTGGTCTAATCTCCCTCTGTTAATAGGGGAAAGTAAAATGTAAGAATGTAGCCCATGAAATATAAATGGTGTGAACCCATAAATGCTGCATTTGCCAAGGCTGTTTGCATGGATTATGCGGGCAGCATATTGAGGGGAAGGAATTGTCCCCGCAAAGGGCGGGGGGGGGGGGAGCACGTGGCAACTCCCCGCCTAGCTGCGCGCATGTCCCCCTCCGTAAGGGAACACAATAAAATCAGAGCCTAATCGTCTAGAGCCACGCAAGGTGCGGTAATCTATGCAAATCCTTTGGCAGCCCCCCCCCACCCCCGCCACAGGAGGGAACACTATTTATGCCGTGGGGTAATGAGGAGGCGCCGCGGTTCAGGTGAGAGAGACCTGGGTAGGCGCGGCCGCCAGGCCAGGGAAGGTGCTGGCCAAGGGGCTGGTGCTGGGGGACGCCCGCTGCCCCCCGGCATCCTTTCCTCCCCTCGCGCAGGCCTTTGCGCTCTGGTGCGCGGGGCATCACAGGCCAGACGCCCGTCTTTCCGAGGAGCTGGGGCACCGCTGGAGGAGCCGCTGGCTGCACGGTGCCTTTGCGGAAGGGCTCTCCTGCCCGGTTCTGGGTTAAAGATCACGGCCCACAGAACGGCCGCCCATCACCGGTGGCCTTCTGGACCCGGGTGGTTCTGCTTATTAATGATGGATCCTTGCCTGGAAAGGGGCAGTGCTGCGCTGGAAAACTGCAGAGGGCCTCGAAAGTGATCGGGGGGCTGGTGCTGCCAGCGGCTGCAAAATGCTGGGGGGCTGGGCAGGAGGTGGTCTTGCTCCCCTCCTGCTGGGGGCAGCCGGTTTGCGGCCGTGTGCTCAGAGTCAGACGGCCTTGGCCTGATCGGGCAGGGCTCTTCTGATGTGCTTGCAAGCGCTTCTAAATGTCTGTCCGTGGATAAAGATAAACGCATGCAGGATTCGTGCCATGGTGGCCGCCCTCTCTTCAGCGATTAATGTGTGGCCAACCTGCCCCATGGCCATCCGGGTTGGGGTAGCTGGAAACGCACCTGGCAAGGCGCAGGGCATTCTGGGACAGGCAGATTTATTTTCGCAGACTGCGTTGGTTTCTTTAAGGCGTGACTGTCACTGGGGCCACTCAGACCCACCTCTGCATTTTCCTGCGTGTGTCGTTGGCTCAAGGGCACCTGTATTCAGACGGCTACACAGAGTGGCGGAAAATCTTCAGAGCTGGGAGTCTGACAGCCCACGCAGGGGGGGCCCGGTGCCCACACCAGAAGCACCATGAGCTCCACGAAAACCTGGCCAGGGGTGGGGGCCCAGCGGACCCCCCTCCTTCCCAGCGGCTGGACGAGGCCTCCGGCACACCGGTTCCGGGTGCATTCCCTTCTCGCACCCCCGCCTGCGGCCTCCAGTCTTCCCGCACAGCTCAACCTCGGGGCGCAGGGCAGAGAATCCCTGCCGGCTTCCCAGGGCCGCCTTCCCTTCCCGCTGCGAGGCCTGGGCCTGGGCAGGGCACCGCAGGTCCCTCTTCCTCCTTCGTCTGCATTCTGCAAGGGTAGCAGAAGGCTGTATCCCTGGAAACGAGCAGCGCTCATCATCGCTGCGAGGGCTGCGCTGCCTCCCAGGCCCTGGATGCGGGGATGCCGGGGAGCTGCAGCAGGGCAGGCAGGCTTCCATGGGGACCCATGGCCATGCTGGCTGAGGACAGTGGGAGTTGTAGTCCAACATATCCAGAAGGCAACAGAGTGCGGAAGGAGGGTGTCCGCGTCCTTCCAGGGGATGCCAGATCAGGTCTGTCGTACTGGAGCGCCTCGGACACCAGCAGGGAGAGCCGTCAGAAGGTTTGCTGGGCAGGCCAGCGATGGCTCCTCAGGAACCCTGCCGAATCGCCGCTCGCTCAGCAGGGGATTCACGTGCGGTGCATGGCGCCCGCCCAGGGGGCCACAAGGCCACCGCTGAGCCTGCCGTCCAGAGGGCTGCAGGCCGGTGGGCACATGGACTGGAGCGCCCACGGCCCCCCGTGGCCAGGGCCACTCGGCACCCGCAAGCTCGGTGCAAGCGTTGCAGAGGCCGAGGGAGCGCTCAAGCCCCTTGCAATGCCAGGGTGTCCAGAGGACCGCAGCCGCTCGCAAGACCGTCCGGTGCCGGCTCCCTCGCTGGGCCTCTCCGGGATTTCAGATGCAGCTGACTCTCCCGATAAGCGGTTGGTCAGCATCGGACGACCGGCAGCCTTTTCCTTCCTTTGCAAAACCGGAGTTAAGGAGGGGAAACGGGAGCAGCCACAGCTGCCCCTTCAGCTCCTGGGCTCTGAGGGCTCCTCCCTGGGCGAGGTGGTGCTGCGGGGGGCAAGTCAGCACGGCCGAAGGACCTCCGTGCCCTGCAGGGCTCCCTACGCATCAACAGGCAGATGCCCGGAGCTCGGCCAGCCAATGGGCAGGTCCATCGCCGTTCGAGGGGAGGGGCAGGGGGAGGGTGGCCGCTTCGGACGGAGCCACACCTGGGCCAGCTCTCCGTCTCCGACTGCGGCTTGGGACGTGCTTGGCAGGATCAAAGGGAACGCTCATTAAAGATCAAAGGGAAGGCGTCTCCTGCCAGGCAGCTGTGCAGAGGGGATTTGAGCCCTGCTCCCACCCCCTCGACTCGAGGAGCCGGGCCGGGAGGGGCAGGGCGGAAGCCCAGAGAGGCTGCACTGCCGTTGGCCTGGCCCACAGGGCTGCCCTGGGGCACGCCGAGCATCGGGCCACTCGGTGCCGCCAGACGCGACCACCAGCTGGCCGGCTTTTCCCGGACAATAGCCACTTCTCAACTGCGGGGGGGGGGTCTACACCAGAGCCCCCCCCTTTTATCCTGGAGTGCAAAATGGCCTCGTTATGCAAAATGCGTTTGCTACAAGAGGGGCAAGAGCGGAGGGATTCCTGGGAAAGGTGATCTGCCTTATGGCCCGCGGAACAGTTGCGGGAGCAGTCAGAGTGCCGGGAAGCGGCCTTTCATCTCTTGCGTCCTCCCATGTATTAAGCCAGGCACAGGTCCAAAGAAGCAGAGGGGGGAGCTGTTAAAAGGGGGAGAAAGCCAGCTGCCCCGACCACCTCCAGAAAACCATGGAGCAGGAGTGGGGCGTGTGGGGCCACACGGCGAGATGCCGCTGCCGCTTCCTCGCATCTCCAGTGGTGAAGCCAGCGGGACCGGGGCCTGCATTCCCCTTCTGGAAGCAAGTGTGGCCCCTCTCTGTGTTGGCTCCCTCAAGAGTAAACACCACTGGAGACCACGTGCTTTGCGATCGCCGTTCCGCGGGCTGAGCTGAGTGGGCTTACCGCCTGTCCAGCGCCACTGCTGCTTGGCTGAAGCGGGGCAGGACTGGCCCCGCAGCATCGCCCCCCCGTTCCCCCAAAGCCACTCCCCCCCCCCAGAATAGAACTACCAGTTTAGCACCACTGGGACATGTCCCTTGGAAAAAAACACCCTGCATCAAAGGAGGTGCTCCCACTGGCTTGACAAGATCTGGGGCAGAATGGCAGGGAGGCGTGGAGGGAATGGTTTGGGGCAAACATTGTGAGCGAAGCCCAAAGGGGGGGACCAGCAGGACCAGGTGACCTGCAAGCAGGAGGTCCCTCCGAGAAGCAGGGAAGCCACTGGAGGAACACTCAGCTACCAGCATCAAGGCCAGTAGAGCATTCTTTAAATACATGAGAAGAAAACAGGCAGCGGAAGAAGCCCCTGGACTTCTGGGTGATAATCCAATGAAAGGCACACTCAGGGCAGGTGGGGAGGGGGGCAAGCGATTGCAGAGAAGTGGGTTTTCCCATCAGTCATCTCAGCAGAAGAGTCGGAGCAGATGCCTGTCCTGAGCGTCTGTGTGCTGGAAGGAAGTCGGTGGAATTAGGGCAGGTAAGAGACAAAAGATGCAACTCTCCACCATATTGACAAACGGAAAGTCAGCAAATCACATGGTCCAGAACGTCATCCTAGAGTTCTCAAAGAACTCCAACATGAAATTGTGGGCCAATATTTAATATGTTCCTAAAATCAGCCCTTGCACCAGAGGACTGAAGAATGGCCAGTGTAACATCAATTTTTAAAAAAGGATCCAGTGGGGATTGGGGGAATGACCAGCCCGTTCGTTTAGCATCTGTTCTGGGTAAACTTCGTGAAAGGATTATTAAAGATAGAGTCAGAAAACACATGGAGGGACAAGACCTGCGGGGAAAAAATCAGCATGGCTTCTGCAAGGCAAAGTCTTGTCTCACTTGCCTACTGGAGTTCCTTGAGAGTATTGGTAAGTGCACAGACGGGGTGATCCAGGAGGCATGGCTGGACTGCCAGAAGGCTTTTGCCAAAGACCCTCACCCAAGGCTCCTGAGCAAACTAAGCAGTCATAGAATACAGTGTGTTGTGTGTGTGTGTGTGGGAGGGGTCCCCTTGTGGATCACTAACTGGTTAAAGAACAGAAGGCAGAAGGTAGGAACAAATGGCAGTTGCTCCCAGTGGAGAGAAGTCACCAGTGGGGTGCCATGTGGTTCTGCATTAGGACCGCTGCTTTTCCACCCATTCATAAATGATCTGGAATCAGGAGCAAAAAATGAGGTGTCCAGATGTGCTGATGACACCGAACTATCCAGGGTGGTCAAAACCAAAAAAGACCGCGAGGAGCTCCTCGGGGCTCCCTCCAAGCTGGGAGAAGGGGCACCAAAACAGCAGCTGTGGCCCAGTGGAAGCCAGAGCAGGGCCCGCCTGAATGTCCCGGCAGGTTCACAGAGAGCCCGGCAGGCTGTGGGAAGGCCGGTCCCGGGGCTTTCGGGCTTCAAAGGTTAAAGCCAGTGCTAAGCCCAGAAAGCAGTTGGCCGTTTGGACATGAATCGGGGCCTGGAAGCAGTGGTGGCCCCAGCTAGTACTATTTTAATTAACCAAAAGAGATGCTTGCAAACAGTTTGCTTCGTTCCAGCACAATGAGCTCGTGAAACACCTGCCTTGGACGTCCTTCATGCGACTCTCCACTGCTGGAAACAAAATATTGAATGAGATGGATTTCGACTTGCTCCACGAAGGCTCTTCCCACGTTCTGTGCACCTGCTACTGCAGTCGCAGGAAAACCGGTCCCAAATGCAGAGGCAAACAGCACTGCGGCTAGCGGGGTTTGCACTGGTTTTATTCACTTCCTGCACGTCTACCCTGCCTTTTCCCCTTGAGGAACCCCAGGCGGGTTGCACAGCTCTGCTCCTCTCCATTTACCCTCACAACGGCCCTGTGAGGTGGGCTAGGCCGAGAGCCCCTCAAGCAGGGACTGGAGCCAGGGCTCCCAAACCCTCGGCCCCCCATGCCATGCCGGCCCTCTTCCGAGGCCAGGCTGCCCCGAAGCTGCTCCCGGCACCTGGCGGCCACGGGAGTGACCTGGCAGGCCGGCTGTTGCTGTGGGCCTCGCCGCTGCCTCTCGCAGGCCCCGCGGTCCGGATCGGCCCACCGAACAGCTGCAGCCGTGCAGGTAACAGTCATATTAATGATCTATCTCTGGAATCTGGATGCCGACGTTGCATAATTGCATTTAAATGGCTGAAACCTGCTAAGATCTTTTATTGTATAATCAAGTGTATTTAAATCATGCTACGCAAAGGCGGGAAGGGCATAAATTTTGCACAAAGCTAGGAGCCTCTTCAGCTGGGGAGCAGGCCGCTCCGCATCCATCTCCGTCTCCAGAAGACGCCTCCCTCCCCGCACGGGGGCAAATCGGCCGTAAGTCATCTGTGGAAGGGACTCTGCCCTTCCCTTGTTAGGCAAGCCGCTTCGGCAGCAGCGGAAGGTTCTGGTGCTTCGGGTCCCTCAGGCAGACCGGGGCTCACCCGCCGCTGGCTTGGCAGAGTGCTGGCGCTGCACACAGCCCTGGGGACGGTTTCCGTTACCCCGAAGGGCGAGGCAGGTGGGAGCCACTGCCTCACCTGCGGGACGAGCCGGGCAGCTCCGTGTGCGGCCCGCCGGGATGGTGTGGTCCCCACAGACCCTCTCACGGGGGAGCGAAGCACCACCCTTTGGAGCCGGGCAGCAAATCCCGAGGAGAGCAGGCCGAGGCCTCCGTGCTCCGTTTCGAGTGTGGACCGAGTCCTTTACAGTAATTTCAACCCCCCCCCCCCTTACCTGCACAGCTGAGGGCACCCAGACAGGGAAGGTTGTAGGACTCCAGCAGACTCGGCCGACAGGACCCCACCGCCGGGGCTTCACCACTGATATTAGTGGTGAACATGCCCTGGGTCTGCAGGCGGGGTGGACGCCTCCCGGCGCTCTAACACCGGTGTCCGACAGCCAGTCACACCGGGTTTCCACATCTGCTCGGCAACTGACAGGGCTCTGGCATTGGCATGCAGTGGAGCCACCGGGTTTGTAGCCCCCCTCAAATTCCCCGCCCGCCATCTCGCCTCTTACTGCAACCTCGCCTGAGGCAGTGCTGGCCGCGCCTCTTCGCTGCCCTTGTCCTCACCGAGAAGCTGCACTGCCCCGTCCAGGGCAGCCGAGAGCGGCCCGTTCTGGAGACGGCGGTTCGGCTCCCGTCCCCTGCAGGCGGCAACCCGCATGCAAGGCGGGCCCCATGCGCCGGGGCTGCCCGTGCTCTTTCCTGCATGCCGAGTGGCCGTAGCCCCACCAGCCGGGCCCAACGCCACCGCCTCCTCCTCCTCCGGGTGTCCCGGTGCTGGCACTCAAAATGGGACGCTCCTAGAATCCGAGGATGTAGAGCTGAAAGGGGCCAGAAGGCCGTCGGGTCCAAGCCCCTGCTGATGCAGGACACCAAGTCCCACCACCCCGCTCAGGTGGCTGCCCAGTTCCTTTTTGGATGTCTCCAGTGTGGGAGAGCCCCCCACCTCTCCGGGCAGCTGGTCCCACTGCCGTGCTGCCCTGACAGCGAGTGAGGAAGCCTTTCCCCATATCTGGCCCGCATGCCCTCCAGCGCGAGGGGCCCCCACCGCCCTTGCTCACGGGTTCCATTCCCGTACTGCTCTAATGGTCAGGAAGCGCCTCCTGAGGTCCGGCCAGAACCTGGCTCGCTGCAGCTTGAGCCCGTCTTTCCGTGCCCTGCACCCTGGGATGATCGGGAAGAGATCCCGGCCTTCCTCTCTGTGGCGGCCCTGCAGGGGCTCACAGAGCGCTATCCGGTCTCCCCAGGCTGCCCTTCTCCGGCTCTGTCAGTCCTTCCCGCAGGGCGTGGCTTCCCGCCCTGGACCATCCTTTGAGCTCTTTCCCGCTCGCCTGCGCCCTTCTTGACCGGCGGTGCTCGGGATGGGCGCGAGAGCCCAAGTGGGGCCGCGGCAGCGCTGGGCACAGGGCAGCTCACGCCGCACGGCGTCTGGAAGCGCTGCTGCCGCTGCTTCTCACACAGCCCGGGACAGCACGTGCCCTTTGAAGCCACACCACACGGCCAGCTCACGCTCCGCTTGCGACCGGCAACCGTTCCTGGACGCTTCGCACGTGCAGCGTCCTCGAGCCAGGAATCCCCCTCTTGCAGTGCCGCTGTCGGCCTCTTTTCCCGAGGCGCGAGACTTGGCGCCTGTCCCTGCTGAATCTCATTCTGCCGTTTCCACCCAGCAGCGCCCCCCATTGAGAGCCCCCGGGGTCTTCCCGTTGTCTTGCAGGTGCTCGCGCGTCATCTGCCGCTCTGCCCATCGTCCCCCGCACTTCCTCATCCAAATCATTCATGGCAACGTGGGGGAGCTCCGGGCCAGGACTGAGCGCTGCGGGACCCCTCGCTACTTCTCCCCAGCTCGAGGCGCTGCTGCGGGTGGGCTCCCTCCGAGTCGGTTCCCGCAGCCGGCTGTGGATCCACCTGATCAGCCCCTCCTCGGCGGGATCTGGGGGCATCGCAAGACGGCGCTGCAACCGGCAGCCACGATCGCACAAAGGCGGCATTTCATTACACGAGTGCGCCGCGACCGTGATAATGGCTCCATGGAGACAGCTAAGGGCAGATTTTAGATATAAAAGGAATAATCAGACGGGAGGCTGTGCCAAGGATAGATGGCTCGCGCCAGGAGCGCTGCCCTGTTTGCTCAACGGGAAAGCAATGCCAGGCGGAAGATGGATTGGAACACCGCTGCGGCCAGGCGGCTCCCACGGGGACGGCGCGGAGGGGACGGACAAGGAGCAAGCCAGCGGGCCCGGCGGCAGCCGAGGGGCCGAACGGCCCGGGGGGCTCTTCCCTCGGCCGAGGTCTCGCGCCGCTCAGGCTGCCCAGAGCCGCGAGGGCGTGCGGTGCTGAGAGGCACCCGGCTGGCTGCCCACAGGGCCGACGTGGCTCGCTTATTTCGGGCACGTCAAGAGTGAAAAGCCGCCCGGAGGGAGTCTGCTGGGGGAGAGCAATCAAAAGAGCACTTACAGGCTACTCAGACGTACAGGGAACGCTTGCGGAGGCCGAGCGAGAGACACCTTCACAGCCGAGCGTCACACGCGGCCTGCAGGAGGGGCGGGCGGGCGATCGAGTGGGGGCGAGGAGGGCAGCTCGCTCGTGGCGCACGAGGAAAAGGCAGGCGGCAGGCGTCCCGAAGGACGGGCCTCTCAGGACCGGGACACTGGCAGGCCTGGGGGCTGCCGGGAAGCAAGACCTGTGCCTCGAAGCCTGGCCCGCCCAGGAGCAAGGCAAGAGACGGGCCTCAGGACGGGGCAGCCCGAGCGTGCCTGAGAGCGACCCTCCAGTGCCCGGGCAGGGAGCACATGGCAGCCAGCCCTGCAGCAGCGACGCCGGGTCGGATCGGGTCCACCTCCAGTCGAAAGCTGCTCCACAGCCGGCTTAGCAAGCTGTCCCTGGCAGCCCATCCGGGAAGCCAGAGCAGCTGCGTCTCTCCTTAGGGGGCCGCACCTCGGCAGTCGCTGCTCCGGTATGAGGCAGAATTAGGGGGCACAGGAGTGGGTGCAGCTCCCCGGAGAGCGCCCACGGCATCTTTCCCAGCACCAAGTGGGCTCACGTGCGTGAGGCACGGACCACCACCCTCGCGGGAGCCCTGGAGGTCCGGCAAGCCACCCACCTGGCGCGCACGGTGCGGAGCAATCGCCCATCGCGCGGACGCGCACCCTTCTCTCCCTGCAGGGGAGGTTTGGCTGAACATTGTGCCCGCCCCCCTCCGTCGGACCAGTTGCGCCCGCGCCGTGCGTGTCGGCAGTGTCCTTCCCCCAGGGGGAACCCGGCCTTTTTCTCTTTCAGTGCCGACCTTGCTGGGCATCGTGGCTTGTTAGGGCCAGAAACCAGCCTGGAAGAGGAGGGCCTGGCCTGCTTTGCCAGGTGTCCTCTTCCTTGGCACAGGAGCGGTTCTCCCCTCAGGCGAAGCTCTTAAAAGAAGAGGAAATCCAATGGCACAGGATGGGGGGGGGGCTGAGTTTCTGCAGACCTGCTGTCCGATTTGGGCCCCCGCATCGCTTCACATTCAGCGTTGTGTCTGCCCACGTCCAGAGGATGCCGGGCACCTCCTGGGCCAGGGCAGGAGCCGGCACGAGCAACTCCCCCCTTGTTGCCCACCGCCCAGGCCAGCCCGAGCGAGCGCCCCCTGGGAGCACAGCTGGCCAGCTGCGGCTGGCGTCCCCCGTGGAGGAGGAGCGATCCTGCCGGGGAGTCGCACACCGACGAGGAGGAGGAGGGAGCGCTGCTCTGGGATGGGCGGGCTCCATAAAGGAAGGCACAGCCCTGGATTTAGCAGGGCGGTGGAGGACAGGCCATCGGGGGGGGGGCTTGTTCCAGGATTGCCATAAGTGGGAGACGCGCTGGCAGTACCGCACACGAATGACAGCCAGGGCCTCATGCTGACCGTGGCTGATGGGCGTGCAGGGGGCACGTCCGTGGCCCTTGGCAGCTTCTCTCTGGATCCCACCTGCTGCAGCTGGTAGCCGGCCTCTCCCCCCCGTGGGGCACTGGGACATGCCCGGAAGCCCCTCAGGCAGGAGGGCGATGCGGCCTGTGGGGCAGGAGCCGGAGCCGGAGCCGGGGAGGCCCTCCCGCCAGCCCAGCCTCCTTGGGGGCTCCCGCAGCTCTGCCCCCTCCATGCGCCTCAGTCCAACACGCTCCGCAAAGAGTTTCTCAGCCACCTCTTTAGTCAAACCAGATTAGAGCTGGAGACAAGAGAAGATGGCCCCAATCCAGGAGGCAGAAAGAGGCTTCTTGCCTTCCTGTGTACATTGCACACCACTGTGCCCCCCCCCCCCCCCGCAGCACAGGCCAAGCGGGCGAGGAAGGCGAAGCCAGCAGGGAAGGCAAAGGTGGCCCTCCGGGTCTCCGGCACGATTCCTCTTCGTGCCCCGCGTTCCTACAACACGTGATTTGAAGGGAGCAGCTGCAAGGAGTTTTGGAGGAGCCGCCGGGCTCAGAGCCGAGGCCCACGGATGCCCAGCCCACCCTGCTGTGCGAGGCAAGACGGCTCTCGGCAGGGCAGGGCAGGCTGAGCCGAGAGTCCCTCCCGTCTTTTCATTTTGTTCAACTGGCATCATTTCAATTAAGCACTTGATTGAGTTGAACTGAAAGATCTGGGGAAGATGCCACCTGGGCACACGCACCTCAGGGTGAGAAGATCGTGAGCGCTCTCACAAAATGGCTGCCCCGGTCAGCGTTCATTCAGAGTGGCCATTAAGTCAGAGATGACTTGACGGCACATGACAACTGCAACTGGAAGGGGGCCTTTTTCTCCCCCGGCACACACACCCGATCTCGGACATGCCTCAGGGAGAGGCATCACACAACCGCCAGGAAGAGGCCAGCGGAGAGACCAGGCCCGACAGACGGGGAGCCGCTTGCTGTGCGGAAGCCCCTTGGCTGGCTGGCTGGCTGGAGCCCCTGGGAGCTGCTCTGCGGCAGTGATAGTGCGCAAAACTGTGAATCCACCGGCCAAGCAGGCGGGCCGGGCAAGTGGGCAAGACCTTCTTAACACGCCTCTGTGGAAGTTCGTCTGGGGAGAAGGCGTCCCTGCGCTTCTAGGTCTCGCTTGGCGGAGGCCCTGGTGCTCCCCCCTTCATCCCACATGCCAAGCAGAAGGTCCTCGCCTCTGGGGGCTCCTGCTTAACAAACTTGCTGGGGAATTAAGCGGGCAAGGCTGGCGCGTTTGCACCAGCAGGAGCGGAGCGCTGGGCTGGCTCGGCCAGCTTCCCTTTCACGCTCAATTACTCGCAGCCTCCAGGGCCGAGGAGCGGCTGCAGCCCCCGTCCGTCCGGCTGGTGCGGCTTTCTGGTGAGACGCCAAGAGGCCAGACGGCGGCCCGAGGGGATCGCGCTCGACAAGCTAGATTACAATGGAGCCGTGGGCAGGGGGAAAAGCCATTTCGCAGATGCCGTCTCGCCAGGGGATCGTTGCCCAGATCCTTCCCGCCGCTCCTCCTCTGCCGCGCCCCTGCTCCAGACGCAGCCAACGGTGCCGGGGCCCTGTGGGAGCCCTGCAGAATTCGGCGGCTGTGAAAAGGGGAAGGGGAGCTGGAGGCCGCTCCCTGCGGCTCTCCGTCCCACCGAGGCGAAGAGGCCCCCTGCCTGGCGAGGGCGACGGGCCTCGTCCCTCGCCTGCCCTGCTCTGCCCTGCCCTCCAGGGAGAGCTGGGGCGCACCTTAGAGCGCGCGGGCGCTGCGTGCCCGTGCGCAGGCAAGTTCAGGCGAAGAGGCGCGTGGCGCAGCTGGTCTTGGAAGCCCCGCAAGGACCGGAGCGGCCGCCTCCGAGCCGTGGCACAGGCCCCGAACGGGGCAGCGGTAACGCGAGCCGGGGCAGCTCGGCCCCTCGTGGCCTCGTTGTCGTCCAACCGACCAGGCGCCGGAGCTGCGACCGCCCTGCAGGGCCCGCCCGCCTCCTGCTGCGCGGCGCAACGGCAGAACGCACGGCGCGCCCCAGGCGCCCTGCGCACCGCCTCTGGCGCTGCTCCAGAGGGTGGCAGGTGCGCGGCCTTGCCGGGGCTTTACGCGCTGTAATCCTCCCGAGCCTGATCTTGGCATTCATCCGCTAATAGGTTTAAAGGGAATTACGCACAAAACTTTCTCCATGCATCCAGCCCCGGCCGGGGAGGAGCTTGGGCTGCGCGCCCGGGGAAACGCAGCTACTCCTGCGCAAGCCCGCGGGGAGAGCGAGGCGGAGCGGCTTCCGCAGAGGCGGATCCGCGGCCCGCCGAGCCCAGTGCTTGTGCCGGCTGCCCGTGGATCGAGGCCCCGCCAGCTCGGGGCCGGCCCGCGAGGCTGCTTGGTCTGCAGGCCAGGCGGGCTCCTGGGGGGCAGAGGGCGGGATCCCCGCACGTATGCCGCCCCGCAGCGCTGGGCAGGCCTGGTGCCCCGCGCCCCTCTTGGCCTCCCGCTGCTCGCAGGAGCGCCTGGCCGCCTCTGCCCTGCTTCCCCGGGCCACCCCTCCCCGTTCCCGCGCCACTCCAGCTGCGGGAGCCCTGCCTGACCTAGACCCCTGCCCGGCGCCAACCGAGTAAGATGCACGGCGGGCGGCCTGCCGGTTTCCCGAAGGCCAGAAACAGCCTCCCGTGCGGCACCAAGCGAAGCAGCGGTCGCTGGGCACCAGCCTCAGCCCGGCCCCCCAACGAGCAAGCTGGCAAGGTGCCGGGGGGGGGGGCGGGAAAGGGGGCGACAGCGCTGCCCCGCTGCACATCACAGGGCCCGTGCTTCATGCCTCCAACATCTGGAGCCTTGCTTGTCACCCGTCTGGAGTGGGAGATGCCAAGATTGCTTTGTGTGCCGATAAGCGATGGCATTTCCATTTTTTTATAATCCCCTCAAACGCTTCTTTCATTTGGGAGAAGAAAAGAGAAGGAAGAAAGGAGGAAGGCAACAAGCAGCCCCCGCAGGATTAATCCTCGCGGGCTTTGGGGCGGCGCCGGCTCTTCTTACGAGGGCCCCCTCGGCCGGGAAGGGACCGCTCCGCACCCCCGGCCCTCTGGCACACGCTTCCGGGGCCCGTGGCTGTCAGGCCGTCAGTGGGGCTGCCCAGAGCCACTCGCGGTGACTGGCCCATGGCACGACGGTTTGCTCCAGGCCCGTCCCCGCCACAGCAGATGCCGGCCACGTGAGCCGCCTGGCAGAGTGGCCGCTGTGCCCAGATCCTGCCTGGGAGTCCTCCTCCCCGGGACCTGCCTTGCCCAGCAATGGGGCTGCAGTGCGTGGCGAGCAGGCGCCCCGCCTGCTGCCCCAGAGGCAGGTGCCCCAGCAGCTTCCTCGTCCCCCGCTGCCCTTCCGCCCAGGAGCCCTCCCCGCCCGCTGGAAGGGGCTCGGGATGGGCCTGCCAGGACGCGGCCTTGTCCCCCCTGCAGCGCCCTGGGACGCCAGCGGGAGCGAGGGGGAGGGAGGCAGAGCCTGCTGGAGCAACAGAGGCCCTGCCCATCAAGGGGGCGGTCCTTGGTGCAGGGGGATCTCTGAGGGTGGCCCTGCAGAGGGCGGCTAGGCGTGCCCACGGATGGCCGTGGCACCTGCCCTCCAAGCCCCTCTCCCCTGCTTGCCCTTCGGCCCACCGCCCTACTCTGCCTTGGGAAGGCCTGGCGGGGCGCGTGCCTCGAGAACGAGGCCAGGCAGGGGAGGTCCGGAGGTCCGGAGCTTGCGCATTTTCTAAATGGCACCTTCAAAGCCATCACGGCAGACGGGAAGACGAGGGGAAATGCAGGCAAGGAGGGGCTCGACTCAGAATCCACGATGAGGAGCAGAGAGGCAGTGGGGGAGAAATCGCTCCGGCAGCTCATGACGGGGAAATGCAGGGGGCCGAGGAGAAAGCGGGCGAAGAGCCAAGGCGCAGCGGGAAGGCACGTCCCGCCCAGGCTCGAGAGGAGCTGGGAGTGCGAGGGAGCCCCCCTGCGGCGCCCGACCCAGCGCTCGCCGGCCGGATCCCCCCACAACAGGCTCCTCCTGTGGTGCATGGAGCAGACGTGTGTCGCACGGGCCGTGCTCTGGAGCAGTTCACACCCGGCCTCTCTGAGCGTACGGCTCTTGCTGCCAGGGGCCGAGGCTGGGGAGAGGCGCTTCAGCCTTCCCAACAGGGAGCGCGGCGTGCCAAGGCTGGGGAAGCCCCAGGAGCAGGACCCCCACTGGCGGTCCAGGGGCCGCTGCCAGTGCTGCCGCGAGAGGGGGATGGGCTCCTGGCTGCCACTCCCATCATCCCCAGCAAGGGCAATGAGGGCTGGTGAGGATGGGAGCTGCATTCCAACATCTGGAGGGCAACGTTTTGGCCACGCACCACGTTTCTGGAAGGAAAGGGCCGCGGATTCACGCACCCACGGCCCGGCTGTTCCGTCCCAGGGGGCAGGCTCATGCGATGCTCCCAAGCAGAGAATTAGGCGGTAAACTTGAAAACAAACAAACTCTTTAATGTCTCAAAAAGTCACAAGAGGCTCCGTGTCTTCCAAAAGTCCTGCGCGATTCCAGGTGCCTGGGCTTGCGGCCTCTGCCAGGCAGCCCCTGGGCTGGATGAGGCCCCTCAGAAGTTCTCCAGGAGCTCCACGATCCGCTTCTGCTCGCTTTCTCGGAATTCCGGGTTCTTCCCGTCCCCGATGTTCTCCGCGTACTCTGCAACGAGACGGGAGGCAGGCCTGGGCAAGATGCGCAAGCGCAAGGGTGGAGGAAGCAGGTGACCGGCGCACGGCTGGGTGGGGTGGCGCCGGTTCTTGGGAACGTGCCCCTGGTCCCGTTAGGAAGCCCTCGGAGACGACGGGATATCCCCATGCACACCGCAAAGAGTCCTCCTCCCCCGGCCGTGGGCGTCTATTCCCTCCTCGCAACTCCGGCGATCAACCCACACGGCCCAGATGGCCGCGTGTCGCGGGCAGCCTGTGCGGCAACGAGCCGGTCGCGTCGGGGAGGCCGGAAAGGCGGGCGGCGACTCGGTCCAGATGGCGCAGGCAGAGCGGCGCTCACGCCGGGGAGTCTGGCCACTGGACCGCGACAGGCTTCCCGCCCGCCTCTGACCCGCTCGTCAGAAACGGGCCGAGCCGGACTGTTTCCGCAGACGCCCGGCTCCAAGGTGCGCCGCAGTCCACTCGGCATATCAGCGCCGAGCCATCTGGCAAGCAGGGCTGCTGAAGTCGGGGCCCCACCGTGCCGGGGAGTCTTTCTTAGAATGCGCCAGAGATGCGAGTCCACAAGCGGACTCGGCTCGCGCCATGCCGAGCCCACGCCAGCGCGGGGCCAATGAGCACGAGTCTGGGGGAAGGGGTCACGCACACGCAGCCCCTGCGCTCGGCTCCCTGGACCCAGGGAGCAGGCCAACCACAGGGCGCGAGGAGAAACGCGATCTGAGGAAAGTGGGCAGCCAGCAGCCCTTCAAGAGGCGATCCAGGAGGACAAGGCAGGCAACTCTGAGAGACGCCCAGAGGAGACCCCTGTGCTGCCCCACCTGCCACCCCCTCCTGAATGGGGGCCACGCTGGTCATGCCAGAGGCAGACCACCCCCCAGCGGGGAGGAAGCGAGCCTTTCCGGACCCCAACGGCCCTTGTGCGGGCTGGCGGCCCCCACGTGCCCCCCCCCCGCCGGCAGAAACCAGCTCCAGGGCGCCTCTGCCCACCTCCGCCTCTGGAGGCACACGGAGAGCCGGTCCCCTCCCTTGCATCTGAAGCAATCTTGGCCCTCCCAGGAGACCCATCAGCTGTCAGGCTGCCGGAGAAACAGGGAAAATATGTAGGCCATAAAAATCAAACTAAAAAACAGGCTTCCAATTAGCATGCAAAAAAGCAGGAGGGGGGGGAGCTGCGTGTGCCGCCCCGGCCGTGGCCCAGGTGGGGGTCTGGGCTGCTTCTTGGGGGCTGCGGCTCACTGCTCCCCAGCCCCCTCCCCAAAGACCGAGCCCGGCCAGTCTCCCCAGCCCCCACGCAGCCGCTGAGCCAGCAGGAGGCGCGGCAGGCACGGCGTGGGACCCCCACGGCGCAGCAACGCGGAATCCCGCCCTCCCCCACAGGATGCGCCGCGCCGGCTGGGCGCCATAATTGCCAGCGTGACGCGTCCCCCTCCGCACGAAGTTTTATCCTCCCGCCGTGCGGAGCGGAGCGGCCCGGGCCGGCGGGGAAGGGCGGGTGGCAGGGCAGCCCCGACGCCGGGTGCTCCCCCGCCGAGAAAGTGGCAGAGCGCTGCCCGTGACACGCGGCCCCCGCGAGGCTCGCCGCGTCCCTCGGCTGGGGCCTCATCGGCGAAGGCCATTTTCTGAGGCGCCTCGGTCTTTCTGTTCCTGCCATTTGCAAATCAGCGACTGCAGCTCTGAATCTACACCGCTGCTGGGTTTTATCTTGCTTTTATGCCAAGCCTGCCCTGGCCACCGGGTTATGCAGAAACGCCATAAAGAAAAGGCAAGAAGCGCTCTCGGCATCCCACCAGGAGCCTCGCCGCCAAGGTGGAGAGCCGTGGCTGCCCGAGCACCGAGCAGAACGGCAGCCACGCTTTTCAGCGGCAGGGTGGCTCTGCCATCAGCCCACCGCATAAGCCCACCGGGGGCGGTGGGGGAGCGGCTCCCGGCCCGCAGGAGCGTGCCGTGGCTCTGCCACAGCCCTTTCTCCGAGGCACGGAAAGCAGGCTCTGCGTGGAGGTGCAGCCAGAGCGCCCCCCACCCACGCTGGCAGCGGCCACGCTTGCCCTCCGAGCGGGACTCCGAGGCAGCGGCCCGTCCTGCACCGGGGACGGCCTTGCCTTCCGCGCTTCCACTGGGGGCCGAGGGCTCCCACGGAGGGCCGCTCCCAGGCTCCGAGCGGGAGGACGGCGGGCCTCCTCCCGGCCCGGGCTCCGCACCCACGCTGCCGTCCATGGGTGAGCCTGCCCGGGCTGCCGGGACACGCCACGCTTTCCGCCCCAGTTCAAGAACGCACCTTTGATGATGTGCCGAACGATTTTGACGGAGCTGCCCCGCATGTTCAGAATCTGATGGACTCGCTGGCGAATCTGGCCAGAAAACAAAGGCGCGGAAAACCGGCGTCATTCTCGTGGAAACAGGCAGGCCCGGC
Organism: Varanus komodoensis; assembly: GCF_004798865.1. Lineage (NCBI taxonomy): Eukaryota > Metazoa > Chordata > Lepidosauria > Squamata > Varanidae > Varanus > Varanus komodoensis. The sequence goes on along the minus strand of NW_025336481.1, from coordinate 202,944 downwards.
GGAGCTGCAGCCGCTTGCAGCGTTCTGGGGAGCAGCCCGGCGGAGGGCCCCCCACGCCCCGCGGCCCACCTGGCGCCAAGGACCCCACGCCTGGCAGGGAGGGGCCTGCTGGCGGGCTGGGAGGGAGCCCGGCGCCCGGCGAGGGAAAGGCGGCCACGCACACCAGGGCGGTGGCTGCCCCGGGGACCGGGCGGGGGGCAGGCCCTCCCGGCACAGCTCTGCAGGGAGCCCCCCAAGCAGCGAGGCGAAATGCCGCACGAGCACCAGGGCTGAGCCGGCCGGGCCTCCGCACGCCTGCCCCCGCGCAGCATCCGCCATGCCCCCGCCGCCAGGGGCCGCCTGTGGGGCGAAAGGGGCGGAACCCCCAGCCGCGCTCCACAGCACACACCCAAGGGGGGCCCCCAGGAGCCTGGCTGCCCCGCTGGAAGCGCGAGGCAGGGAAAAGCGGGAGGGCGTGGGGGTCCGGCGAGGCCCCCTTCGAGCGCTCCGCCCGACCGCGCTCGCTCTCCCTCTCATTCACCCGAACAGGGAAGCCCCTCGGGCCGCAGGGCGGGAAGCGCCTCGGGCCCTGCTCGACGGGAGGCAGGGCCCTGAGCGCCTTGCGGGACCCAGGCGGGACGTGTGCCCCCCGCGGCGCAGCTGCCCCCCAGGCCAGCGATCCCCCCGCCGCCTCTGCACGCGGCACGGCCCTCACCTGTGGGATGCTGGCGCTGCAGATCTCGGCCATGACGTAGCAGACAAGCTGCAGGGCGAAGAGGCCGGCGTCCAAGCGGCGCAGGTAGAACTCGTCCTCCATGTCGTCGTCGATGATCTCTCCGCGGCGGACCATGTCCTGCAGCGAGGCGGGCAGCTGAGTCGCGCAGAGCCGCGGGAGGGTGGCCCCGGCCCCCGGAGACCCGGCGCCGAGCCCCTCGCAGGGCAGGCGGGGCCCGGCAGCAAGAGGCAGGGAGGGCCGGACAGGGGGGCCAGGGCCCCGCGGGGCTGGCTGCACGCCTGCTCCTGATGGGAGCGGGCCCAGCATCTCCGGACGAGCCCCAGCACGGGGGGAGAGGCCTGCGAGTCGCGCCAGAGACCGCAGCCTGGCCCCGGGTGCAAGCGGGGGGGGGGGGGGGAGAGCCACGCGCGAGGCCACGAGATTCGCAGAGGCTCCTCCCCGGCGGAAGGCAGGCCCTGGCGGTGAACTGCAGGAAGGGCGAGCAGACAGGCCCCCGCAGCCCGGGATCCGTGCCCTCGCCCGCTGGAGGACCGCCGGGGCCGCCCTCCCTGGCACGTGCCCGGGCCGTCTGCAGAGCCGCAGCAGCTCCCGCCACGCCGACCTTTCACTCTGCTCACACGGGGATGCTGGTTTGCGGACCCGAGTGCTCCTGCCGCCCGCGTGATTTATGAGGCGGGGGCCCGGCAGGTGGCACTTTCTGCCGGAGCAATATTTCCTCATTAGAGCGCTGCTGCCGTCCCTGCGAAGCGCCGCGTGAGCGCCGCCCCCCGCTCTGCGTGCCGCGGGCAGGAGGGAGGCCAGCCGGAGGCAGGCGGGGGGCTCCCAAAAACGGCTGCCTGGGCGACAGAGGTGGCAGGAGCCAAGACGGCCGCCGGGTCCGAGCCCCTGCCGAGTGCAGGTCCCCCGGGCAAACCAGCCCCCTCGGAGGCCGTCCGGCCGCCTCTGGAAGGCCTCCAGGGAGGAGAGCTGCCCCCTCCCCAGGCCGGGGGCTGCCCCGCCCTGCTTCTCCCCCCCTCAGGAAGCGCTTCCCGATGCCCAGCTGGAGCCCGGCTTCCTGGGCAGCGCCTCTGCACCCTGTGACCTCCAAAAATTCCCGGATCCCTCCCAAGGGCCTGGAAGGGTGGTGGAACAGCCTCCACCGCCACCTGCCCATAGCTGAGAGGGAAATCCTGTCCCCTCAGGCCTGGAGCTACGGGCACTGGGCAATCCCAAGACCTCTCCTGGGCGCCTGCACAAAATGGCTGCCAGGGGAGGTGTGGCCAAGGGCCGGTAAGCTGGCCAGAAAATGGAGCGCAAGGCAGGGTGCGGGGGGCCCCGACACGCGGTCTGGGGGCCTCTCACTCACAGTCCCTGTGTCGCCCGGCTGCAGCTGCAGGTGGGAAAACAGCAGTGTTTCCGGGGAGGGCGCCAGGGTGGGCCCCGGGAGAGGGGCCGCCAGGCAGGCTGGTGCCCGTGGCTGCCATGCTGCCTGCCCTGTCCTGGCCAGCTGTGGCAAAGGTGCCAGGGGCTTGGTGACCCCAAGGCAGCCGCAGGCAGGGTCCGCCAGGTGGGAAGGGCTGCACACTGGAGCGCCCTTTGCCGATGGTCCGTGGGGCCCTTGCCACTCCAGCCTCGGCAAGCGCCGGTCTCCTCCCTCGGAGGCCCCGAGCCCCTCGGCTCCCCCTCTTCCGCTCCCCGCTCCCCCCAGTCCTGCCAGGAAGCAGCCGCCCCAAGGCCTGAATCCTGCAACGAGCGCTGGCAGCGATACCACGGCTATTTACGAGCCGTGGCAGGAGCATTCCCGTCAGCCGCGATTCCTGCCGATCTGCCTTGACAGCTCTTGAATTTTCAAACGTGAGCAGCGAGGCTTCCGGAGCCATCAGCCCTGCCAGCGCCAGTTGACGTCTGAGCCGCCAGGTGCACGGCACCTGCGACCCCGATGGCGACCGAGCTGCGAGCCAGGCCTGTTGGCCGAACTGGCGGCGCACGGGGGGCTCTTCCGCGGGGAACGCGGACCCAGGGCATGCGTCGCCAGCACCGGGGATGCAGCCGAGGCCGCCCGCAGACGCGTGGGAGTGGCAGTGCCATGGGGGCCCCCCCAGCCCGGCTAACCAGCACTGCCGCGCCCCCTCCGGATGCTAATCCCCGGGGACGCCCGACAGCCAGCCAGCCAGCCAGCCTGCCTGCCTGCCTGCCTGCCGCTCTCTCAGAGCCGTCAAGATGCGCATCTGCCGGTGAGGGCGCAGGTGCCGTTCCTTATCTGCTGCCAGGCGCCCTGCGCTGATGGGAGGCGACAGCGATCAGACGGGCGCCCGTGAGGCTGAGGCAGGCGCCCCACGCTAATGAGGCGGGACTGGCAGGGGCGCGCACAGCACCCGGAGGCGCTCGGAGCTGGGGAGGGGGCCTGCTGCCACTGCCGCCGCCACTGCCGGGAGCCGGGAGGCATCCTTTCCCCCTTCCAGGGAGAGCCGGCCCTCTCGCCCTCCCCAGGTCATCCGCGCCACTGCAACTGCAGGCGGGGAGCCGGTGCTGCGGGAGCGCAGCCGGCAGCGGGAGGGTGCTGGCCAGGTCTCCCTCCTCCCCAGCCAGACCGCCCTGCGTCCCACCGTGGGCTGTGGCTGTGGCCGTGACGCCCACCACTCACGCTGCCACTTTCTGTGGCCAGGGGGAGCGGTGGCCGTGCAAGTGCTGGGGCTGCTCTGCGTGGCGGGAATGTGTCTGACCCAACTGGCCCCCCCCCACCCAGGCGCCTGCACTTTGCAGGCACAGGGCAAGGCCGCCGAAGACCCCTGGCTGCGGAACGCCGGCGGGACCCTCCCGGCCACGGCCAACCCCAGCTGTCCCAGCGACAGGTCAGCGAAGGCCGGCCATGCTCGGACAGCCCCCGGGGCCCCTGCTGCGAAGCGCGCCACGCCGTCATCTGCAAGCCCCGCAGACCGCCCTGCGGTGGCTCCTTCCTCCCTCCGGCATCAGCCGGGCCAAATCCTTCCTGCATGGGGAGGAAAGAGGAGCGGCACTCAGACCGGAGCCGCTGACCGGAGCCCGAGAGCAGCCGTGCGGGGCCCTCCCCAGGCCCAGAGCTGTGCCCACGGCCTGAGGCAGCAAAAGACGCTGGCCCTGCCAGCGCTCGGCGGCAGGACGTCAAGAGCCGGGCCCGGGGAGGAGACCCAAGGGCTGGGCCCCGCTGCCTCACGGGCTCCTCGTCGCAGGAACACGCCGGGCTGCCTTCGCCCACATCCGTCCCGCTGTGCGCGGGTCACGCAAGGAGGCGCTCAAAGCCAGGAAGGTGCTCTGCAGCCGAGGATGCTGGCAGCTCCCCACTGATCTTGAGCACCGGCTGATCAGGCACCGGATGCGGGACTCGCGCCTCCCCCCGCCTGCTGGAGCACGGCCAGGGCGGCCCCTCGGGTGGCTGGCGGATCCCATCGCGCTCGCCCGCCTGCACCTCCCCAACCCGGGCCCGCGAGTGCTGGGCCGTTCACACCACCCCCCGGGCCCCCGGGCCTGGAGGCTGCCTGTGTTCCCTCCGGCATCGCAAGTGCTCGGCGGAGGGCCTCGTGGACGAGGGGCTGCGCTATGGGCAGCCCTACACGGGCTGGGGGGGCGGGCAGACCCCTTCTGGCTCGACCCGGGGGGAGCTGAGCGGCTGGACACTGAACAGCCAATCTCGGCGCCCTGCGCGGACGCCGCGCATTCCTCGCCCCGCAGATTAACTCCCGCCACCACCTCCAGCCCTTGCCACAACGCAAGCCGTTTGCAGCGGCACGAAATGCCAGGTTCATTCCACTCCCCCATTTAACCACCAGACCTGGGATGCCACTTCACTTCCAGGCACCCCGTTTCTCCCTTTCAAGGATGGAACGACTTAACTGTGCCACAATTAGCATCTAATTTGTAAGTCGTTATGGCGCAAAGTATCCGGCGAGAGCGTTTTATTGAATAAACCTGCTGAGCATAATTTTCGCACAGAACTAAGAACCAATGCATTTCCCCGCCTCCTGCCTCGGCCTCCCTTCTGCAGCGATCGCGGCCAGGGCTTGATAATTGCGCCTCATTTCCGAGGGAGTTAAGAGCTAAGGGGCTTATCCCCTTTCCCGAAGAAAGGACGCAGCCAGCCAGAAATAAGACGAGGTGTTCTACCCACAAGCCCCTGCGTCGAGATTTTCTGGACTGTGCCCGGTGGAGAACAAAGGGGCACCTGCGGCGGCCCAGCCCGAGGGGGAGCCCCCGCCCTGCCGCCGTGCGCTGGGGCGGCCCCACTCCTCTCAGTCCGGCACAAAGCGTCTCGCAGTCAGCCTGCCGCCACTGAAGGGCACCTGCGTTCCCCAAGCCAGCCCGCCGACACTGCCCCGGGGCGCCTGCTCCCGAGGGCAGGCCAGCCTCTCTGCCCACGAGTGGCCCTGCCGCCTCCCTCGGGGGCCCAGCAGGAGAGCTCCGGCAGCAGGGGCCGCCGCTGAGGGAGGCGACAGCAAGGCCACGACCCCGTCCCGGGCCAGGGGCCTCCCCGGGCATCACCTGTCCGCACAGCGGCCACCCAGGACCCTGCCGGACGGAGTGAGCAGAGGGCCACGGGCTGCTCTGTGGCCACCCCTCCCCTGCACCCAGGAAGGGAAGGGAAGGGAAGGGAAGGGAAGGGAAGGGAAGGGAAGGGGTTACGTACGTGCTTTTCTCCTTCGATCTTCTTATCCGCGGCTTGCATCGCGTCCAGGTACTTGAAATACAGCTCCATCAGTCTGTCCACCTGGGCGTGGGGGAGAGACACAAGAGGGGTCCAGATCACCGGGGAAGACAGGCGGTGCTCGTCCTGCAATCCGGAGGGAGCCGGAAACACGGGAGCCCCCGGCCTCCCGCTCGCCAAACGGGGCCGGGTTCGTCAACCGCATCTGAACGAGAGGGCGGCGGTCTGCTTTGCCGCATGTCAGGAAGCCCTCGGGCGGCCGGGAGTGGTCTGGCAGGGGCCCCACACGGCCCCCACAACCTGTCAGCTCCGCCCTACTCCTGCCTGCCCCCCTGCAGCCCCCGCTCTGGCTCAGGACTTCGGGCGGCCTGGCTCCTGCGCTCCAGCGTCTTGCCGAAGCACTTCGTGGCACTTCGCAGACTCGGAGAAGAGCAGCGCCGGAAGCGGCCCGACGCCCGGCGGTCCAGCCCCCGCTCCATCCCACTCGGGGGACTGTCCAGGTGCTTTCTGAAGCCGCAAGGAGGGCAGGAAGGCCACGCCATCCCGCCCCCCGGAACGTGGTGGGCCGAGGCACCCCGGCAACGCCATGGCCAATAGCCGATGAGGGACTCCCCCTCCTCTGGCCTTCCGGGGGAAAGGAACTGCTTTTAATTGGAGGAATTCCAGCAGCAGCATTTTAGCGGCACTTTGGGGATACCCACTGCTCTCTCTGCCGAGCCAAAGCGGCAGAAGCCCCTCGGGACGGCTGTGCAGGCCCCCCCGCCAGTGCCGACTCACACGCACTTCCGCCTGGCCCCCCGCTAGCGCGGCACTGCTGGCCTCACGGCCCTGCTAATCGATTCCAGAAGTCACCCTGCGCGAGCTCCTATTTCCAGGAGTACGGAAAGCGCCACTGAGCCCGACCTGTCGAAAGGCTGGTGTCGCCTTGGCAGCTCCTGACCGCATCTCGTTTGCCAGGAATCCCGGGGGGAGCGTCGCCACTGCCAACTATCCACTTAGCCGTGGCGAGCTGTGGGCGAGGGGGCAGCTGAGCGCAAGATGGGCTGCGCCGGACCTCCCAGCATGCTGTGCTGCTTCCGCGCAGGCCGCCAGATGCCGGCACGGGGGTCCCGGGCGTCACCGGCAGTCCGGCCTGCAACAGCCCTCTGCCTCCTGCCTCCACTGAGGCGGCCCCGCTCCCAAGCCAGGTGAGGGGTCATCTGGGGAGGGGCCGAGCCATAGCGCAGCAGCGGCGACTTGGAAGGGGAGGCCGCGGTTGCCCCGCTCATCCGGGGGCTCCCAGGGGGACTCTGGCCCAGTCACTGCCTCTCAGCCTAACCCACCCTGCAAGGCTGTTGTCAGGATGGAACCAAGAGCAGCGGGGGGCTGCGCGAGCTGCCCGGGATGTGGCTGCAAAGGCGAACAGCCAGACCCGCATGACGGAGCGCAAGGGCAGTGAGGACACCGGCTGCTCCTCCCGCGGAGGCGGCGCCCTGCCCCAAGCCTAGGGGCCACGTCTCCCGCCAGACCCTCCGTCCCCAGCAGCCCTGCACCTCACCTTCTCGCTGTCGTTCTCCGTGAATTTGTTGAGCAGCCGCGTCCTCTGCTGGCCCCGCAGATTCCGCAAGAGGGAGGCCAGGATGGAACAGACGTGCTCTGGGGACAGAGAGAGCGCGCCGGTGGGTGTGGATCGGGCCCCCCACAGCTGCCCCTCCCCGCCTGCCCGGCCGTGCCTTCTTCCATTTATTCAGCCACTTCCTGAGTGGCTGTCGGGGGCAAGACCCTCCAAGGACCCAGCACCACTCCCGTTCCTGTCCAGCCCCAGAGTGCACCACCCCATGGCGTGGCGCATAGCACATCACAGGGACAACCCGGGCCTGCAAGAGGCGCTCCTGGCTGGGGAGCTTCGGCAGGAGTGGGTTCTGCCCCGGGCTCAGCTCCATCCACAGAAAGGCTTTTGCGCCAAACACAATTCAACCCGAAAGCGGGGTGAAGGAGCGAGCGCTTCCGCCTGCTCCACAGCCAGCAGCTCTTGCCGGCCCAGGTGGGGTCTCCTCGCCCCGAGGACCCCAGCGCCAAGACGGCAGTGGCGCGGGCCCCCTTCAAGCGGAGGGAGGGGTGCTCATGGATACGGGGGCTCGCAGCGGTTCCCAGTGAGCATGCGCCTGCAACACGCAATCCGTCTGCTGTGCTTTTTTCCTACAGTGCCTTTTAAGGTAAATATTTGCAAGCGGCTTGCATAATAAAAAGCAAAATAAAACAAGTAAGGCAGCAATGCAGCTGCCCCCCCCCCCGGCCCCCATATAAGACCAGTCAGGACGTGGGCGCAGCAGCTGCGCGAATGAAGGCCTGGGTCAAGCCAAGCCCCGGTTCGAGCAGCAGCAGGAGCCTCCCCCCTCCCTGCGGGGTCTCCAGCTCCCCCCGGGCTTCCCCCGGCGGGCACAGTGCTACGGCCCCCAGCCCAGCCCTCCCCACACCTTCCTCCTGGTGGCCGGGCCCGCACCACCGCTGCTTCCCGGGAATCTCACTGAGCCCCATGTGGCCCAGAAGGATTCCTGGGAGACGAGGCTGCCCTCTGAGGCAAGCCCAGCTCTGGAAGGGACCCGCGCCTGCTTTGCGACACAAAGCGGGAGGGCAGCCGTGGTGGCGGGAGGGCGCCTGCGCTGCGCATGGATGTCCCCGCCCCAGCGGCATGCGTGCCTTCCACCACGGGGCGCTCGCTCCGGTTTGGGCGACGCGGGACTGGCACAGGGGCCCCGGGGGGGCATGGTTTGTGTGGGCCTGGACGCCATGCGCTGCATCTGCCCGTGTGCGCCCGGCTCCACGGAGACGCCCGGCCGGCCAGCCTCTTGCGTCCCCTGGCCTGCGGGAGCCTGAGCCCCGAATCCAGCCGCTTCCGCTGGCCACGGCACGCAGACACGGCAGGCTCCGCGTTGAGACACCTCTGATGCGGCTCCGACTGCTCGCTGCTGTCTTCGCCTTAATCTTGCTGATTAAGATGGATGAAGCAGAGGGGGCCGTAAAATTTGCCTCTGTTGCCTTGCCGGAGGAGAGGGGTGTCAGAACGCGTTATTTTTCAGAGAGGAAAATGCAATATACAGAGGAGAAGGATCACCTCCTCATTGCTGTCAAGACAGATTAACGCGAGTTTCCACAGCTCTGCCTGAGCCCTGGGGCCACAGGCAGCCGCGATCAATTGCACGCGGAACAAGCCATGCGCACCTGTTAAGAGGCGCCCGGGAAACAGATGGCCAGGGCCTGTGCTGAGCGGACCCAGCGAGAGGCGCGCGACCTCCCGGATCGGGGCCCCCATGCTCCGCACTCAGGCAGCGCAGACCGAGCAGGAGGAGGAGAGGCTGCCGTGCGCCGGTTTCATCTGCTGCTAAAAAACGTTGCTCCCTGAGCTACAGATTTCAGCCTGAGGTGGAGTCAATTTTTCATGCACCAAGGAGTCTGGCGGGAGGAGGAGAGGCAGAGCCTTGTGGCCGGCGTGCTCAGAGGCTCCGTCATCCCGCAAAGCAAGAGGCAAGGAGAGGTGGTCGGGCGCCACCTGTGCATCCACCACCCTCCGCGGCTGGCAAGCGCCTCCCTGAAGCAGCACTCCCGCTCCCGTGCGAGGAGCGCGAGGGGGCAACAAACCAGGCATCCCAGCAAGACCGTCTGCGAACAATCAAGAGCCCCAAGAGTTCTCTCTGCTCGCCAGACAGACGAGGAATCACCAGCACATCCCGGCTCTTGTCTGGCTGCCGGAAGCACCCAGAGCTGGAAGCACGGCAAGGAGCCCAGCCCTGGCCTCTGGGTTAGCCAGGAAAACACGCTTCGGAGAAATGGCACTGAACACTGTCAGGCAACCTGGCCCCCTGCAGAGGTTTTGGGCTACGACTCCCGGCATCCTCCCGCTCGTGGCCAAGCAGCCGCTCTCCCCGTCCTGCAGCACTTCCCCGCGGAACCCCAACCCGACCCGTGGCCTGCCCAGTGGGCAGAGCCCTGCCTCTGCAAAGCCAGGCGCGTGCGGCAGAACGGGGCTGCTGGGATCCCGGATTGGGGGGGGGGCGCTCTGGCTGCCGGCTGGACCCACGAGGGCAGCAGCGAGGGAGCGCCTCGAGCGCGGCCCAAGCAGAGGCGCCTGCAGCCGCTCGCCCTGGATCTCCCCGCGGCCGCAGGGCTTCCGCATTCTGCGGCTGCTGACAGGCCCTGGGCTGCCCTTCGGGCACCGCAGACGTGCCGGCAGTCCTGCGAAGGAAGCTCCCGGCAGCGGCATCGAGCAGCACAGCAGGGGGAGCTTTCGTGTGGCGGGGCGCCAGACCGGAGCTGAGCCGCTGGGGCCACCATGCGCTCTGCCGAGCCGGGGCCTGAGGGGCCCCGCGGGAAAGATGGCGGCGGGCTGGCATCTGCCTCTGCCGGAAGGGAGAGGCATCCCACCCCCCAGCAGGCAGTTCTCCAGCTGAAGCTGGGCTGGCCATTTTGGCGAGCCAAGCAAAAGAGCATGGCGGGGGCACAGCCCTCTCCCCAGAAAGGGCACGTGGAAAGCCCCGGCACTGGATGCCGGGAAGAGCCGCCAGGCACCCCCGGGAGCTGCCTCAGCCAGCCTGGCGGGGCGCGTGGAGGGGACACGCGAGGGGACGGTGGACGGGCAGGCGCTGTCCCGGGACCCGGGCATCGGACGTGGCTCTGCCCATGGGGGCACTGGGGCAAGATGGTCTCCTCTGCCTGGCAGCGAGAAGGGGGGGGGTTTCTGCGAGGCATGCGGTTGGGCCCAAGCTCTGGCGGGCCGCCTCTTGCAGGGCTGAGGAGTTGGCGGTGCTCCGGCATGGAGCTGAGGTCCCTCGAAAGCGCGGTGGCCAAGTGTGGACGTGCAGCCGAGGCCGGGGCACCCCGTGGCTTTGCACAGAGGACGGCGTGCACCCTCCCGCATGCCCAGAAAGGGCCGGGCAGGAGCCCAGCCGAGGCGCCGGGGCACCACGGCTGCCGCTCAGGGCCAGGCACCCCGGGCCAGCGCTCGGCAGCCGGCTTCCTTCCCCCGCAATCTCGGAAGCACGTTCCGCGACGCCGTCCGCGCTCTCAGGCTGGCATCGCCGATCCAGACAGGCATGGCCAACGTGCCCGGAAGGCGAGGAGAACAGAGGCTTGCGGGCGTGGGAGGAATGCCAAGCGCCCCCGCCAGGGCAGTCCGGCCCACACGCGCCCACCCGCCTGCCTCCGGATCAGGTGTTCTGCTCAGGGCCGCTTCCGGCAGCTCATCCCGTCCATCCTTCTGCCAGTGGGCAAGGCAGTGCGGGATGCAGGCACTGTTTAAATCCGCTAATGAGATTGAGCTCGACTCTGGCGGAGTGCGGACTGATCTGTGCTGGGGCTGGCTGCTGGCTGGCAGCTGCGGCAGCAGGAGGTCCCGGAGATGCGTGCCTGCGCTTGCTCCCCCCCCTTGTTGTTTTCCTCCCTCCCCCACTTTGCATCGCATTATAATGGACATCTGCCTGGCAGGGGGGAAGGGAGGGGGCGGGCGGAGCGGAAGCATCGGCACCGCATGGGCGGAATACCGATGCTGGTCGAGACACCCGTGGAACCCCCCCCCCCCGATCCAGGCCCTGCTCCCCCCCACACACACACCCGCAGCACAAAGATGGGAGGCACGGGAACCAAGGAAGATGAAACGGCAAGGCGAAGAGCAGAGCGGGGGCTGCGGGGAGAGGTGCTTGTTAACAAGCGCTGGAGGAGCCAGGGAATGAAGGAACAGGAGAGGGAGGCGACGGGCGGGGTCTGCAGGCCCCTCCAGACTGCAGCCTGATTTCCAATGAGGAGCAGCCGGGACGGAGAGAAGCCGGCTTCGTGCCCTCCATGCCAATCCTCGCGCTGCTGCCGCGTGTCGGAACAGAAGGCGCTGCTGGCAGCGCCTCCCTCCTCTGTGGCTGCCAGAATGGGGGCGGTGGGGGGGCCCTCCAGACAGCACACGGCCTGCCCGAGCGATCTACCTGCAGGGGGAAGGGAGCCTCCGATTCCTGGCCTCCCCCCTCCTCCTGTGCTCCAGGTGCACGTGACATGTTTTGATCCCAAACCTGCGGCAGCGGCAGCGGTGGTGGCGGCAAACACTCCCTGTGCCACGTAGAGAGACGCTGGGCCATGGCAGCAGCCCGAGAGGTGCGGCCCCCCGGCCTGGAAGGCAGCATTCGCGGTCGGGTCGGGACAGCGTGCCCGCGATCGGCTCTTTGCCTCGGGGCTGCTGCCTGCGTGCAGCGTGGAAAGCTCCCTGCCGCTCCGGCCAGACACTTCTGGGGGATGCTCAGCCTCGCAGGGCAAGCTTCTCCTTGCGGAGGTGGGGCACCCGGGAAGTCAGTCCACGGCTGGGGGGTGCCGGCATCCGATGGATTCCCAAATGCGCTGGGGGTTTCCCGGCAGCCAGAGCCAGCGGTTGCTCCAAGGCCCTCAGGCCGCTGCGGAACGGTGAGGGACGAAGGGCCACGGGCCCAAGGGCTCCAGCGAGCTCTCTCGGCGGAGAGCCGAGAAGCTGAAGCGGGTCTTGGCAAGACCGGGATCGCCTGTTTTGGGTGGGGCTGTGCTCCCACGGAAGTTGGGGACAGGTTTCAGGGGGAGGCTGGATCTGCCTTGCCCCTGGCTGGGGCACCCACAGCCAGCTTCGGCGGGAGGGCCCAATCCTGGACAGCACTACTTTGGCCAGGGTGATCCACGCACGGGCAACTTCACCGCTGGGCCACTGCAGCTGCATCCGGTTCGGGAGCTGCCGCTGGTGCACAAGGTGCCCGCCAGGGTGCTCAGCGGAGCGGGGCATGTACCACCCTGTGCCGGAAGCGCTGCCCCGGCTGCCTACTACCTCCGGAGCCAAAGAGCCGCAGGGCCACAGAGGCCGAGCGCCACGCCTTCTAGCACAGGGCACCTGTGGAGGAGACTGCTCGCCCTCCTACTGTCTGGAACGCCCACAGGTGGCTGAGGCTGCCCCACCGATCTGCCGCCTCGTTATGGCCGCCGCGCCGGCACTGCCGAGACCCAGCGCCCTTCTGCCCCGCCATGCCGACTGTGCGCCACCGGAGCCGCTGCTGCGCTTTGGAGGGGGACCGGCTCCTCCCGGCAGGGCATCTTAACATTCCCAGCACACGGCTCTCACTGCCCGCCAGGGCTCAGCAACACGCCAGAAATGAGGTCGCAGCCTGCCTCCCACACGAGTGTCTTCCCTTTCATATTATCCAAGCCCAAGTATTTAGGCAATTAACAAATTCATTTTCTTCAAGCTACTTGACACCTTGATTCATTATGTCTGCGGTGCTCAGAGTGAGATGCATGCCTTGGTGGCGAGCTGCCTCTCACGCTCAGTGCAGGGTGTCCGCGTGGCCTGCCGCAGGGAAAGCCACGCCGGCAGCTGGGGGAGCGGGGGGCAGCCCCCCCGCGGCCCAAGGGCACCTTCTGTGGCCAGGCCAGGCCCAGAACTACCAGGTAATGGAGGAGTCGGGTGCAGGTCCGCTTTGTGCTCCCAACTCCTGCGGGAAGCGACCTCGGGGAGGCACGGCAACCCCGATGAGCTGGCAGCCCCCGCGAGCATGCTGGTGGCGAGGGGGCAGGGATCCCAAGGCCTCTGGAGGGTGAGGGTCAAGGTGACGGCCCACACGGTCGCCCCGGGGCTTGACAGGGTGGCTGCTGGGCAGCATCCTCTGCATGTGCCACGACCCCCGTGATCTCTGGGTGGCTCAGCACGAAGGCCGAGGCTGGAAACTGGCAAGAGCGGGTGGCAGCCCTTCCCCCCATGCGGACTGGATACAGGCCACGTTCTGGTCCGCATGAAGAAGGGGCAGAGGACAAGTAACTGTGCCTAAATTGATGTTTTCATGAAGGGAGTTTGAGGAACTGAGGCAGATAGTGGTGACAGAAGGTAAACTTCTCAGCCTCATTGACAATCTGGAAATTAATAAATCACTGGGCCAAATCGGATCCTTACAGATCTCAAATATGCACATTTTGTCCTCGTTATTAAAATATGTAACATGCCCGTAAGAACAGACCATGTGGCAGGTAACTGGGAAGCAGCCGAAGTACCATCAATCTTTTAAAAGGGATGGGGGGAACCCCGGAAGCTACAAGCTCGTGAGGGTCCTGGTGAAGCTAAGTCAGATGAGCATGCAGGAAGAATCGCTGTGCTGAGGAGGAGCTGGCCAGCCTCCCCAGAGCTAAGCCCCATCCCTGACCCTTTCCAGGGCTTCGCGAGTGCCGGCGTGGGCAGGGGCGAGTCTACAGAAACTGGGCACTTGGATTCCCACAAGGCTGCTGGCAAAGTCCTCACCAAAGACTCCCGAGCCGGCTTAGCAGGCTTGGCGGAAGGAGGAAGGCCCCCCGGCGGATCAGAAATGGGTGCAACTCAGAGAGTGGGCATGAATGGCAAACTCCGCCCACGGAGGGACGCAAGTGGTGGGTCCCGCAGGGATCGTTTCGATTTATTCACCCCTCGTCTGCAGCTACAACTGAAGTGGCCAAGTCCGCTGGTCGCCCCGCATTATTTCCGGGGGGTGAAACAACAGGGGCTGCGAACTAGGAGAACGGCCGGCCATCGAAATGGCCCGTGCGGCTCGCCCAGCCCAGGGAAATGCGAAGCGATGCTGATCGGGACAAAGCCCCGACTTCCACTAGATGCTGATGCAGCCCGAGCTGGCAGGGACTGGCCAAGAAAGGGGTTGATGCTCAGTGGAAATGTCAGCCCAGCGTGTGGCTGCCATGGAAAAGACAAATGTCACGTTAGCTGTACTTTAAGAAAGGAATTGAAAATAAAACTGCCAATATCACAACGCCCTTGTAAAACTCTACGGCGCGGCCAGGAGGCTGGCGCCGGCTGCCAGCCCTGGTGCTCGTGTGCTGCCCCAGCTGCGCAGGCAGGCGCCAGTGGCCGGGGCACATGGGTGAGGGTGCCGCTGCAAAGCCCTGTGGGTGCGCGTCCCTGGGCAGCCGACCGGCCACGTGTGGGCAGAAGGCCGGTCCGGACGGACGGACGGACGGCCCCTCGGTCCGGGCCAGAGGCCCTTCGGCCGAAGCGCTATGGGACGCCTCGCCCAGCTCATCCGCACAGCTTTCCCTCGTGGGGGGCTGCCATTCCTTCACCGGATCTGCGACTACAGATAAGGCAACAGACCCCCCTCATCTCCCCCACAACTCAGTGCCTGTGAGAAAGAGCGAGCATCTCCTGCACGCGAAGGGCGCACACTCCTTGGGCAGCTGCTCGAGGCAGACGGAGGCGAGGCGCTTTCGCGTCAACGCCAGCTCCCTGCTCAGAGGGGCCGTTCTTGGCCGCGCACCCGCCTCTTCTGTTCCTGTGTCTCTCTCAGCAGTTCACGAAGCCAAGCCCCTCCAGCGCTGCAAGGTGCAGGCAGGAGGCACAACAACTCTGACGCATATCTCAAGTCTAGCCTGGAACTTGGCTCCAGGCCACCTCTGTCATGCACGTTCGAGCCCTCGTGGGCAAAGAGAGGCACTGGGAGCGCTGAAGGAGCAGGTGGGGATGGACGGCCTGCCAGCGCTCAGCTCCCGCCGGAGCCGCCGGTGCCGACAGCAAGGAGTGCCCGCGGAAGCCACCGGGCGGTGCCTCGCTGTCCCGGGGAGGTCATTCCCTCCCAGAGACACGCGGCACCGTTTTGCAGATGGCGCTCCGCCCGCCCGCCCGCGGGAGGCCTGCCTGGTCTGCGCCTCTGCAGGGATCGTGATCCTGAATCAAGGAGATTACGGCAAGCTGTTAATCATGAAACAAACAGTCCAGCACTGGGCACAGTTAAACTTGCGGGCTGACGGCAAATCGTGAGCTTGGCGCCACCTGCGGAAATGCCCCATGCAGCCCGTCTCCCAGCAGTCCTGTGGGATGGAGGCGATCAGTCCATTAGCATTAACGGGCGTTTTGCATGGTCCATAAGGGCGAGCCCGAGTCTGTCTCCGCATCAGGCAACTGGCTTCCGGATAAGCACGCCTGCACTGTATGTCTTTGTCTCCTGGGCACTTTAGGTTCTTTAAAGTGCGCACCAGAAAATGTCATGTGTGAAGAGGCCCCGAGGTATCCGCAGAAGTGACTTTCTCCTATCCGTCTGAGAGCAGCGTCTTCCGTGATGCCGAGGCATCCCCGCCCGCATTCCCCGCCAAATGCTCAGCCAGCCAAACGTGCGCCGTGATTTGATTCTGTCCCTCGGAGGCGGGTGCCGGTGGCGACCTCACCCGGGTGCCGTTCTCCTCCTCCCTCCCTCTTCGCCCAGGCCTCTGCTTGGCCCTGGCCACACACAACTTCCTTTCTGCGGGCGTCTGACACCAGGTCAGGCCACACGAGCAGCAGAGTCACGCAGCTTGCTAGAATGAATGGGATTACACAGGGCCTGGCGCACGAGGCCACGAGGGCAGGGGAGAGGGAGAAGATGGCACAGGGAGGACTGGCCTCTTTCTCTGTGTGTATCTGCTGCATTCCACTTTTCCTCCAAGGAGCCCAAGGCGGCTAATGCTCCGACTGCAGCACCGCCTGTGTTAGTGCCGAATGGTGCAGAATGGAGCTGACAGAATGAGACCCAGGCCAGATCAAAGGAATTAACGCTGGAGCAGCTCCAGCGGTTTGCCAACGAGCGCCGAGTCACCAGGGACAGGAGGCGTTTTGCGTCACGCCGCTCACGGCAGAGAAAGCACAGCCAAGCCCCGCGCTTTCCCGCTCGGCCTGAGCTCACCTGCGCTGCAGGCACCTGTACGAGGTGTAGCGTCGCGACGGCCCGCTTCTGGGCGCCCTGCTGTCAGCTCTCGCTCCCCGCAGAACCATTTGTCGGTCTTTGCAGCCGGCGGCGCCGTGAGCACAAAGGCGCTGCCCCTCCGGGAGGGGCAAAGGGCTTTCCAGGGTCAAGGGCACCCTCCGACAGCAAACGGCAGGCAAGACACGGAGACTTCCGGCTGGCGCTTCTCCACCCCTGCATCTCTCCGTAGCGTGCGCTTGCAATACGACTTGCCCCGGGAGAGGTCCAGGCACCCCCTCCCAAACTGCCAGTCGTGTGAGCCGACAGTGGCCAACCTGTCTGGAGCGTGAACTCCAAACCACGTCCGGAATATGAGAGTGCGTTGCTCCGTTTCACATGGCGGCACCTCTGCTCCTCCTCCGGCCCTGCTCCACGGTTTGGGATGCGTCTGCCTCTGGGATGCTGAGCTGGGGGGGCGGGGGGGGCAGGCGTGCCACACTGGCTCTGCTTCCCCGCCTGGCCTGCCGACCGAGCGCCTTGCGGGCTCGCTGCACAGCCGTGTTGCCGTGCTTTGGCCTGACCGGCCGGCTGCTCGGGGGGCTCCCCGCACTCCATCTGGCTTGCTCGCGTGCGTCTTGCGGCGTGCAACTGCCGGTGTGCTCTCTGGGGTGGGGCATGTGATCTGTGGGCACTGGTGCCCCCCCGCTTCGCCCGGCCTCTTCTACCTCCACAGGGTCATCCTTTGGCAGCAGGAGCACTCCCCTCCGAAAGGGGCTCGAGCAGGCTTCTGCCACGGCTCTACGCCGGCAGACAGAACCCCAAGGGCAGAGGGGCTCCCTCTTCCCCACCGCAAACGGCCACATTCCTCTTCCTGGGCTGCAGGGTGGGTCGCACGGCACTCTCCGGGTGCTTGAGACTACCACTCCCATCGGTCTTGGGCCCACATGCTTGGTGGTCCACAATACTGCAACTGCCGGCTTAGGGGAGGGGGCAGCGGCCTCCGCGTCCATCGGAGCCACTGCGACCCGACTTCTGTCTGAAATGACACCCGGACTCCTTCGCTCGGAGAGTCTTCAAGAAGCCACGGAGTTCGCAGGCAGAGCCCGTTCCTGCAAAGGACCAGCCTCGCTGCTGTACACGCACGCATCGGGGGGGGGGGCGCCCCCGCCCTTTCCTGAGCATGCAGAAGCGAGTGCGGAAGGCCGACGAAGGGCTTGTGCTGGAGGAGGCAGCCTCTGGACCCCGTTGGGGGGGCGATGCATGGCACACCCTGGGCACTCCCAGCCCCCCGCATCTCAGCCCTGCCTCGCCACCGAAGAACCGCGGCCACCTGGACCACAGGACGCCACGAGCAAAAGGACACGAGGCAGCCGTGACGGGCCTGACTCGAGGAAGCGAGCTGGGCCTCGAGTGCTAAGCCGGGCTTTGCGGCAGGGCTCCTGGCCGGCTGGAGCAGCGGGCAAGCAGCTCCGTGTGGCTACCACGGCCGATGTGCCTGGCAGACGATCGGGTACGGGATGCTAACTCTCCTCCGCCCCGCCACCTCCCTCCCTCCCAGCCGCTGAGCTGTGCCTCCTCCCTGGGACGCCTCTGATGGCTGTCGAGTGGGCAGCCATCACCGGCTCTCTCTGGCAGCGCGTCCCAGCAGCTCTGTAGCTCCGGCCTTGGTGCACTGTGAATCGGGCTTTCTGGGTTTGGACGAGACAACAATATGCACCAAGAAGCCACAGAACAACCTGTCGTCTCTGTTCATGGTTCCGAAAAAACAAGCGGTCTACCATGAAATGCCCCCGTGGGGAACGGATGACATGGCAGGCCAGAGCTAGGAAATACGCCCCCCCCCCCCCCCAGCTGCCCCCCCACGCAAACCCACCCAACGGGCTCAGACACTCTGCTACCCTGCCCGTAGCTGTGGGCGCCTTAGAACACGTGGGGAAGTCGCTCTTCCTTGGCGTGCGTGCCGGGGGGATGCTGCTGAGCCCACAAGGAAGGCACACCCTGTGTTGACAGTTAAGAGATGTGTCTTAGCCACTGCAGCCCCTGCGCATGAGTTTTCAGGTGTGGCATGTATCTTCCGGACCACTCTACAGTCACTGAAAAGACTCGCAGCTCCTTTCTCCCAGGAACAGGCCAAAAGGCTCAGAGAGGTACAGTTTTAAGCCACTTGGTACAAAATCCTTCCATGTGTTTTGACAGAAAAAAGGCCTACAACTCCCAGCATGCTCCAGGTTGGGGCATGTCTGAGGCGTCACAGGACTGTGCCTTTAATCATGAGATTTCGGCATCATTTACAAGAGGAAGCATCTCCTACATAACAATGCAATTTTAAATCTGGTAAGATGCCAGTCCTTCCTACCCTCCCCAACCTTTCCTGGGTACAAACCTCCAGCTCCTTGAACCACAAAGAAGGCGGGAGCCATGAGGCTCTGTTGCCATTTCCAAATGCTCCCAAGTTCACCGCGATTAAGCACATATATATTCCCTATCTCTCCGGCGCAGCCTGGAGATTAGGCGCATTGTGTGGCCTACGGGCTGAGACAGCAAAGGCAAGCAAATAATCTCTTCTATCGGAAGAAGTTTTGTTTGTACATATGAGATGAGTCAAGATGCAGGCTCTCCCGCTGCTCTGCTATCGCCGGAGCAGATAACGAGCGACAATACGGCTGAGAACCTGGCTGCCTTGCCCGGCTGCAGCAGTGGGGGGGGGGGCTCCCCTCCCCTCCCAGGACGCAGCGCGGGCACCGGCGGTTCTGGGCGCAAACGGAGCGGGGTGGCGGGTGCAACAGGCAACGACTGGGGCCTGGTGGAGACCCCGGTCGGCTGCGAGGCGCTCAGGGACAGTCCCTGGCGAGCGGCCTTCCTGGCCCGGTCCAGCTCGGTCCTGAGGGGAGCAGAGGCACGGAGGTGCCCCTGCTCCAGACACACACCCTCACACTCCGAGCCTCCCACGGGAAGGCCATGCCGGGGCCTCCCTGGCAGCCCCGCCTCGTGACTGGCACTGCCACCCGAGCCCACAGGCACACGGGACTGTCCCCGAGGAGCCGCTGGCAGCAGCCTTGTCCCGAGGCCAGGGAGGAAGCAGCCGGCCACGCATCCCGCACCATTCAAAAGATGCGCCGCGGGAAGGGCGCAGGGTTCTCCCCGTGCTGCAACACACGCACACCCCAACTGCCCTGCCCACGGGGCCCTCCTTCCGAGGGTGGGCAGCTGCCAGGAAGAGGCACGGCGCGCGGACCTCCTCCTCCGCAATCCCAGCCTGGTGGTGGGGGTCGGCTCCGGCCGGCCACAGCCTCTGCCAGCGCCAGGCCCATGCTCCCCGTCGAACGCTCCGCAGGGCGCCCCGAGGGCCGCCGGGACGCAGAGTGGGCAGCGAACCCCCTGCCGCCTCCCGCTCCTCCCGCGTCCCGCTGGCCGGCCAACCTGGTCCGCAGCCGGCTGGGGCGGCGGCAGGTGAGGAGAGGTGCAGCGCGACACGCCTGGACCCCACCGAGCCAGAGGGGCAGCGGGGACAGAAGAAACAAGGGCACCGGGCAGACCACTGCGCGGCTAGATGCTCACTCGCACCGCCCAGCAAACTTCCCTGAGATAAACACCTTCCACGTTCCTTCTATAAAGTTTAATTCGCACCATGAAATTTCATAATAAAGGGAAAGCTGTCCAAGCCGCATTGATGTAATAATAAAATGGAAGCAGCTGGGAGCAGAGCTTTGAATAAGCGGATAAACATTGTTTTACACATAATCTCTGGCACAGAATGCGGCAGGACCAGTGTTTCATCCGCTCAAGGGGAGCGCCAGGGGGGTACCCGACTCCCCTGCGGGGGCTCTGGTGCAACACGGAGGAGGGAGGGCTGCCTGCCTGCACCCCGGGAACCCACGTGGACCCCACCGCCCCCTCAGCACCAGGCCAGAACGGACACATCTCCTCGTTGGAAGGGCTCCTGGAGGCCCTGCAGCCACAGAGGCAAGCCGCAGCCCTCTCCCCAGAAGCTCCATCCAGCCCTGTGGTGGCAAACCTTTTAGAGACCCAATGCCCAAACTGCAACCCAAAACCCACTTATTTATCACAAAGTGCCAACACTGCCATAAAACCTGAAAACTGAGGTTTTAGTTTATAAAAAACACCTCACAGCCAGTCCAAGCAAATATATAAATATATATCCTTGGCAGCGCACTGACTGGCCATGCGAAAGCTCGTGTGAGTCGTGGCTAATGAGTCGTGGCTCATGACATCATCACCTGGCGCCGCTACTGCTTTCTGAGCATGAGCATTATTATTATTATTATTATTATTATTATTATTATTATTATTATTATTATAACATTTCTATGCCGCCCCTTGCCGAAACCTCGGGGCGGCTTACAACATGATAAAATACATTGAAATACAATAGTACATAATAAATTACCATTAAATATAAAATACAAAAAATACATTGATTTACAAATACAAAATTAAAATTATCAGTATAAAATAAAAATATAGGAGGAGAAAGAGAAGGAAGAAGAAGTTGCCCAGGCCAGATCATATGTTTTAACAATTGAAATGATGTTTAAATAAAAAGGTCTTTACCTGGCGCCGAAAAACCAGTAACGACGGTGCCAGGCGGACCTCTTTGGGGAGTGAATTCCATAGGTTGGGCGCCACCGCAGAGAAAGCCCCTGTGTGCGCTGTTCTCCGATGCTCGGCTGCCGGGGCGACTTGGCTCGCATGCCGACAGAGAGGGCCCTGCGTGCCCACTGCGGCACGCGTGCCATGGGTTCGCCACCCCCGATCTGGGACTATGGAAGGCGCTCCCCAGAGAGGTCCGCTTGGCACCGTCATTATATGTTTTTCAGCGCCAAGTTAAGACCTTTTTATTTAATCAATATTTTAATATGTTTTAATATTGTATTTTATTGTTGTATTTTATTAACTTGCAGCCAGACTGGGTCAATTTACTCATGCTGCAAGCCGTCCAGAGACGCAAGTAATTGGACGGCATACAAATTTTATAAATAAATAAATAGGTGGGTGGGTGGGTAGGTAGGTAGATAGGTCATCTGGTCCTGGAGTGGGGCCAGGAAACTGACAAATGCTTTTGCGCCCTCAGGTACAGGTTGCGTGGCCGTCCTTGCTGAAGGGAGTGGCTGAGCATCTTTGGGTTTCCAGAGGGGGAAACGGCAGGCCTGGAGGGAGGAGATGTGCTCAAAACCAAGCAGCTGCGGCTGTCCCTCACGCCCCCAGGCTAAGCCCCCCCTCCGCAAGGCAGGAAGGCCCGGCCCAGTCCCGGGGACCGTCCTCCTGGCGTCACACTGGGGGTGAACAAGCCGCTCTGTGCGCTGCACCTCCCACTGGCTCGCCCGTCCCTTGGGGGCTGGGCCAGCCTGCCTGTGCCGGGGTCGATGCTGCCCGGCCACCAGGCGGAGCGCGTCCCAGGACGGGCACGGGGCTCCGCCAACGAGCCAAGGGGAGCAGCTTCCCGCAAGAGGGGCGCAACGGACAGGGTCCAAATTGGGTGGGCAATGTGTTCTTGAACAGCAGCCACCCACCTCGCTCGGCAACCGAGCCTCTTTCTGGCGCGCAGGAGGTGTCTCAGGGACGGTTTGAGATGTGTTGTGCGCAGAGGTGTGCGCTCTTTGGCAAGGAGGAGCTACCAGCCCTGCTCAAGAGCCTTGCTCAGGTTGATCTTTCAAAAAAACCCAGGCCGTACGGCAGAGGCTCGGGCTGAGATGGCGCGAACCCCATCCCTAAGATGACGCAGGCATTCTGTCCTCTGTCGCACACCCTGCTTGAAGGCAGGCCTCGAAAGTTCCTCGCCCTGAGCGGACCATAATAGTTGACCTGGAAACCCTGCTGCTGACTCCAGGAGTATGCCAGTAATTACTCCAACAGACAGACTGGCACATTTATATTATTTTATGGATATGCATCACTTGCATGCAATATATATATATTGTATATATATATATTGTATGCAAGAGATATATTGTATGCGAGTCTTTTAATATGTAAGACCATAGGTTTTCATTTATATACGTAAAATATATCGCAAATTGCTAAAAGACAAGTCTACCACTCTAAAACATGACAAGAATCAAAAACAGAAAATGCCCTGGAAATGCGGCACTTCCAGGCTCCCTCTTCAAGGAACACACGATCCGTCTGCCCAATTTTGCACCTGCCTTGGCCATGCGGCCTCCTGGCCGGGAGGGAGAACGGAGGGCGACACCACACCTCTGCTCTGGGGCCGAGGCAGAAAGCCCCCTATCAGGGCAATTTCCACTGGTCTCTTCGAAACGCCAAGACTGGCTGCCCCAGACTTTATAAAAATGGTGGGACAAATTTTACCTTTTTGTGCAACCAGGAGTTTACTCTTGACACAACGCAAGCAGCAGGAGGCGACACGACGCTGAGTTCCTCTCTCTCTCTGCAGCTGGACCAGAGTGGCTGCTGCCCAAGACCCGTGGCAGGACATCCTTCCGTGCAGCCCCCAGCGCTCCGATCCCTACCGCTACTGCAGGAACGCCCCGGGGGACTGCAGCTGCGCATCAGCAACCCTGCCCCACAACCTATTGTTACTGCTGGGCGCACCAGAACCTCCCCCCCCACAGCAACTGGGTGATTCTCCCCACTCTCTATACGTAAGAAGCGGGAGAGAACAGGAGAGAGATGCAGGGAAATCAAAAGACCTCAAGGGAAACCGACTATGACAGAGAAGAGCGGAGCCTCCACGCAAGGACCAGGTGGGCCACCTTTGGCCTGAAGTGACGGGAAGTCCTGGAGAGCGTCGCTTGGGGCCACCTACCCCAAAAGTCAGCCAGCAGCTTCATGCTGCGTTGCTCCAAGCAAGAGCTTTAGACGTGCCTCTGAGACCCCTGGAGGGTCGCTCCCATTCTTCACGCGCATGGAAGAAGGCAGAAGTGCCCGGCCTGCCCAGAACGGGGCACACAAGCTCTGCAATGATTGCTTCTCTGGGAGGCACCACAAGGCACGATGGCTTCTCCATTCAGAGTAAACCCCCTGTTGACAGCATTTACCTACGCCCAACTGGCACGTGAATTCTGCACAGCCTCTTATCAAATGCAGCCGTTTTAGAAGTCTACACGCTGTTGAACATACAGTGACCTCTCCAGACGCCAGCATGAGCGTTTAAGGAGCACGGCGGCGCTCAGCCGCCTGGCTCCCTTCCGCAGAATACAGGCTCTTCAAGACACAGGAGTCCAGAGGGATCCAGGGAAGCACTGAATCCTGGAACGGTCGAGTGGGAAGCGGCCAGGGGGCCGTCGGGTCCACCCCCTGCTCAGCGCAGGACTCCCAGTCCAATCTCAGTCCGTCCTGAGAGCTTGTATAACAGGACGGCATACAAAAGCTTTTAATAATTAAGTAAAATAATAAGCCTTCCTCTCGGAGGGCTGCCCGGCTGCCACCTGGATGCCCCCCCCCCCCGTGGGAGAGCCCACCGCCTCCCTGGGTCACGGGTTCCACTGTCGTGCTGCTCCAACAGTCGGGAAACTATTCCGGATGCCGGAATCTGTCCTTCTGCCTCACCAAGAGGCAGTGGCCAAATTCCTGCTGGGCTTCCCAGCAGCTCCGACCTTCTGGCCCTCAGATGCCCCAGGAACTGCCCCGGGGCGCGAGCACACAGGGGGCAAATGCCCGCCTGCCCAGGCGATGAGGGAAAGTCCAGGAGGGGGAGGGAAGCTGTCGCCACTCCAGGAGCAGGCCCGGACGCAGGAACCCGGGCGCAGCGGGAGCTCTGGTGCCAAAACAGGCACGCCCGGTGGGGCAGGAGCCCTTGGCCTCGGCGCCCAGCAGGCACAGAACTTCTGCAAAGGCCTCGGCCTCAGCTCACGGCCTGGGAAAGCCCTCTTGCTCCGGGGCCTGGGAGAGCCAGTGCTGGTCGGGGCGGGTGCCGGCAGGGCGGGGGGCAGGTCTTTTCCCCACCCCAGGCCGGCTCCTGGCCAGGCCCACCCTGCCACGCGCTGCCATGTCTCCGGTCCCTGCCCGGGCAGGGTGCAGGACCTCCGCAACGCACCCAGCCACACGCGGTGGGGGCCCAGGGGTGACTCCTGGGGCTTGTCGCGAGTTCCGCACATTCAGAACCGTGCCAAGGGGAGGAGCGCAAGGAGGCGGTGGGTGAACGCCGGCCCCGGGGGCAAGCACGCTGGGGAAGATTCATGGCAGAGGCAGCTCAATGGTGAGACTCTAGACAGCAACAAAGCCATCAAGGCACACATTTTAATCCTTGTTTAACACAAAGTGCCCGTTAGTGAAGAGCTTAATGCCATTCTTTAATTTAAACAGCACTGACTGTTTAAGGCTTTATAGCCAGGCACGAGAAATCCTCTTTTGAGATTTCCAGCTCAGAGGTGTGGGGGGGGGGGGGCGTGTCTGTGCGCGCTCGCGCTCATGCGCAGGATCCGGCCGTGCCTGGGGATGGACTGGGTGGGTGCCGGCCTCCTGAAGGACCCTCTGACCGGAGGCAGCCCCTTGGAACCTTTTCCTGCACGCCACGCAAAGCGCCTCCAGCCCCTCACCTGCCCCCGAGGACCCACCAGGAGTCTCGAGGGGAAGAAAACCTACTTGGTGAGAGGGGAGTAGGAACCAGCAGATGGAGAAAGCACTGAGCCGTTTCCCCAGCCCCGTCGCCAAGTCCCTCCGAGGACGACTAAGGTTCAGGTGGGCTGCAAGCCGCCTTGCTCTGGGGGACACCCCTGCCCCTCCTCAACCGACAGGCGCAGGCCGCCCTGCCGCAGCCCGGCAGAAGCACGAGGCTGTGGGAAGAGGCGCTGCCGGCAGAACCCAGCAGCATGGCGGGGGTCACCGGAGGCGTGCCTGCCGGCCCCCGCAGGGCCTCAGCCGCGGCTCCCTTCCCAAGGGAGCGTCCCAGCAGGCCCCCCAGCCCCTGCCTCGCTCGGCGGGAGCCCACCCTCCTCCGCGTTGCTTCGCCTGGCCCGGCCCGGTGCAAACGGCGAGCGCCTCTGCGGCGGCACTGCACCCCAGGCCCACCCCCGGAGGGACTGCATCCCCACCCCAGGCCGGGAGGGCCCTTCCCACTGCACAGAGGCTCCCGGGGCCCATGTGCTGCGTGCCGGACACACCCGCCCTGACGCGTTCGGCCCACCCTGTCGCAGAAGACAGCGCTGGACCCCCAGAAGGCGGGCAAGAGCAACGAGTGCCTGAGGAAATTTAGCTACCTGACCAAGGACAAATCCCCCGATGGGTTAAAAAGTAAAAAGCAGGGAGCGAACGCAAATGGGCCACTTTCCCAATGGAGGCGGGATCCCTCAAGGATTTGTGTTATTCATTTTATTCTAAAAGAAGATCCCTGCGCACATGCAAGGCAGGGCACAGCTGAGACGGGCAATACTCAGAGCGCTGCTAAACCCAAAATAAGCAACAAGAACTGTTTGTAAGAACAGCAGTTCACTGCAAGGGACAGGTAATTTCTATAAATAATCCGGGGTTAGGCGTGAGCAAAGAGGTTGCCGGGGGTGTGGAAACCAAGGAGACGCTCAGGAAAGTCGCACCGTAACACATAAATGGAGCAAAACGGCACACGAGTTTAATGTCAGTGTGATGGACGCACAGAGGGGCTAAAAAATCCCAACTTTTCACACAGGGGGATGCGAACGGGAGCTGGCCGGCCCAGGAGGAGATCTGGGGACGCGGGGCTCAGGCCGGTGGGAGCATGCGCCGTGCCTGCGGGCTGCCGGCAACTGGGCAAGCTGAGCCAGGCTCTCAGGGTTTGTTCCCCGCTTGCAAATGTTCTCCCTCTGGGGAGCCTGCGGGGTGCGCCACAGCCCCGTTCACCCCACACAGCAGGCCTCCGTGGCTTCTCTGACCCTGGACAGCCGCAGCGAGGGCAGCCACCGGTCTGAACCCAGAAGCCTCAGCGGGGCGGTGATCGTACAGGGCTGGCCGGGACGTGCCAGCCCGGAGTCAAGCCACCCTTGTGAAACCCCGCAGGATGCCAGGGCTGCTGGCACACGGACTGGCCCCATCCCATCAAAAAGAGCTCCTGGGAGTTACCAGTGCTTGCACAATGGGGGGGGGGTGGAGAGGAGCTCCAGCTGGAGGCCCCCACCACTCCTGCGGGACAGGGCCGGCTCCAGCTGCTCCAGGGAAACAGACGTACGCAAGGTGCACACGCCCAGAGCCCAGCTTGGCCCCAGAAGTCCAGCAAGGCCCAGGAAGGGCAGCAAGTGGCTGTCTGCCCCCACCCCTGCAGGATCACGGCCAGCCAGCCCCACGGAGGCCTGTTCAAACATCTCAATTAAAGGAATCGCAACAGCCTCAATAACTCAGCTCTCCAGTCATGCAAAGCAAAGAAAATGGAGCTCTCTTTAAAATAAAATCCACTATTTTACATCTGTATCAGTGCCTCCCTGGACTCTGCCTGTCCTCATGGCCGTTTCCCTTATTTGCCAGAGCCAGCGAGCAAAAGAAAGCCAACAATTCCCCGCCCCCGGCCTGCCCTCCGACTTAAGGCCCAGCGAGCACCTGGCCACTCAGGTGCAGTGCTTGTCCTGAGACCACGTGAGCAGCTGATGCAGGGACAGAAAGCACAGCCAGGCCGGGGGTGGGGGGGATGCCAAAGCCTTGTGAGTGACCCACGTCTGGGAACTGCTGCCACAGCCCCAGCTGCAACAGGGCCACAGAGAGGGCTTGCTATCCCATATCCAAGCAACAGCCCCTTCTGCAGCCCCGGCCCTACTCCAAAGGAGGCCTCTCGCCCTTTTCTCTGTACTACTCACAGCAGTAATTGGAACTAATTTCATGTACATTCAAAGCCCAGAAAGCTACATGGCACATTCTGATTTCCGCAGGCTAATTCAGCTCGAGAAATGCCTCCTGGCCCACTCCAAGGCAGGACATTCCAGCTCCGGAAAGAATTTTAGAACAACTATGAACCACATCTGAACAACTCCCCATCAAGAGCAAGGGCCCAACATATCACACTGCTGAGTGATTTCATATAACAGAAACCTGATGTTTGAACTTCAAAACCTCAACGTAATGTTTTTAATGCCGAAACCTGCTTATAACTATTTGACATGCAAAGGCAGCGTTTGATCTCTAGAGAATTTTTTAGTATAACTGTGAACACCCGGGGGACTTGTGTCAGCATGAAAACAACAATGTGGGGGCGGAGTGAAAATACTTTCCTCAGAAAACCTTTTCAGCCTCGC
Source organism: Varanus komodoensis (assembly GCF_004798865.1). Classification (NCBI taxonomy): domain Eukaryota; kingdom Metazoa; phylum Chordata; class Lepidosauria; order Squamata; family Varanidae; genus Varanus; species Varanus komodoensis. Next base: position 175,734 of record NW_025336481.1, on the reverse strand, counting down.
TGCTCTGCACAGCTTTAACAATGACGAGCTGGGCACTGTGGGGACATGCGCAAGCCCACCTTCCTCCAGACGGGCAACCTGGAGCCCGCTTTTTCACGCTGCTTTGGAGAAGGCTGGGGCACCAGCGGGGAGAAACCAGGGCCGGCGTTTCTGGAACGTGTGCTCTGCTGCCATGCTTGTGGCCTATTCTTTCCAGGCGGGCGCTCGTTGTGTACCTGGGGAGTTCCTTACTCTTTTATTCCTTTTCTGTGTCTCTCAAACGCTCACTAATGCTCCTCACGGGTTCCGGGCAAGCAGCTCTGGGCCACTGCCATCGCCACCCCGGGCTCCGACTGCGAGAGGCGCACGGCTGCGAATGCCACTCCCAAGCAGAGACACTTGGTCTCCCTTTGGAGAGGCTCACGCAGAGCCGGCACTTCCGGCTTTCTGCCGCCGTCCGGTGATTTACATATCAGCAGTCGCTAACTTCAGGGGCGTGCTTTTCTATGTTAGTTAGATTTTCTTTCATTGTGGTGGATCCCACAATAAAACATAAATTTAGGAAAGCTCGGCTCCCCTTGCTAGCATTGCCACGCCTCGTGCTCCTGAGCAGAACCAGCAGCTGATCGGGTCGACGGGACCTCCGCCTCCCTCCACAGAGCCAGTCTCCCTGGGGAGCAGCTGCGTGGCGAGAGAGACAGCAAGAGGGGCGGGAGCCACAAGCCGTCGGAGTCTGCAGCGCCCGATGCTCGCGTCACGCCGGCGCTGGGAGCCAGGAAAACACTGCTTTGGAGGTGACATTCGCATTGGCTCATTACTCTTTTCAAAGGAGCTTGGCATCAAAGAGACAGCTTCAAACAGGCTCACATGTGCATATGCAAGAGCTAATTAACCGCCATGCCTGGCAGCAGAGGAGGAGTTGCGGGAACAAGCAGCCTCGCCGCGCGGGCTGAGCGGGCACTCTGTTTATGCATTCCGGGCTGGCAACCTGGCGAGGGGAGAACTCGGGACGCTTTGCGGGACCACGCCTTGCATCCCGGGGCCCCGGAAGGCGAGCTCTGGCTCCGGCCTACCTTCATGCTCCTTCTCGGAGGCTCCGACCTTCTTGATTTTCTTGGGTGACTTCATGAAGAGCGGGAAGATGGTCCGAAGGCCAAGGATGTCAACGAACTTGTGGCAGTTGTCTGCCCCCTCAGGCCCGATCATGGCATGATCCAGCACTTTCAGGGCACTGCTCCTTGAGATTTTCTTCTCTCTGAAAAAGAGGAGTTGTTGCCAGCGAAGGAAGTGGCCACAGAGTAAAGATTTTTGCCTGCTTTTTGGACAAGGCAGCCAAATGAAATCTTAGTCTGCTGAAAGGAGAGAACTTGGGACTCTCCAAGTTAGCTCAGGCATCTAAAATTCACTCCCCCTTCTTTCTCCCACACCCTCGCCCCCTCAGGACCCCCCATGGAAATGGCCGGCATCGAGGCACAAGAAACCTGCCCACATGTCAAGCAGGGAAGAAACCGCGCCACGAGAAAGGCTTAGCCAGGTGCGAAAGGTGCTTCCAGCCGGGACCATCCACCATTATTTCCACGGCACTTTTCCTTTGCTGGGTGCATGGTCGGGGTCCATGCACTCGTTCCCACAGGCGGGATCGCCGCCATCCCTGTTCGACAGCGGACGAAACCAAGGCCGAAGAGAGCGTGGCCAGGCCTGCAAAGGGCACGTGCGCGGCAGGGGACCACGCCTCACGCTCTGTGTCCAGCCAGTCAGTCGGTGCTCCAACCAGGCCCCCCCATCCTACGCTGCGTCTCGCTGGCTGACCCTTGAGAAAAAGGGCGTGGGCGACTGTGCCCCGGCCCCTTTCCCAAGGCCAGATCGCCTTGCACAACTGCAAGCCCAGACGCCAAGCCACAACTGCCCGCCTGTCATACCTGGAACGGGATGCGTATCCGTTCTGCGCAAGAAGCTCCAGGGCGGCAGGAAGTTTGTGTTCTCCTACGGACCTCAGCTGCACGGGCTCCAGCATCCCTCCCACCCCCATAACTACCAAAAGGAACGCGGAGCCAGTGGGTACGTCAAGGGGGAAAGCACTTCCTGCCCAGTGTATCGATCCACCGACGGCGATTCATATTTCTCGAGCGACAGCTACACGCGTGCAAATGGGCACAAGCAGAGAGGCGAGGAGGAAACTGTGTTCGGCTGTGATCCGATTTCACGCTTCCTTCTCAAGCACACGCCTCAAATGCGCAGCGTGTGCAGTGGCCCCGCTCACTGCCCCACGTTCGGGGCAAGTCGCCTGCCCACCGGCCCCCTTCCCAGGCCACTGGGCCTGGACACACGATAAAAGCTGCCCTCGCTATGAGCCTCCACCACGCCCTCGGCCTTTTTCAGACGTGAGGAGGCCCAAGCGCTTCAGCCTTTTTCCTCGCAACGCACGTTCTTGGTCCCCCGGATTTCTGTTCCGGGCACCTCCTTCGTTATCGCAGGACGCGCCCTTTGGCAGGAGGCCGGGCTTCCCACTATGGTCATCGGAAAGAAGCCAGGCTCCTGCGGTCGCCACCCATTCCACCCCTCCTCACGAGGAACCCTGCCGAATAATGCACGCGAGGGAGCCCCCCCTCGTGCCCACTCCCCTCTCCTCGGTGCAGCAGCCGCTCAGGCACCCCCCCCACCCGCAGCAGGGACAGCAAACGCGGTGGCGGACGAGGCAGGGGCTGGCTCTCCGCGGCCGCTGCCAGCAGAAGGTGTGGCGAGGAACGAGGTGGCCACCCGCAGGAGACGCCTCCGCGGAAGGGCGCTTGTACTGCACGCCAACAAAGGGACGCAAGGCGCGGGCGCTTGTCCCTGGCGCGGCTTCATTCAGCGGAGCGTGGCTCCCAATTTGTTCAGGGAGGGCATTTCGTCCGGAGGAAAAGCATCCGCTGAAAGAGCAGCCACTGGGATGCCTGAACTGGAGCACGAATGATGAGAGGGAGGGGAGAGAGAGAGAGACGAGTCTTGGCAGCGTCTTCTGAGCCGCCAGCCGCCCCTTCCAGCACGAGAGGGAGCGAAAAAGACCATGCAGCCTTCGCTGAGCCCAGCAATGTGGAGCGGCTCCGCAACCTGCCTTCCTGCCCGGAGCAGCGGCTGCATCGCCGACGGCAGGAGCGGCTGGGCCAGCCGGCTGCCCCAAGGGGAAGCGAGCCACAAGGCCGAGGCGGGGCGAAGAGGAGCAAGCCCGCACAGGGCCCAGCTACGGGCCGCGAGCAACACACGCATTCGCCCTGCCGGACGCCTGGAAGAGGAGGGTGGACCTGGAACCACGAGTTCCCTCCTGCGTGATCCACGGTGGATTGGCAAAGGTTTGGGACACGGGTTTTGACAGAAGCAACGACACCACATGTCTCATCTGAGTGGGGCTGCTGAAATAAAGGAGCCCCGAGAGAGTCCCATCCAGTCCTAGGACCGGAAACAACCGCTTGGGCGCAAGAAGCACCCAGTGGCGCCCTGTTCTTGCAACACAAGTGGCTTATTTCGCACTTGGCCCTGGGACTCTAGCACAAAACCAATGAACGGAGCAGGACCAGCACAGCGGAAGTCTGCCCAGCCTTGCTCCCGAGGAAACCCACACCGTCCTCTTTCGCCCGCTCCCTCTGCGGAGCAGGGGCCCCGAGGCAGCATCCGTGGCCCGCCCCATGGCACCTGTTCACCGGGGTGTGGGCCAGGCCACAGGAAGGTGGCTGGCCCGCAGTCACCCGGCCCGTCCAGCGCTGGACGGCAATCCGGCCCAGGCCTCCGCGGCTGAATCCAACGCAACACAGCCCTGGGCCACAATCACAAAGAGGAGGGAGGGCACCATGATGCACCCCCCGCAGGGAGGCCTCAGCAGCTGTGCCTGGCCCCCGGGCAAGGGGAGGGGGCGGCAGTTACGCATGGAGTGGGGGCTCTAACTGCCAAAGTCAGTGTCATCACTGCAGGCACCAATCCGTGGTTCAAAAGCTCAGCTGGGGGAGCTCGGCCCATTATTCCTCACTGATCTATCAGCTCTCATTTATATCCTGCGAGATACAAATCAGCTGCAACGTATTGAACAGCAATCACAAGCGGAATGCTGTATGTGACGCACGAAATGCTCTTCCTTCCCCAGGTTGGCATCCCATCATTCTCCCGCACAACCGCCAAGGCATCCCAGGGGGCCGTTTTCTTCTGACCTGTCCTCTCCCCCCATTTCTGGCTTCTTGCTCTGCCAGATGCACTCAACGGGGCCTCTAATGGCCGGCAGTTCGGAATGCGTGGGAAACGACTCCGTGGCCACGTAAACATTTCTCGGCGACCCGGCCTCGGTCCACTCCCAGAGGCTCTACAAGCTGTCGCCCAGGCTGCACGGTGCCCATAAAATGCGGCACCCCCGGCCTTTAAACTCTACAAGTCCCGGTCACGCGGCCAGTCTCATTAGAAGTCTGGCTGAACGGCACTGGAGGGCAACCGAGGCCACGGGGCCCCCTCGGGAGCGCCGGGGAGCACCGAGTGTGGTGGGGAACGCGCGCTCGGCACACCTTCACCCCTGCCCCCCACTGCTCGCCCGCCCGCCCCACACCTCACTTTCAACTCTCCTTCACCCTGCGAGCCAAATAACAAAATGCTAAAAGCAAAAAGAAGTTCAGGCCTTGGCTGGAGAACTTAAGGTCTCTTCTCGGGGAAGTAATTGCATATTGATCAGCATTTAGGCAGGCTGCAGGGAGTCATCCCTGGAATATTCATGGGGCTTAAGTTCGGGCTCGGAGAGATCAATAGCTGCTTGACTGGATGGTCTCGGGCAGATTTTATTTGAAATATTTATTCTGCCAGAGAGCATGCAGTTTATCTTGGTCTCATCTTGAGCTTCCCAAAGCCTCCCTTGGGTGGGAACAGAGGCGAATGCCAGTGCTTGGGCGCGTCACCAGAGAAGGCAGCAGCCGCGGGACGGTCCCACACCGGGGCCAGCCCTCTTGCGAGCTCGCGGGCTCTGCCAGGCCAAACGCAGGCCACCCAGTGCCCAGCAAGCCGCCTGGTTTTGCAAACTGGCCAGGACTGGGGAAACACGTGAGTGTGTGTGAGAGAGAGGGAACAGCATGCAGCTGCATTTGGCCTGATGGGTGGCCAGCTGCACAGGCAGGCACCGCAACCTCCCCGGAAGAGTTCTTGGGAGCTCGCGCATTCCAGCGGTGAGCTGGGGAAAACACAAACCATCCAAAAATTAAAGCCAAAACAAAATACGTCGCACTCACTCAGCTCCTGCAATTAACTAACCGTCCCAGTTCACTCCAGAAAACAATGTGGGGAATGGAAACCTCTGGAGAACACCAGAGCACTCTGGGAAGGTCGCCAACGTTAGGAGAAGACAGAAGGCCTGCAAAACCACGGAGCATAACCCTAAAGAACCAAAAGAAAGAGCAAATCTGGGGAAAAGGAAAGGGGTCCTGCCAGGCCGGGGAGCTTCATCGTCGGGGCTGCATGGGACAACCATTTCCCACTCACACATTAGCCTCCCCTGTTCTGAGCCTTGCCACCATCCGGGAGGGAGGGCCCTGGTGAGCCCCCGATGCCTTTATCGCACCTCCTCCCAAAGAGGAAGCCCCCAGCCGCCAAGGCAAGAGAGGCTTCAGGACTCCAAGGCTTCCAGAAGGACGCATTCTGAGAACTGGCAAGAGGATCTGATTCTGCTAGGTAAACACAGCATGAAGCTGCTAATAAAAGAACATTTCAGTAGATACACATTAATTTTGAGTTTCCAAGGAGCTGATGTGACCTGAAAACCAGAGAAGCGGTGAGAGGCTGCGCGGGGCTGCTGTGAGCGAGCCGAGCCGAGCCGCACTCTGCAGGCCAGTGCGCCGGTCGTTTATTCCGCAAGCCTGGCCGTGCCTGTGGCCCTCCTGCTTGTGTGGTCAGTCGAAGGACACCTCTGCACAGGTCAAGGGAGCGTCACCGCAGGGCTCTGCCCATCCGCATAGCAAAAGGGCGCGTGCCCACCGCTCCCAACCCGCTCACCTAAGAACCGAGGCACGCGCTCTCCCGCTGCCATGAATGCAGCACAGGCCTCCCTGCGCAGCCCCCGGAGACAGTGGCATCTCCTCGGTTAACGAAGAGGAATAATAGGTTTCGTGTCAACATTCCTGAGGAACTTGACAGGCTGATCTCTCTCTTTCCGAAGGGAAAGAAGGGAATTTCACTTTCTCTCATGGAAGCCTCTGGCAGCTCCCGATCTGTGAAGAAATTGAATTGTGTTTGGAGAGAGACCTTAATTGGATGTGACATTTCTAAACCTCCAGTTGGAGGTCACCAACTTTAAATTTGTTTCTTGATAACCCTCGTTGCAAACTGCCCAGAGAACCTGTGTTACTCAGCCTGATACATCAAACAAACAACCAACGAACACACAAATGAAACTAAACCTGCTCGTTTGCAGGCTAGGCAATTTCCAGGATAATTATCCATCCCGCCTCCTCCATGGCTAGGGCTTCTGTGTAACAAAGACATGCATTTACGACCCAGCCAAGGACAGGAATCGGAGGGAACAGCCCCGTGTCTCCCGCTGCAGAAGCCGGCAGCAGCCCAGCCCATGCCAGCCGCCTGTTCTAAAACGCTCCACGTCTGGACCAAGGGCACACGACCTCCTCGCTGCAGGAGGCGGCGGCTGGCCAGCCCTCCCTCCATCAAAGCCACGGCCGGGCCCACGGCTGACTCGTTACTCCGTTATGCCACCATTTCCAAGATATGCGAAGGAAGAACACAGGCAACCTCAACAGATGCATCAAACTACAGGCCAAACCCGGCCCGGGCCGGTCGCCACAATGAAGCTCCATCGCCTGGCCAGGCAGCCTAGCCAGAACGGCAGCGGCTGGGTAAGACGCGCTCCAGCAAAGGGTGGCCATGCCCTGGGTGCCGCGAGGGGGGCAGCGGGGACCCCTCCGAGGAAGGTGTCCCGCAGAACAGGCGCCCCCCCCACGCCTCACCCAGCGAAAGGCAACACGGGGGCCAGGACCGCGGGGAACCCGGAGCGGTGCGCAGGTGAAGCGCCCCTCCGTGCGCATGGAGGCAGTCCGCTGGGGCGTGCCCAGAGGCGGGCAGCCTGTGCCGGAGTGCCAGGACGCGGCCTGTTGCGCGTGGTACTCTGCGTGCGCGGGTGGGCCCTCGAGGGCAGCCTGGCCCCACCGGGAGCCGACCGGGGCAAGGCGGCGCCAGGCTGAGCGGCTGCAGGCTGCCCTGCTCCCCGCTCCTGCTCGCAGGGCCCGGAGGGCGCCAGGGGTCTCGGCCCCGGCGGGGGGCGAGGGGCTACCCGCGCCCCTCCCACCCCGGTTCTGTGCTCTAGGCGGTGCCCCCCGCCCAGGACTTTTGGCGGCTCTTCTCGTGCATACACCGAGTGGCCGGGCACAGGCCGTGGGGCGGCAAAGGGGGGACGGCAGGGACCCGGGGGTGGGGGGGGCTCAGGCACTCCAGGCTTTCTTTTCCCAACGCCTTCCCACCTGCTGGGGGGGCACAGAGCCCATCCCCATTTGCAGAGCTGCTACGGCAGCCGCAACAGATGGGGTGGCTGGTTTATGCAAGCGCCGTCCTTCAGAACGCCTTTTAAACGCAGCCGTGTCCTGGGAGACATTTTCTCCTTGTCATTATCAGCCAGCTGGGACCAGGCAAGGGAAGGGCAGTAAACAGCAGAGCCCCAAAAGGGGGGGGCGAGCATTAAAAAATTAACATGCAAGGTCCCACCCATATGGCTCGAGGACTCCAGGTAATTAGTTCTGCCAGGGTGGTGAGCAGCTTAGCATGCAGAGGAGAAAAGGACAGGAAATCCAGGAGGCGGGGGCGGGGGGACCTTCCCCCGGTCCGGGGCTTCAGCGCTTTCCAGCCTTGCTTTAATTAGCCTTAAGAAAACTCAGCACTCCTATCTGAATAATCCATGTTTCTGGTTATTTATTCAGTTCCCTGCTGCTGCTGCATATTACCCAGCCTGAGTCCGCAGGAATATATCATTTCTTGCCGGTGCTTGCCAGCCGCCTCTCCGTGCCGCTCGGCTCAGCCCACCCAGCGAGAGAAAGCCTCTGCGCAGCTCGGGGAGGGGGGCGCGATTCCGGGGTGCTGCGTGAGGGGGAGGGGTGTGGGGAGGGCCCCCTCGGAAGGACAGGATGGAGTGAGGCGCAGGCCCGCGGGCCCGGGCGCCGTGCCACACGAGCCCTTTGCGAGCGGGCGGGGCGGCACGGCTCCAGAATGGCTCAGCAGGGCATCCGCCTCGGGAGGCTCCTGCGCGCTCGCCGGCGCACATTCACGGGCCTGGCCGGCGGTCCCGCCACTCCAGGGGCGGCTCTGCTGAAACAGATGCTTCCGGAACGGAACGGGCAGGTGGCCACTGGCCTCCTGTGCCGGCAAACTCACAGCAGGGTCACGCGTGCCCACCGTGCTGGGGGGAGGGGGGCGCAAGAGGCCCCAGCTCACGTTTGCCACACTGCGCAGCAGGGGTCCAGCTGAGGCGCAGCGTGGGGTGCCTGCACTCAGAGAAGCCGACCCACCACCGGGCGCACACAGACCGCCCCACATGCGAGCCCAGAATCGTTCCGCGGCAGCCAAAGGTTTCGCTGTGCGGGGTTCCAGCCAAGAGACGAGCACTGGACATGGGGAAGTCCCCGGGTGAGCCTCTGCCGCACCCCCACTTCCCCGCAGGGGGTTCTGCCACAAGTGATGCCCCAGCCCCCAAGATTCGTTTTCCCCCCTGAATGGGAGCCAAAGGAAGGCGGGGGGGGGGGAAGGGGCCCAACGAGAGAGCTCTGCATGACCGAGAGCGCAAGACCTCCCCCTGCCCTTCTGCAGAGTCCGCACACCTGGTGGTGCCGAGCGCTTACGGGTTGTGGGGCGAGCGGCTCCCCGGCCAGGTTGGGGACCGAGCCCAGAGGGGAGGCTGCTGGCCAAGACGCTGCATGCGCTGCAGGTCTCTAGGAGGCATGCGCGATGCGCGCCGCACCAGCGGAGCGTTCAGCAGGTAAAGGGGCAGAGCGGGAGGGCACCTGAGGCCCCGCAGAACTCTCGGCCCGAGGTCCCCATCGTTCACCACGGCTTGTGAGGCCACCACGGCCACCCTCTGAAAGGCCACGCGCTGCCCATCCTCGGCAGAGATGCTCCCGGGCACGCAGATTCCGCCACATCTGCTTCAAGCGGAACAGCAGCCCAGGCAACCCACTCCCCAGTCGAAACGAAACAGTGACGCTGGAGACGGAAGAGTTTTGCCTGGGGCGCCTGACCTGGGTGCCAAAGCAACGCCCCGTGGCCGGCGGAGGTGCGACCAGTCGCAGTCCTTGTGCGTCACAGTTTTGCTTGTCTGGAAGGGAAAGGCACCCTTGTGTGGTGGGACAGAGAGATCTCACCCTTCATCACCCTCTGACTGCTTTTGCGGGAACCCTCCTCAGCCACAAGGGGTTTGCTCCTGGCCTCTGGGCCACTCGAGAACGGAGAACAGGCCACCCCAGACGAGGTTCTGGGCACGGAAGAGGAGCGTGCCCACAAGCCTCCCCTTGCACTGGAACCCCCTGCCTGCCTTCGGGCCCCGTTGCCCTGGAAAGTGGGGCCCCCCAAAGAGTCAGAGGCCCGGCTCGGTGCTCCTGCCCCCCAGACGTCACCTGAGCATGAGGTTCATCAGCTGCAGCCCCTCCCCCTTCAGGAAGCGGTCCCGATTGGAGCTCAGCATCAGGGAGGAGCACAGCGAGTCAAACAGGTTCTCCATCATCTCCTGCTCCTCAGCTGTGTTTGGGTTGTGGCGCTTGAATACCTGCATGAAGAGCAAACCAGAGGCCTTCGTCATGTCGAAAAGCCCTCCTGACCACACTCCCGACTGCCATTTGCATCCCTGAACCGGGGAAGACGCTCTCGGGGACGGGAAGGGCTCGGGCGGCCATCACGAGAGGCTGCGCCACACGGGAGGCCCAGGAGGAGCATCCACGCCGACCGTTTTGCCGAAGAGGACACTGCAGGCTCGGCCTGAGGAGCACAGCACAGTGCCCAAAGGAGGGGATTCTGGAAGCTGCTGGGAGCCACTGGTGCCTTCTCACCACCGCCCCCCCGCCCCAGGGAAACTTCCAGGCTCCGCCAGGTGCCACTGCACGATTTAGACTGCCGGATGAGGCGGCCTGCGTGTCCCGGCAGGGAAAACAAAGCTGTGCATCGGCACCCCTCCAGGAGCGGGGAGCAGGCCAGGCCCTTCCGCCTGGCACGCTGGTTTCCGAAGTGCAAGGAAGACCCCTGCCTTGCGCAGCCCCCAGCCACACGGGCCCCCACGGCTTCTGCATGGCTCGCCCCCTCCCTGTCCCCTCCCCCCGCCCGCGCCTCCAAGCCGGCTCCGGGCGCTCCGTGGCAGACAGTGGCAGGAATCACTCACAGACAACTGCTGAAGCAGCACGTCGATCCCGTCCAGCTCCCCCAGCAGCTCGCGGTTGTCTAAGGGAAGAGGGGGAATGGGGCCGCGTCAGGTTTACAGCCACCCAGCCCTGCTCCATCAGCCGGCACAATCGATAGGCCTGACAGAGTGCGAACACTGCAGCAGCCGGGGAGAGGGCTGCGCGGGCAGGGGAAGCGAGGGGGAGGCGGGGGGGCAGGGAGGGGGCCCGAGTGCGGCAGCCACCCGGCTCTGGGGCAGGTGGGCAGCCCAGGGCGGGGCGGGGCGGGCACAGCTCACCGTCTTTATTCTGGAGGAGGATGGCCAGCACCTCGCTGCAGTACAGCTTGTTGGCGTCGAAGGGCACCTTGGCCTGCGGGAGGAAGCGGAGAGGAGCTCGGTCAGGGGCACGGAGCCGCTGGCCGGTGGCAGAGGGGCGATGAAGGAGCTGAACCCTTCCTCCCTTATTTATTTATTTATTTATTTAAAACATTTCTATGCCACCCCATTTGCCAAAGCCTCGAGGCGGCTCACAACATAAAATTAAAATATAATACATTCAAAATATAAAACAAATTAACAATATAAAATAAGTCGCCCTGGCCAGATAAAATAAGCAAATAATATTAACAATTAAAATGACGTTTAAATAAAAAGGTCTTCGCCTGGCACCGAAAAACAAATAACGACGGCACCAGGCAGACCTCTCTGGGGAGTGCATTCCACAGATGGGGCGCCACCGCAGAGAAAGCCCTCCTCCGAGTACTTAACCTCCTAATATCCTTCACGGAGCGTTCCCGGAGAAGGGCCTCTCTCGCTGTTCTCAGGGGGTGGGCGGGCATATATGGATGTAAGCACTCCTTCAGGTAACCAGGACCCAAGCCGTTTAGGGCTTTATAGGTCATCACCAACACCTTGAATTGGGCCCGGACTTCCATGGGAAGCCAGTGAAGCTGACGGAGGACTGGAGTCATGTGAACATAACGCCCAGTCCCCGTCAGCAGCCTGGCAGCTCTATTCTGAACCCTTCCCCGCCTGCGAGAGTTTCGCGCGTCTTTCCACTCCCCATGGCGCCTCATGTGGCACTTCTGCCGGCTCGTGCCTAGTTCAGCCTCGCTTGTGCGACTGACCGGACACCGTCCTAGGATGTCCTCCGAGACCAGCTCGGCACCCTCTGGCACCACCTGAGCGCCGCTTTTGCGAAGCCAAGACGCGGAAGCAGCCTTGGCTGGTGCTCGGAGCTGCGGAAGCACCTTTCCTCCACCAAAGGACAGGCGCTTTCAGGCGGCTGCCCAGCGCTGCTCAGAGGCCGGCTCATCCTTGCACTGCCTTCAAGCTTTCGCCCCGCACTGCCCGGGGAGAGCTGTGCCACCACCCAGCAGGGAAAGCGCAGCGGCATCCCGCAGAAAGGGGTTCTGCGCAGAGCTGCTCGACCAGCCTCTCTGGACCAGCAGCAGCCAGAAACGCTACTTCTGAGAAGCACCGTTAACGGCCACCCCGCTCGGGAATCACTGGCCAGCACACCTGGAAGGTCCTGGGATGGGGAGGCCCGCTCTAGAGAAAGCAAGCCAGCATGACTCGGCCTCGGTCAGTCTGGCTCTGGCTACTTCAGGACATCTCCCAAGGACTGCCCATGAAGACCGCCCGGAAGCTTCCGGGGCAGAGTTCCGATTAGCGCTGGTCAAGCTGACGGTGCGCTGACCCTCTACCAGCATCGCAGTTTGTCAGCTAATTTCAGTCTCAGTTTAGGTGGCTGCATTTGACCTCCTTCGCTGAGGCCACTGCGGGTTTCCTCGCCATTAGGAACCCGCAGGAGAGGCCTGTCGCCTGCGGTGCCCGGACTCTAAGCAGCTCTCCAGGGAGCTCCCTGGACCTGGCCTGGTGATGCCCACGGATCCGCAGCAGCAGCAGCAGCAGCCTCCTGAAGTGTCTTTATGTAGATACACTCTTGCTTGACTGTTTTGACATTTGTCTTCGATCACACTGCGATTCAATGCTCTGATGCTGCACCAGCACTGAGAATTTGATGGAAAGATGCTGGAAAAATGCTTCAAGAGTCAAGGTGGAGTCCCCAGTTTAGCATCAGATCACAGAGAGGATGCCTTGCCCTGCTCCTGCCCTGTGGCGGTGAGTGTTGGGATGGGGACCCGGGAGATTCGGGATCTGGCATCCTCTCGGTCATGGATCTCATGGAGTGACTTTGGGCCAGTCACTCATGCTCACCCCGCATCACCTTACAGGACTGTGGCTGAATGGGGAAAATGAAGCGACGTGATCCACCTTGGGTTTCTCACCACAGGGAAAAAGGCAGGATATAAATGCAGTGATCAATGCAAAGAAATGGAGGAGAACAACCGAGGGAAATGAGAGACCTCTCCCAGAAGATCCGGGAAATCCAAGGGGAATTCAAACCTAGATTAGGAATGCTGAGAGATCAACAGGGGAACAAGCGATCTGACCAGGAGAGGAAAAGCAAAGGGGGAAAGGATATACAGAAAAACTACACGCAGGAAACAGGGAGGTGCCAGACTTCGTCTTCCTTTGAAGAGGAATTCTATGAAGAAGAACCTGCGATACTAGAAAGCAGGTTCCTGCTCTGAAAATGCTTGAGGGGAGGAAGCATCCAGACCAGACACAAGCAGAACCGGTCCAAGCTGCAGGGACCGACCCGGTCCAAGTCCTCACACGAACATGCAAACTGCCGTGGAAACAAAGCCGACAGACCGGAGGCGCTTGATTCACATTCCATTTCGAGCATTTCAGGAGACCAGCTGATGCTTTCTGGAGTACAGCCCAGTCTTTGTGTGGATCACGAGAAGCTGGTCCTGGAAGACACGGGGGTGCCTCGGCACTCGATCTTCCTGACGCGTCCACTGTTTAGTGCAAGAAATTACCGATAGGGAAGAATATTGGGGGTGGGGGGGAGAGAGAGGATGAGGGAGAGAATGGCTTCCTACAGGCAAAGGCTTCAGACAAGGGTGCATCTTATCTTCCATCTGGTCTATCTGGACATAGAACATTTAAGGAAATATGAATTAGATCAGAGGAAGGAGTGAAAGTGGGTGGAAGATCCATCAATATTTCAAGGTATGCAATGATATGGCCTCACTGGCAGAGAGCAGCAATGACTTGAAGCAACTCCTGGTGAAAGAAGTACAAATGCAAAGCTGCAGTTGAACATCAAGAAAACCAAAATCATGACTGCAGAAGAATTACAGAACTTTAATGACGACCATGAAGAAACTGAAACCTGTCTTGAGCATCAATTCAAAGGGAAACTGCAGCCAAGAAATTGGAAGATGACCGAGCTTTGGAAGGAGAGCAATGAAGGAAGTGGAAACGACGATCCTGTGCAGGGCTGCTTCACTGGAGACCAAGGCCATGATCCACAGCACTGTATTCCCAGTCACCCTGCCTGGGTGTGAAAGCTGCACCGCGAAGAAAGCTGACAGGAAGAAAACTGATGCATTCAAAACATGCGTCCTGGGGAAATGTTTGGAAACACCCTGGACTGAAACCAGGGGCTCCTGGATCAAATCAAGCCACAGATTTCCCAGAAGCAGAAATGCCAACACTGAGGCTGCCATGCTGTGGGCCCATCAAGAGAAGGCAAGGCTCACTGGCGAAGACGGCCGTGCGAGGGAAAGCCGACGGCAGACGCTGCGACGGAAGGGCAGACGCGGGAGGGATGGAAGGCTCTGCCTTGAATTTGCAAGAACGTTCCCAGATAGAGAACATTCTGGGGGCTTCCATTTATCAGAGACGAGGTTGATGGCAGCGAGTCACAAGGATATCAGTGCGTCAGCGGCAACATCCTCCTCCAAAGGGACAGCACAGCTGCCATACGCCGAGGCTCTCAGCTTTCAGGAATGGCCAGGACACACTCAGGAAAGCAGGCAGCTCGTAGGGAGTCTTAATCCAGCAGGGAGCACAAAGCCTGCGACATCTGCCTCAGCATCCCGAAAAAGATCAGTGTTCTGTTTTCAAAAGGGCCCACATTTCGAGTCCTCGTGAATGCAGCCTTGTGAGAGCGGAAGGCGGCCGGCCTGGCCTCCCGGCATGCAGAGGAGGCTGAAGCTGTGCGAATGGCTCCGTGCCCTTTCCAGGCCAGTAAGCACAGAGCAAATTATGCAAAGTACCCAGATATGCAAATAGGCATGCTTTAAACTAAATGAAATGTGGTCTAAAAGAGTTCGGATCAAAGCATTAAGCAAGGTGCCTGCAGTGCTCCCCACCCAGCACTCGCTCTGGGCCACACGCAGCTCTCGGCGCCGCCCGCTCTCCCGCAGCAGCAGCAGCAGAACACGCCGTTGCTGGCGCTGCCTCCCGAGCTCACCCCCAAGAGATGGCGGGCGCTGCGGGGGCAGCGGGCTGGCCCTTCCGGGGCAGAGAGGCCCCCGGGAACCTGCCCTCGGCCCTGGCACGGAGCCCTTGGAGGTCAGTCCTGGCCACGCCCCAGTGGCACTGAGGGGGCAAATTGGGGCCCCAGGAGGGCCGTTGTCGGGCACGCTCCACGGAGCCAGCTTCCTCTGGGAAAGACGCCCCTGTCCCCCGCCTGCCTGAGGAGGAGGGCCTGGATGAGGGCAGGGAGGTTGGGCTCCCCCACCCCGCGCGACCTGCATTAGGGTGGGGGGAGGGGGTGTGCTCGTGCAGATGCAGCCATGCCCCCCCCATGCCAAAGACAGCCTCTGGGGAGACAGATATTAGCCACGCTTCTGCTGACACGCATCCACGTCCGCGGGTTTTGGCTGACAGTGGAGCACACTCTGCCTCGGAGGGCCCAAAGACGTCCCTGCCAGGTGAGGAGCCAGCCAGCCAGCACATCTTGACTCCTGGATGTCACCTGGGAGTGCCGATCCTCAAGCTCAGCGGGGGCCCTGCTCCAAGACCCCAACAGATAGAACAGGCTGCCGCCCGCAATCCAGCCCATGGTTCGGGCCGCCAGGGGAACGGAGGGATGTTGCGGAACTTCCATAAACATTCAAGCTTCCAAGGCAAAAAGGCGGCTTGCTGAGGAGACGCTCCATGCAGCCCCCCAGCACAGGAGGGACGTGCTGCCTGCCGCTGCAGGGAGGCTGAGCAGAAGAAGGCTGCGTCCTCTCCAGTTTGCCTCGGGGGAAGTGGGGCAGGGTGGACGGGGAGAAAGGCGAGAGACAGACGGCCCCAGAAGGCGGCTTGTGCTCACCTTCAGCCTCTTGAGCAGCCACTGCAGCAGTCCCTGCTGCGCAGCATCTGAGCACATCTCAGGTCTGAACTCCGCCATATTCTCAATGATGGCTTTGAGGGGAAGGAGAGAGAAAAGGGACAATCAGTTCTAAATTTGCGGGTTCAGGTATCTCTGGCGACCAACAAGAAAATTCAGAAGATGAGTCACCAGCCACATAAAACAAAGTAAATCGCTGAAAGCAACCTCAGAAAGGAGGCTAACCGAAAAGCCAAGCCAAAAGATCCGTCCCGGCCCCCCCTTTCCCAAACGGTCTCCGAAAGGGGAGCCTTCCCCATCACGGAGGCACCCCTCCCATGGCCCCAGGGGCCCTCCGTTCTCAAAGCAGGGCGTGCGCTATCCTCCTCTTTGAAGGATCAGTCAGACCCTGCACCCGGCCTGCTTCAGTGCCACCCCATGCGAGGTGGCGCAGGGGCTGAACCGTGACGCCTAGAGAAGTGCGAGGCCTCGTGGCCCCCTCCCACCCCCAGGCCAGGAGACGCCGCCGGTGCAGCCCAGGCAGAGCCGCGCGCGCGCGCCCGGCTCCAGCGAGGTTCTTGTCTGCAGCCCGGAACGGGAGGGAGGGAGAGCCCTGCCCGCATCCCAGGCACGCGGACCGATTTCTGACGCAGCTCACTGAGCCGCCGCCTGGCAGGTTTCCCTGCCCCGCTCGGCTCCCTTCTTAATCGGGTGCCCGCTTTGCGCAACCTCGACCTCCTCAAGCAGCGCCGGGCAGCAAGGGAGCCAGAGGGCCTGCTGGCCACTGCGTCGTCTGGAGCGCTTCATGGGCCGCCCCAAGCAGGCAGGCCCCGGAGGGGGCGACACCTGGCCTCGGCCCGGCCCCACGGGAAGCGTCCGCCGGCAGCGGGGAGCTCGGCTTGCCCTCACGGCCCTTCCGCAGCAGAAGGCGGGAGACGCGGCACCGTCCTTCACGCTGCTTTGGGACGGAAGCAGGCGAGGGATGGAGCGCTGCCCACTGACCGTCCGGAAAAACCCTCCAGGGCCCCACGGGGGGTCTGCTGGGGGCCCTGTGCACCCCCCACCCCCGGGGCACCCTCGGCCCGTCTGGCCGCGCTCCAGCATCAGCTCTGGTGGGCCCCCCATTGCCACGGCGTTCCTGGAAAGACCCGCCCCTTCATTCTCCTGGGCTCGCCCTTTTGGCCCTTGAGGCAGCACCGAAGCAATACCCGGGATTCCCCACTCATGCGGGGATTCCACGGTGAAAGCAGTCTTCCAGGGCCTCCCCCTGAAAGTGAGTGGACCACTCCCGACCCCCCGACCTCGGAGTCGATGACATGTGCAGAGGGCTCTTCCGCGCGCTGGCCAAATCCCGGGGAGGAGGGCCCTGGAACTCGCCGGCGGGCCCCGGGAATCCTGCCCAGGACAGGCGGGGCGGCGGCCCTCCCCAGGAAGCAAGCCCTTCCCAGAGCTGCCAGGCCCGAGGCCCGCGGCAGCGCCTTACCCCCCGCCCCACGAGGCGGGCCCTCCACCGACTGGGCACCTGCGAAAAGGATGCGCCACACCCCCCGGCCCCCTCCTCACCCAGAGTGTTGTGAACGCCGTCCGCCTCCTCCTTGACGCTCTCGTCCAGGCGCTCCAGGTTCTGCACCAGCAGGGCCACCACCTGCCCGTCGACCTGGCCCAGAAGAGGGAGAGAGGCGCTGCGGTGAGGGGGGGGGGGCGAGGCAGCACAGTGCACGGACATCAGCACACCACTCCAGGGAGATCTATTCTGGTCAGCCAACAGCCTTGCTGTCAGAGCTTTCCCCCAGCAAACTGCACTGCTGTGCTTCCCCCTTAATTAATTGGACAATTTTTCTGAGCCAGACACAACAGAAAAACATCTGAAGAATATGAACCTTGTCACAAGGCTGCTATTCCCCAAATCAGGTCTTGATTGACTTATAATCTCCCTGAATTCCAAAGTGCCACGCAGAACAAGCCGGCTGGGCATCAGCTACCTGTCAGCCCTGAAAGCAGCACAGAGAGTCAATCGTGGCACTTCCAGCTCTGCCTCCCCGCCTGGGAAGTGGCTGAAGAAAAATCCAAGGGCTGAGCGATTACGCATAATGAAAGCCTCAGGGAAGAAACGCCCGCTTCCTAAAACAGGAGCAAAACACACACCAGGCTGCCACCCTCTCTCCTTTCTCGTGTAGCCCGGCACAGTTAGCGTGGCCGAAGGCAATTTCAACTGATTAAAATTTTCTTGTTTCTGCTTCGGTATGTGCATGTGTTCCGGACACGGACAACATTCCCTCTGAGCACTTCTGCCGTTCTGGCTGGCACGGAACTGGACAAAGACTGGTGAAGATGCCCGAATTCTCTTCCGGGCACCCCCACGCATGCCAACTGACCCATGAGGTTGGTGCTGGCTGTACCAGGCAGCCAGCCGAAGATTAAGCAGGGAGGTGTAAGGCTTCCGTTTCTGTTTGCAAACCACCTGAACTTACCCCATGCTCAATCCTGAATGTGAATGTGGGAAGGAACACTCTTTTTGAAAAATGCCTGTATAATTTCCTCATTCTGTGACTAAAAAAATACCCCACTTTTATGTGCACTTTGAAAAAGCAAATTAAAAGGCATTTTCATGCCTTAGTCAACAGGGACAGGCAGCTGAAAAATGCACACTTTTCTTATTCAAAAGAGTGCTTTTTAAGTGCCACAAATAGCAGCAGCAGTGAGCTGAACTGAGTTTCAAAGTAAAGTTCAAAAAAAATGGTTGAGACTGAACATGAAGTGCTGATTCCCCTCTGCCTGGCACCGGCTAGGCCTCACCTGTGTCCAGTTCTGGGCACGCCGTTTAAGGAAGGGGCAGACAAGCTGGGAGGGGTTCAGAGGACGGTCCCGGGCCTGGAAGCAGCACTGAGGACCGGCTGAGAGGACGGGGCCGCCCCTCCTCAGGCAGGGAAGGCTGGGGGAGGTCTGGCAGCGCTGCACGAGCACCGGAAGGGCTGTCACAGAGAGGAAGGCCAGGGTCCCTTCTCGATCAGGACGCAGGCGGGGGACAAGTCCCAGGAAGCGAGGCTCCGGCTAGGCTCACCCCTGGCTGTCGGGGCAGTACAGCAATGGCACCAGCACCCCGGGGCCGGGGGCCGTCTCACACCGGAGGCCTCCAAGATGCGGCCGAGGGCCGTCTGTCAGAGCGCCTCCACCTGGCGCCCGGCATCGAGCAGGGGCTGCACTTGGGGCTCCGGAGCGAGGAAAGTGCCTGTGCTAACCTCTCCGCGTGAGCCGGCGGCATTAAATTGGGTGCAACCACTCCTCTGTCTCCGCCGTCAAGGGGAGTACCAAGGGCTGGCCTGCGGAGATGCTGCGCTCTGGCCAGTGGGCACAGAGTGCGCACACCCGGGAGCAGGCGGGCTGCAGGAGCCGAGGGTGGCGCTGCTGCCCACGCCGACATCACAGCCAGGAACCCCTGGAGCCGCTGGGCAGGGCAGAGCAGAGCAGCTTGGGGTCTGCACCGGGAGACCGGGGGCATGCTCCAGATTGCCGCTGCGGAGTGCGCATGCTTGAAAAAAGCAAATTCTGGGGAGGACTCCTAGGGATGCCCCCATGGCCTGAACCAGGATCTGTGGGCCAGATGGAGTGCACATTAGCGTCCTTCAGCAAGCCGCACTGACGGTCCCTTGGGAAGGCACGCAGGGTCGTTCAGGAAGGCACCCCAGGAAAACAAACTGTTCTCTCAGCCTAAATCCTGCCTCCCCAGCAGGCAAGAGATGCCCCTTTCACTCTCGACCCAGCACCTCCAGCAGGACAGGGGCCACCTCAGCAGGACCTTGTGGGACCCCTGCACAGGTGTCCGGAGGAAGTCAGACCTGGCCGCTCTGTGCAAGAGCGCGCACGCACACACACACACAGAAAGCCTTTGCCCAAGTTTACGGCCTCCTTGTGCGGTAGATTCACAAGGCAGATGTCCCCTAAGCCGACCTCTTCGCCCCGGCCCTGCCCTTCCATCCCTCCGGCCTGCCCTTGCCGCGAAGTCAGCAGTTAAGAGAGCTCGGAGGCCAGCCAGAAGAACTCGGCCAGGGCAGCTGCAATTAACCTCTGGAAGGTGTGATCAGCAGACTGCGGCCCCGGCCAGCGCCACCCTCGGCTTCTCCAGACTGGCAGCTCCTGCCCTTTCCACCTCCAGGAGGCCGCAGAAAGGCCACACAAGGGCCCTGCTGCTCTGCACACACAACCACCTCCCCCCGCCAGCCCCTGCGAGGAGGGTGCAAGTGCCGCGACCGGCTGCTGCCGCCAGCCGCTTGGCCGGCTCCCTCCCTCAGCCTGCACAGCGGCCTCACCGAGCGCACGGGATGCTCCCCACACCCAGCAGGGCACATGCCGCAGAGCCGCCCCGGCCTGGCCCCTCCGGATGCCCCTCGCGCCCCCTTCCTCCCAGGCTCCCGCCGCTTTGCACCGCACACTAGCCCTCGAGGAGCCAGCGAGCCGGCCGGAGGGCCAGCTGCAGGGCAGGGCCCGTCTGGAGGAGGCGGCCCTGCCCAGGCGGGGACCCGGGGGGTGCTCACCAGGGCGTCGATGAGGATCTCCGCTCCTTCCTCGCTTTCGTGCAGGGTGTCGATGTCGGTGAGCTCCTGCAGGAGATCCACCACAGCGATGGAGACATGTGAGGCGCTCAGGAAAACAAGCAGGGAGGAGGGCGGGCGGGCCAGGGCCCCTCCGGAGTCTGTCCAGCAGCATCCACCCCCCCGCCCCACAGAACGAGGCCCGGGGGACGAGGAGAGGTGTGGGCTGGCAGGCAGGCAACACCCCCAGCCTTCTCCCACTGTGGGAGGCCAAACAGCCCCCCCCCCCCCCGCCCAGCCTACGGGAATCGTCCTGACCACATCCCTCTTTGTGCAGCTTGTGGAGTTACTGGAAGGATTCGCACCCTAAAGGCAGGGCACACGGGACTGCGCCGAGCCACAGGGCGCGAGCGAGCAGGCTGGCGTGTGCCGCGGAGGCGCTGCTCCGTCCTTCTCGCTGCACCGGCACGGGCGTTCCCGGCCCGGCACGATGCCCCTCCGGGCAGCCACCGGTCCCAGGAGAGCGGTCCATGGGAAAACAGCCGTGCCGGCTGGGCAGGGAGGCGCCTTCCTCTCAGGGAGGGCCGCCAGTCCTCAGACGAGTGCTCGGCTGCTCTATCCTCGCTGGCTACAATCTGAGACTGAACCAGTTCAGACTCCTCGCACTGCGAGCCAAACCCAAACCCCGGGATCAGAGACAACGGCCGCTCCCCGTCCATTTATGTGAAGATTTATGTCCTGCCTTGCTGGTGCTTACAGACCGTTCAGGGCAGCTTACGGCAATTAAGACCAGATGTGAAATGCAGGAACATTCCATAAAAACGACATGATAAAACAGAGCAGACCAACAAGTGGCGAGCACACGGGATGGGAAATCAGCTACCAAGTGAAACAGAGGCCTGTCAAAATGAAACGCCTCCTTATCATGCAGCAGAACCTGATGACCGAGGGGGCCGGAAGCTCCACGGAGCAAAGGACCCATCACGTGCTGGGGGCCACGGGGCAGGGCCGGGCACCGCCGCCGAGGGCTCTGTCACAGGAGGGCATCCATGCCAGGCCCCAGGGAATGGGGGGTCAGGGGGCCAGGACGGCCCCCAATCCACTGGGGGCGTTAAACTGTGCCCAGAAAGAGGCTGGTCAAGATGCAGCAGCGCTGTGCAGAAAGCCCCGAGGGGCTGGAAAAGCAGCGGAGAAAGCCTGCTTCAGCTAAGCCCCCTCCAGCAAAAACCGGCTGCACCCCAGCAGGGCTGCGTGAGCGGGAAGGGCCCTCAGGCATGATGATTCCGTGCCACCCCCCGAGTCTGCAGGCCACCGGCTGGGAAGGTGTGTGGGGGAGCCCCTGGGCCCGGCCTCCCCGCGGCCTCTGCACGGCCGTGCCTGCCTGGCCCCTCTGAGGCGAGGCGGGACGAGAGGTTTCTCCCGCTGTCCACACCAGCAGAGTGCTCACTGCACCAGCGACAGCAAGGGGGGCCCGTTCCAGGGGCCCAATCGTTCCACGTGTGGAAATGGGGAGCCGGCGGCCCCAGGTGCCGGGCGCATTCGCCTGCAGCTCTGGCACCAGCCAATTCAAAAGTCTAAGCCCCACACGTTGGGGCTGCAGACCGTCGATTTAATTCCTGCCCCTGACTCTTCCCCACACCCCTCAGCTACTCTGGGGGGGGGGGGTCATCGAGAACAGTCCCCGGGAACAGCAGGTGCAAGGGGCAGCGGTGGCCAGGGCCGCCAGCCGATCGTTCGCACGGCCTGCCCCGCTCCACCGGGGATCTTCTTCTCCGCAGGGAGCCCCTCACACAGGGACCGCGTGGGCTGCAGCAGCAGCTGTAATTGCAGTGACAGAGACGAGAGGCGTGATCTGACAGCCGAGGCATTCTGCAAAGAGGGAGCTTCTGGGGTCATTTCCATTCCCGAGCTGTTTACTGTCTCACGCGGAAAGAATCGCAAAGCCGCCGGGAGCAGAGCCCCCATCTGCGGAGGCCGCGCTGCCACGGCTAACCGGACAGCACCAGGGCGCCGCACCCCAGAGCTCAGCCAGCTGGGCCAGAACTCTGCACGTGCCAGCGCCCCTCTGCCGCCCATCCCGGGCCTGGCCGAACCGACGCGGCCATGCAGGATGCCGAGGCGCGATTCTGCTCACCAGGCCCGCTTGCCTCCTGGCCTTGCACTTGAGCCTGACCGATTCCCGGCTCATCATGAAGGCAAGCCGGATGTCCAGGTCTCCCCGCCAGCAGAATTCTCTAGGAGGGCAGAGAGAGCTCTCGTTCTCCCTCCTGCACTCTCCCCTCGCCTCTTTCTGGAATGGCAAAATCCCATTTCAAACGCTGCAGGCTGCAGGCTCCGGTTCAATGCCGCCAGTTCCCATTTTCCATCGTCAGAATTCGCACTGTCCTGCAGAGAGCTGCCACCACACAAAAATGGCACCTGGCCTTCTGGCTCGCACTTGCTCTCCCATGCACGCTCCTCCGAAGTAGTTCGCAAACTCTCTCGGGCTCACGCAGGAGCAGCCGGCGGAGAGGCACTCACCGATCGCTCCAGCTCCGTCACAGCCTGGGACCTACTCCCTGAAGCCCACCACCCCAGGATCCCTCCTCAGCCCCTCGCCTCTTAAGATGAACTGGTTATGCCTTGTGCTCATGGGACCTTTCCCCAAGAAAAAGGGAGCACGGAGCAGCTGGGCTGCTGGCCAGGACTGTGCGTCCACGCAGGAGGTGAGCCATCCGAGCAGACCTGGGCAAAGCGCGAGGCCTCGCTTCCCGACAGCCACTGCCCCGGGCTCCTCCGCAGACTGCGCCTACGGCAGGCCCCCCAGAAGGGTGCGCCACACACGGATGAAACGCTTCACGCGCTGAGGCCAAAAGCAAGAGATCCGAAAATCCACCTTGCCGTGGGATCCCCCAAGGAAGGAATGTGGAGCAAGAATGTGGAGGAAGACCATGCTTGGCTGGGGAGGGGGGGAGAAAGCAGCTGTTCTTTCTCAGCTCCCTCTCCCCCAAATCACACTGGGATGACAGGGCAGCCACACCCCCACAGGGACCAGGGGCGTCCCCATCACTGGACAATCCATCCATGCACACCTCAGTTTGCGGAGAGGATGGTGGAGAAGTGGACCTCCTCCCTCAGGAGCCGATCCTTTTGTGGAACTCCAGTCCCCTTCAAGTCCACTATGCCCCGGCCCCACAGGCACCGCGGGAGGGCTGCCCCACAACCAGAGAATCACTCAACTGATCTGGCCTGGCCCTGGCCGAGGGGAGGAAACGACTCTGCAGCAGCCTTTGCCGATCGAGCCGGCTGCACCGCTGAACCTCTGCACCCCTCTCCACCTGGAGATGTGTCCGCTGGGGGCCTCTTTCACGGCCCGTGTGGCACCAACCCTCCAGCAGCCAGCTTCTGGTAGGCAGAGGCCCGCCACTGCCAGGGGAGAGGGGTCTGAAGCGCCAGCATCCATCCTGTCGGGCTTGACTTATCATAGAAAACTAGCCCCTCGGGGAGATGGAGCAGGATAAACATCTTGGCACACAGCCCTGCAGGTAGGAAATCAAGCAAAAGCTCAACTTCCTCTGCTCTTAATTCATCTTAGTAAAGGCAAAAATGAGATTAGGAAAGCAGGATTTGTCTCTGTCAACGGTGCCCTCAGGCTCCGGAGACGCGCCAGGCGAGCGAGCGCGCGAGAGCGAGCACCTGCACGCAGCAGCCGCCTCGCACTGCCGGCACAGCCTCCCGAGTGCGCCCGGAGCTCTTTGGGGTGGGGCCCTCTTGCACCCAGACAGAGGCCTTGCTATCTGACTCCTGCAGATGCTGCCAGCGCTGCTGAAGGGGCTGCGAATGGAGCTGGTCCCCTCCGGGGGGGCCTTGGCCTTTCGTAATTTAAGCCACCATCCAGGCTTTATCTCCGCCTCACACGCCTGGCTCTGCTGCAGCAAAGGAGCTGCCTGGTCCTCTAATTTTACTGCTGGGGCTTTTATCCGACTCGCATCTCCATCCTCCCCTGCCAAGGCACCACTTTTAAATCAAGTGTGGAGAGCCAAGCGTCAGTTTAGCATTCCTTTCAGGTGAGCCGCTTCCAAATCGCCTCTTCACCGTTTTACGCAAAGCCGCCGGCTGAAGGGGAACGTCTCCCAGGCGCTTCACTTCAGCACTCCCCGGGTTCTCACTACTGCGCTACAGCGGTGCCTGAAGCCAACCAGATTCAGCCTGCTCTTCGCGGTTTGCCTTCCTGCATCTCAGAGAAGCGCCCGCAGTTGTTCGGCACCAACCCTTCCCCGGGGGCTGCGGCGTGCAAGTCAAGTCTCCGCTCCAGCCCGATCAACAGACACGGGATGACCCCGCTTTGCTGGAAACTCAAAATTCTGACAGGCCATCAGAGCGGCTGCCATCCCAGACATGGCTGAGGAACACAACCAGCCGCGTTTCCTCCTCTAACAGGTCACTGTGGGCAAGACCACCAAGTCCCAATCAAAATCCCTGCTGCTGATGTTTTTCCCCCAGAATGACAAATCCGCGCTAACCTTTCGGCACAAGGAGCCACGCTTGAGCTGTCCATCATCTCCAGCAAACACGCTGAAGGATAATCAGCTGGAGCCATGAAGCCGGACGCACACGGAAGGGCTTCCATCACAAGATCACCGGGCTGCTAAACTTGCTATGTGACCAGTTCAAGCAGCAGAGTGTGCGGAGCTCAGAGTTCGCTGATCAAGGTGAGGCAAATCGCGAAGACGCAACCGGTGTCCTTCTGAAGGTCTGGCTGGAAACAGCCCTGCGCTGGAGGGTTGCAGCCAACCGGGATGTTCTCCAGGCACGCACATAAACCTGGCATTTCTCATACCACGCACATAAACCTGGCTTTGGGCTGCAATACTGGATAGATGCCCGTCCTAGCACAGTCCACCTGGACACTGGCATCACCAACCAGCGCCCCCCTCTGACTTGGACGGGGAGCTCGGCTGGTGACCATGAGGGGAGGGCCGGCTCTGCAGCAGTGCCCCAACTTGACCCCGGCGCTGGCTTGGCTATCCTCCCGGCCCCACCTGAAGGCCGTCCTGGATCGACCGAAGCAGCACTGGCAGGGGTGCTGCCAGCGCCTAAGGAGGCCAAGCGCTCCGAGTTAAACTGTTGAAACCTGACTTAAATTTAAAAAATGACGTTTTCACTGTGATTCCTATTTTATATTGCATTTTCTTAATTGCAAACTGTCCAGGGAGCTTTGGCGACTGGCTGGCAGTGAAATTTAACTCACAGCAGCAGTGACCCAAATCCTCACACATGCGAAGGAGTCCCCTCAGGCGCCGGGACACACGCCCCGTTCTGCTCAAACCTTCCTGCTGCAGCGCGCTGGCCCTCAAAGGGGGCAGCCCCTGGGACAGGTTCCTCCAGAGACTCCTGCCAGCAGGCACGCTCCCGTCTCCAGCCCGGCGTCTCCCGTGTCCCACTCTTCGGAAGGGAATGTGGCCCCTGTCAGCTGCCAGGAATGCCGGTGCACCGAGAACCCATGCCTTTCGTTTATTCCTGCCCTTCTGTTCAAGTGCCCTTCTCTCAAGCGTTTCTGTCGGCCTTCCCCAGGCAACGGCCACGCCGGCGGGGAACGAGGGAGCTGCCATCCAGCACGGCGGGGGGCCGGCTAAGCCCGTGGCCGCCTTACAGCTCCCTGGCTGTCCTCAGGCTGAGCGCTGAACCCCAAGCCTTCGCACCAGGGGGCTGCCGCCTCTCACTGCCGCGGCCCCCCCACAGCAACGCCCCGACCAGCCTCCTGCAGCTGCGGCTCCAGCCAGAGAGCGGAAGCCCCAGCACCCAGCGGGACCGGCTGTCCTGGCAGGGAGGTGGATCCGGCGGAGCGGCAGGAAAGGCTTCCCGGCCAGACAGTGGCCCCGACCGCCCCTGGAGCTGGGGGGCCCTCCCTCGCTGCAGGAGCAGGGCCCGTCTGCTCCAGCGTCGCCTCAACGCGGTGGCAGGGCAGCCACCCAGCTGGCCCCAAGCAGGGCAGGAGCGGACAGCTCCCTCCTGGCCAGGTTCCTCACCCTGGCGCACAAGGGCGCGCTCCCTCTGCCACTGCAGGTGGCCGAGCGCCAGGGCGACGGGAAGCCGCCGGCAGCCGCCGCCACCCCCGTGAATTTGCCCCACTCTATTTTAGAGCCCCCGGACGGGTCACGTCACTGCGTCTCCCGGAAGCGAGGTCCACATTTCAACTGCCTGCTGTGTGGGAAGCGCTCCCTTGGCTCGGCCCTGGATATCCCACCGAGCGGCTTCATGGGACCATCAGTTCGGGTCCGAGGAGTGTGAAACAGGGAACCCCGTCCACCTCCTCCACACAGTGCGCAGCCTGCTCGCCCCTGCCACGCGCCCCCCCCCCCACCCTTCCTCCAAGATAAGCCACCTGGGCGGTTGCAATTTATCTCCAGAGAGGGCCGCTCCAGCCGCTCAGTCCGTTTGGCTGCCCTTTTCCCGACGCTGCAATCTGTGCTTGAGGCGCAGAGCGCGCGCTGCACATGGCATGCCAAGCGGCACAGCCCCGTCTGCAGAAGGGCAGCACCACGCCGGGGCTCTGGCCGAAGCCGTCCTAAGGACGCCAGCACGGACCGGCCTCGCCTTCCCCACGGCAGCCACGCGCCGGCCGGCCTTGGCGGGGAGCGGCTGCCACCACCCAAGGTCCTTCTCCTGGCCCACCAGCTCGGCTTTCAGCAGCTCATACTTGCAAAAAGGAAGCGGTTTCTTCCCCAGCGTGCCTCACCTTGCGTTTGCTTCCACTGACCTGCACCTGCCATGTCGACGCCTGTTCCCCCCCCAGTCCAGTCCCTCCGGAGCGCCTCACAATCCCTTTCGACGGGAATTCAACCACCCTAAACAGTCTGGGGCCCTCAGCACACCTGGCCCCGTGGCTGCTCTCTCCCGCTCCCAGGTCGTTTATGAATAGGTCTGCGAGCCTGGGCCCCGATACAGGACCCCACGGGACCCCGCCGGTTGCCTCCTCCCACTGGGAGAAAGGACCGTGTGTTCCCACGCGCGGTTTCCGGCTCGTCAACCAGTGACTGGTCCATGGGAGGACCGCTCCTCTTGCCCCACGTCCACCCCGGGGTCTTTGGGAGGGGCTTTGTCAAAGGGGAGGCGGGATGGCCAACTACTGGGGATGCTTCAAGCTGGAGGCTTTCCATGAGCAGGGGGCTTGCCTCAACGGCCCCCTCCCACTCCAGGGTTCTCCCCCAGCCATCCCTCCCTGTCCACTCCCTTCCTCCCACTGCCCATGGCGCAAACACTCCCGTGTGCTGTTCGGGTGACTCTTAGCCCAGAATGATGGCTCCCGGCCCCCGCCTGGGGATGGTCCCATTCGGCCCCTCCCTCTCCGTGACCGTGGCTGCCAAGATTCGGCTCCAGAGCACCGGCGCTGCCAAGGCCGCTCGCACGCTGTCGAGCCCGTGACGTCCCGCTGGCTTTGCAGCAGAGGCGGAATGCCACAGCAGCGCTGCTCCTGAGCGCCGCACTCCGCCTGAATCCAAATTAAGCCGCTGCCAGGAATACCCGTGGGGGCGGCCAGCTGCACAGAACAGACACCCACGGGGACAAAGCGATGGTGAGCGACAGGGGCTCCCAGGAGCACTTGGCCCTCCGCCACAGAAAGGATATCGGTGTTGTCGTGGCCGAGCAGCCCCAGGAGGGAATGCACGGCGTTCAGCTCCACCAGAAGGTGGTACAGGTCCGGCATGGTCGCGATCACGTGCATCTCCTGGATGATGTCGTTGAGGTCCAGCTCCGACTCCATGAACCTGCAGGCAGAGGCGGGGCAACGGTCAGCAAGAGCCGTCCCCGGGCGAGTACGCGCTGCCGTCTGGCTAGCCGCGGCAGGCCGGTGCGGAACACGGCGGCAAGAGGCAGCCAGCTGCTGGCCCAGGGGGCTGCCCGACCATCCTCTGCCTCGCCTCTCCCCCGAGTCCACACCCGGTGAGCGTGCTCTGAACCAAGAACCACGCGGTTTCTGCTGCTTGACTTCTCCTTGCCACAGGCTGCTCTTTGCTCCAAAGGCTCTCCTGATTTTCCTCATCTCCCTGCCCCTGCCTGCCCTCTCTCAGTTCTCCAGTCCCAGCGGTACCCAAGCTCACCCTCAAGGATGGGAAACCTGCGGCCCTCCAGGAGCAAGTGGGACTACAGGCCCCATCCTCCCTGACCAGAGCTTCCCCTCCCGTTTTGGGCCCCAATTTGGGTCAAGGCTACTCCTCTCCAGCAATGATGGACCCACACCGAGCACACGCAGGACCGGGGCCAGGCGCCCGCCGAGAGCAAAGCGGCTCCCTGCCCCCCACGCCCCCTCCGTGCCGCTTGCAGGGACCCTCCTCTCCCCCGGAGTACTCTGAGCTCAGGTAATTCCCATAATCTAATTTGCAACTCTGTCATTCAGAAGAGAAAGGATGCAGGACGGGCCCAGGCACTTGGCGAAATTGAAAACTGCAGGACTGTGGCGAAGAACTGACTAGTCAAAACTGCACAGATCAGCGTAACTGCCCACGTCGGGGCTTAACAGAGAAAGCGGCTGCTGGCAGGTCGGGCTGCTCACATGCCGCGCTTTCCGCAGCCTCCCCCCGGAGGAGAGCTGGTGACGGGCGCTTCCTGCTCCACTTTTGAAAGCAAGGCTGAGCTGGGAGGGGGACTTTTCTGGGTCTTCTTTTTGCTGGGATCCGAAAAGGTCTTACACGGATCTTTCATGGGTGGCAATCTGGGCATTTAAGAAATGCCACAAAAATAGAACACGGCCCTTTTGTCCTGGGCGTCTGCTCCGGAGCAGCGTGAAACAGGATTCAGCCACGTGCGTGCCAAGCGCAGCCTTCGCACGGGCAACTGCAGCCTGCAGCACGCAGCCCTGCCCCTCCCCGGGGCGATGCTAACAGTCGGAGGTGCAGGGTATGGGGGGCAGTTCATGGGCAACGGGAGAGGAGCCCCCCCGCACACCTCCTGCAGGCTCCTCCCAGCCTTCGCCTGCGTTCCTGCCATCTCACCTGGCGGAAGGACGGCGGCGAAGCTGGACCAGCCGGGCTCTCCTCCTTTGCTCCTGAGCGCCTCCCTCCGCCCCCAGGAGTGGGGAACTGGGGGAACTGGGAATGGGATGGGTGAGCTTCAGTTCCATTCCCATGGGTTGCTTGCACGGACACCAAGGTGAGGGGACAGCAGAGAACTCCGCCCTGCGCCCATCTAGCAGGGGGGCCTCTGAGAGCCCCCACCCACCCAGCCCCGCTGCGTTCTGGCTTCATTCGCGAGATGCCACTCATCTCCAGAATCGCTTCCGTCACAAATGAGGGGCCAAACTCCAAGGCTGACACACCCGGGAGACGGCAGGACCACCCATGGCTTTTATGGAAAGCGCTGCGGCTTGCTTCCAGGTGACCCCTGCTCACTTCAAATAAAGCGGCCGGCAGAGGCCCACAAGCACCCTGCAGGAAGCGGCAGGCCTGGAGCAAGAGCCATGCCACCAGCCGTCTCCGGCCCATCGAGAGCCGGTCTTTCGCCTCCGCACGTCACCTGCCCCCGGAGCGTGCGCTTCCCACACAGCGACATGGCCGCCTTCCTCCCTGGAAGCAGACCCCGCACCAGGAAGGCTCAGCCCTGCGGGGGTCTGCTATGGACCCAGTGCTCGCCGCGAGACAACCGGGAGGAAGTGTCTGAGAGAGAGCGGCCACCGCACGCCCCCTCCTGCTGCCGCCCGCCCGCGCACGCCCGGCCGGCCCCACGGAGGCTGACGTGTGGCCCAGTCCATCAAAAGCCTCCTGCAGTTCCACTGGGGCCCCAAGGCGGGCAGGGAGCACGGACCAGCCGCGGCTGGCCAGGCAAGGCGGCAGACGGCTGGGAAAGCGGGCAGGACCGTGGACAGTGACGGCAGCCCTGGGAGCGAGCGGAGAGCCCTCAGTGCGGGAGCCTCGAACGGATCGGGGTGGGGGCAGCTCTCGGCCTTCAGGAAACTGCCACTCAAACAGATCTTCAGCGGAGCGGTAAAACCCACTCCTGTCTAGCTTGGCACAAGGCATCCCGCCGAGTTCCCCGGATGTGACACCCCACAGCTCTCAGGAGCTCTCTGCTGCAGCAGAAAGCATTCTTCGGCCAGCCCGGCCAGCCCGAGCGCCTCCAAAAACGAGGAAAAGCTGACGGGGGCAAGCGGGCAGGCCTGACCGGGCAGGCAGCAGAGTCAGACCTCCACGGAGGATCTGGGGAGAAGAGGCGGCCCAATGGAGGCTGGAGTGGAAACAATGAGGAGATACCACCAGGAAACAAGCTGCAGATCAGCCACTCCCCAGTTTAAAGCTGACCCGTGCGCCATCACCAGTCCTGACAGCCACTAATATGTGAAACAGCCCCGAGCAGGGCAACAAAAATGATCCAGGGTTTGGGAACGCTGCCCTGTGAGGAGAGACTGAGGGAACTGGGCATGTTCAGCCCTGAGGAGACTGAGGGGGGACATGACGTCCCTCTAGAAGTCCCTCCAAGGCTGTCACAAAGGGGAAGCTCACAATCTCTTCTCACTGATGCCAGAAGAGTGCAGGACACGGAATAATCAATCCAAGTTGGGACAACCCAGATTCTGGCTGGACATCAGGAAAAGCTTCCTCACAGTCAGAGCAACATGGCAGTGGGACCGGCTGCCTAGAGAGGTGGGGGGCTCTCCCACACTGGAGGCATCCAAAAAGAAACGGGGCAGTCACTTGAGTGGGAGGGTGGAAACTGGTTCCTTGCGAGAGCAGGGAGTTGGACCCGGTGGCCTTCCTGGCCCCTTCAACCCTGCTATTCTGTGTGCAGCCGGGAAGGGCACCTGGCCAAATTCGTGGAGGGGGCTGCCAGCGGCCACATGCAATGGCCACATGCTATCGCAGGCATCAAAGGCATTATGCTCGTGAATGCCAGTTGCTGGAGAAGATGGGTGGGCCTTGGTCAGGATCGGCGAGCAGCACTTCTGATGCTCTTGCTGGGCAGCTGCAGGTAAGTGACACCCCTGGACTCGTCCTCCCGCCCTAATCCACAGCACAGAGCATGGAGTTACTAATACTGGCCTACCCTACAGGGTTGTTGCAAGGGTTCTGGCATATCTGAATAGTGAAAGCATTGCAAAGTACTTGCATACTGAAAAGTCATGATGGTTGGAGGACTCAGCAAAGCAGAAAACTGCAGTGCAGGCCTACTTTCGTGCTTCAGGAGAAGGGAGAGGCAGCTGCCCAGGGGATGCCGAGCACACCAAGGAACGGCACGTTCCTCGGGGAAGGAAAAGCGGCTCACGGCCTCCCTGACAGACCAGGCAACGATCTGGGAGGGGGAAGACAAGCGCACGATGTCCTCGCATTATGCTTTGGCCTACTTTTGAAAGGTTAAGGCTAAGAGCTCTCTATCCCTGTGTGCTTTAACCTAATCCAAATGTAAAGTCTTGAGAGAATGTATTTCCTCACACTGAGCAGATTTGGCAAATATGTAAAGGGAACTGCAGGTACCTAATCTCCATTTGGCCAGAGAAGTAATCATGCAAGCTGAACACACATTGGGCCAGGAAGTACCTGCAGAGTCCAGGAGAGCCAGCCCGAAGGCCTCTGGGTCCGAACAGTCCACTCAGCAAGCTCCCTCTGGGAAGCAGAACCCAGCCGACTCCCACCAGCCTTTGGAAGTCTGAGTCCAGACAGACCAGGCACCTGAAAGCACCCTCAGGGGCCACGCTCCACAGCCCCTGCCAGTCCCGTGGCAGGCAAGCACGGGCACCAGGGAGCAGAGGCTTCCCTGCCGGGGGTGGCCCCAGGCCGGGACACCAGGGGCCCCCGCCTGCGGCCCTTCAGTGCATGGCGGTAGCTGCTGCCAGAAGGGTCATGCCGGAAAAGCCGGCATCCTGCCAGAAGGGCTCACATTTCAGAAGGAAGCAGCACCTCCCTGCCTTCGCTCCAACCCACTTCTGCACTCAGCTGTGCCGCTTGCTGCCTCGCAAAGTTTTCTTTGATGCTTTGTTGTCAGCAGCCGCATGAGCTTCAGCAAAGCCGCTCCCGCCACTTCCAAGCACGGTTTCTGATAAGAAGGTACAGCCAGCCGTGTCCCTCTGCGATCCCACGTGGCCGCGAGACAGAGCATCACTCCAGACAGATCTGCACGGCGTGGCGGCTTGCCCGATCTGGCGCGTTAGAGGAGCGGCTGACCTGTCGTGTCCACAAGTCCTGAGGGTCGCTTCACCTGCCACGGTCTTTGGCTCGGTGAAGTTTGGCTCGATCTAAACGCAGGGGGTCAGAAGCCACGGATCCAGCAGGTGCGGCTGGAGAGCTCTTGAACTGAGCTGTGGCAGGAGCTTAAATCCTTATTTCCTTGGGAATGAGAGGCCAGGCTCCTGTGCCCACTGCTGCCCAGCTCTCAATCTCTGAAGCAGAGTGCTTGGAGTTAAAAACCAAGCGACGTCTATTTGCTTGCCCTCTGCACGAACGAGGGACCAAGAGGCCAACAGCAGCACCCCGAGGACCCTTGGCCGAGAGAAAAGCCACCCCCGCAAGGAGACTTACTTCTCAGGGTTATCTGGGAACTTGATCCGGAGCTCCTGGTTCTTGTACGATCGCTTCTCAAAAGTGAGGATCATCTTCTTCACCGAACTCTCATCCAGGGGCTCCTCCTGGAGGGATGGACACACGGCCACGCGCTCAGCCCTGCCTCGGATGCATCACTCACGCGCCTGCGCCACTCCCGCCACCCGTCGCATACTGTGGCGACTGCTCCGGACCGTGCCGAGAGCCTCCGCCATCGGCCAGTGCGGAAACCCAACCGTTAAATCAAAACGTGCGCAGGCTCCTGCTTGGGCGGTCAGCCATCCCTGGCGCCCGTTCTGGCAAAATGACTCCCGGACCCTCGTCCAGGTCAAAGCTCCTGCCCTGGCCAGACTGAAAGGCTGCGGCTGAACTTAAGAGACCTCTGCCAGGATGCCCTTTCCAGAGTAATACCCGTATCAACACGAGGGGAAGGGTGGCTCTTTTTTAACCCTTAGGGCCACGGCCACTCTGCTTCTAAACCTCAGCAGCCTTCCTTCCCTCAGGCAGGGGCGGCATTCCTAAGCCCGCCATTTTCATCCCATTCTGTCTAAAAGTAAAATCGCTATGGCCACTTTTCAATTTCCTCAGGAGAAAACAAGGGGCCACGCATTCTGCAGGATTCCCAGAGGTGCATTCTGCGTCAGGCCCAGGAGCGTGGGGCTCTGTCAAGGGGAGCACGGCAGGCCCACCTGCCGCCCACCGCAGGTCCCAACTCCAGCGCCACCCCTGCACCTGTGCCAGCGGGAGCCGACAACGAGCACCGCCCACCCCGGCCCAAGGACAGTCCGCTCACCTCTTCCTCTTCCTCATCGCCTTTCTCGATCACGTGCAGCAGCTTCTTCTTGTCAGCATCCGTGTCCTCCGATGCAGGAGCCTCCTCCTCCCGGTGACGGACACGCTCCCGCACACCGCCCTGCTTGTGCCGCAGCTTGAGATCTTCTTCTTCATCTTCCCGGGTTCTTTTTGTCCCTCTGTTTGGCTGGGAGGAAACAAAATGAAATGACCCTGTCCACTCAGTGATACGGGGTTTCCAAAAATCACAAATGGGTAAATTTTCCCGAAGTTATCCAGTGCCAATCAGGCTAATTTACATGAGGCCATTTTCTTTGGAAAATTGTCAGTTTGCTCTGGAAAACTTTCTGATAACCAGAAAAAAATGTATTTGCCATGTTTATTTTAACTGTATTTACTGAACAGAGCTGAAACAGCCCTGTGTTGACTTTTGGCCCGATACTCTGAAAAGTAATCATCTAGAAATACCTGAGGGAGAAAATTAAACCACACTTCATGTGATCTCAGTGTGATGTTACGTAGATTGTTTTGCTACTGGAATACCTGGAATATTCTTAAGGAGGTAGAAGCGCTTCCCTTGCATGGTTTACCTTTAAGAAGAAAACAAAGGCCCTGAAAACACTTTATACCCTCAGTACCGTAGCAGCCCAAGAACTGCTCCGGTGCGCTGGCAACCACCTGCTCTTCGGAAGAGCCCGGAGCTCTTCCAGGGAGGCACCTGGTGGTGCACCTTCAGTGTTGCCGTGGCTGCTTCTTCGCTCCCTCTCCCTGTGAAGCACAGGTGTCTCCCCGTGGCTTCTGTGCATCTTTCACAGACTTGCCAGGGACAATTCCCTGAAAAACACCGCTTGCTACTTCCAAGCTGCCTTGCTTGCATGATGCTGTCTTTGCAATTGGCACCCATTCACTGTGTCTAAAGAACTTTTAAGAACGCAAGAAAAGCCAGGCTGAATTGGACCCAAGGCCCATCCTGTCCAGCACTGGAAACACAACACAACACAACACAGAGGCAAACTGGCCACACACAATAAGCAGGATGGCGGCACGGCCTCCTCCCGCCCAAGCTCCTCGGCCCCTGGAGTACGCAGGATAACGTTTCAGTGGAACTTCAGCCCAGCGAGACAGCGCCTTGCCATGCGGCAGCTCACTCGCAAGGAGACGGTTTCTTCCGAGTTCGGACTCCCTTGGAGAACATGCTCGCGGGGCGCCCCAGCCCCAGCCCCGGCCTCGCCATGTGCGCGCGGCTGCCCCCGGCCCGCGCCTCCTGCCCACACCACCTTGGCGGCCGGCGCACATCCCGGCACCCAATTCGTGGTTTTCCACAATTAGCAGGTGCTTTAAGAACGTATCCCCATGAATTTCAGGTATTAGGGTTAGGGGTGTGCACCAGGGTAGGGTTAGGGTTAGACAAACGAGGTGTCCTGGCATGATTTTGACGGCTGGAAAGTGTTTAGAATAGGCAGAAATGATGAGATGCGCAGAAAAAGCTACTCCAGGAAGGCTTTTCAAAATCACCCTATTTCCAATGGAACTTGAGCCCTATATTAGGGTTCGGGGTGTGCACCAGGGTAGGGTTAGAAAAACGTGGTATCCTGGCATGATTTTGATGGTTGGAATGTGTTTAGAAGGGCCAGAAATGATGAGTTGTGCAGAAAAAGCTACTCAAGGAAGGCTTTTTCAAAATCGCCCTCGTTTCAATGGAACTTCAGCCCTATGTGAGCGGAGCCGGCTAGAGCCGGGGGTCAGACTGGATGGTACAGGAGACCCCTTCAGTCTCACTCTGTTTCTATTTTGGGGTTAGGGGTGTGCAGCAGGGTAGGGTTAGGGTTAGGAAAACAAGGTTTCCTGGCATGATTCTGATGGCAGGAACGTTTAGAATGGGCAGAAAAGATGAGCCGTGCAGAAAAAGCTACTCAAAGAAGGTGTTTTCAAAATCTCCCCTTTCAATGGTGTTTTATCCCTATATTAGGGGTTAGGGGTGTGCAGCAGGGTCGGGTTAGGCCACTGGTGGCGAACCTAGGGCAGCACGCCTCAGCGGGCACACAGAGCCGTCTCTGTCGGCACGCGGGCCAAGTCGCCCAGCATCGCCTCAGCAGCCGAGCATCGGAGAACAGCGCACACAGGGGCCATGCGCATGCTCGGAAAGGACTAGCGGCACCAGGTGATGACATCACGAGCCGCGACTCATTAGCCACGACTCACACGAGGTTTCGCATGGCCCATCAGTGCCCTGCCAAGGAGAGAGAGAGAGAGAGAGAGAGAGAGAGAGAGAGAGAGAGAGAGAGAGATTGATTGATTGATTGATTGATTGATTTGCTTGGACTGGCTGTGAGTTGTTTTTTCTAAACTAAAAACTGAGTTTTCAGGTTTTATTGCCGTGTTGGCACTTTGCGATAAATAAGTGGGTTTTGGGTTGCAGTTTGGGCGCTCGGTCTCTAAAAGGTTCACCATCACTGGCCTATACCCAGAACTAGTCAGACCTCACTGGAGTCCAGTGTCCAGTTCTGGGCACCTAAGTTTGAAAAAGGTGCAAAAAAGCTAGAAGGGGTACAAGGTACAGAGGAGGCCAGCAAGGATGTTTCAGGGACTGGAGGCAAAGCCCTGTGAAGAAAAACTGAGAGAACTGGGCATATTCAGCCTCGGGAAGAGAAGAGTGAGGCATGCTACAGGTGCCTCTGGCTGTCACAAAGAGGAAGGACATGATCTCTCATTCATTCCAGAGTGCAGGACACGGAATAACAGGCTTAAGTTGAAAGAAGCCAGACATAGACAAGCCACCAGGAAAATGCAATGGAACCTATTACCTGGGGAAGCTGCGGGCTGTCCCTCGCTGCAGACATGCAAAAAGCTTTCGGACAGCCACCTGTGTGGGGTGGTGGGACGTGGAGTCCTGCAACAGCAGGGGGTTGGACCCAATGGCCTTCTGGTCCCTTCCAACTCTACTATTCCATGATTCTGTGATCTGTCCTTATGAGACGGAAAGGTCCCACAGATAAAGAAAGCACTGGGAAATTTTCCACTGGACATCAATGGCTGCTGACTGGGAAAGTTCCATCGGAAGCCCACACCTGGCCTACGAGGCTGCTTCAGGAGGTCTTGCAATTTTGCTCCGGGAACAGCTGCTCTTCACCACCTGCCCCTTGCGAAGACTGGGAGACAGCTGGCACCGCAACACCAGACTGCCGTGCCAGGACAAGGAGTCGCATTACTGCCTCTGGGATCCCCGGCAGGGCTGGCCATAAGTCTTCCCCACTCAACGAGCTGAACTGTCAACCGGCCCTTCCAAGCACTGGGAGCAAGCCAGGTTCAGGGCAGACCAAAGCACACACGGTGGAAGAACGGAAAAACGCGCCCAGTCCCAGTCGCACGGCTCTCGGCCCACAAGGAAAGCCAATGCGCTCCGCCGTGCAGTCACAGTGCCTGGCGCTCCCCGCGGCCCCCGCATCTGGGCATTCCAAGCGGCAGCCCGGCACTCGCTTCGTAATGCACGGACAGAGAAGGACATCAGCTGGAGGGTGTCAGCAGGCGGGTGGGGTGCTTCACCTCCCCACTTCTGCTCACAAATGCCCTCTGGCCATATCCGGCCTGTTTCCCTCCCGAGGAGAAAGGAAACGCAGCTCAGCTGGAGAGTAGCAGGGTTGGCGGGGTGGGTGGGGGAAGATCTGCCCCAAAATTAAGCAGAAGCAGGAAGGTCACGTTTTCCTCCACAGAGCTGAGTTCCCCTACAAATGCCCCCACTTCCTGTATGCATTTTACTCCAGAAAGCACAAGGCTGGAAAGACCCATTTGCTAGAAGCGATGAGCAGCTCCACCGTCATTAAGATCCATTAAGAAAAAACCATCCCAGCAGGAAGGAGGCCCCACCAAGGGCGGCTTCCCGAGAGGCAGCACTGACTTCACCCAGCTCAAAACGGCCAGTCGCAAGTTCTACAAGGCCTCCGTGCGCTCGCTTCCGCCTCTGCCCATCAGGGCAGTGAGCGCTCCAGGCTGCCGGTTCTCATCTTTCTCCCCCACTTTTTCTTTTTTTTAATTAACAAGCAATGCGACTCCAGCTGTAATGAGGGTCTGGGAGAGCACATGGTTTGGTTGGACGCGAAGTAATGTACCATGGAAGAGCGACATCGCCAGCACGACTGCTAAATTAAAGCTCCAGTACGAAGCCAGTTCACCTCCAAGCAACCAGTGTCATTATCGGCAATTATGATCTGTTTCAGCCTCAACTGAGGGAGGGAGGGGGAAATCTCCTCTAATATGCAATAACAGAGTCATTATGATAAATTATGAAAGAGCTGGGTGTGTAATTATTAATGTTGCCAACACATTTGCACCCAAAGAGCGATGCATTCCCAGACAAAAAGTGGCGAGGCTCAGATGCGGAACAGGTGGGTGAACTTTCCAAGAACCACCCCCGGATCGAACAGCTCCCGACAGAATGCCGAGCTGTGCCAAATTCCGGTGGCAATAAACATTACAGCAGGGAAATGATTCCAAGTCAGCAAAACTGCCTCGAAAAACAAATCCTCCATATTCTAAGACAAGATGGGCAACGTGTAGCCCTCCAGATGTTTTGGTCTACATTTCCCAAGTTCCCTGAGCATTAGCTCCACCAGCTTTGCTGATGGGAGTTCTAGCATCTGTGTATCTGCATGACCACAACGGGGACTCCTTTCCCAGGCTGTGGGACATCAGAACCTACCTGGAATCATCTCCTTTGTAAGGCACCTGCTGAACCTCTGAGCAAACCAACACCTGGACTTTCATCTACCATCTTGCAAACAGACTTGACAACAGCAGCAGCAAAACTGTACCCATTAAGCTGTTTGTATATGATCCTTGACTATGATCCGAATGTGTGCTCAGGCCAGGAGCACCACATGCTGCTGTGGCAGACAAACACCCAGAGAATTCCCCTAATATTTATATGGGAGGGGATGCATAGGGGAGGCATGCAGCCCCTTGTACTATCTTTCCACAGCCCCAAGGCCCAGCCTGTCCGCATATATGTGAAACTTTGCTGGCTTAAAAGCGAGGAGCAAACCTCCAAGACCTACTCTCTCACCAGCAGCATGGATAGGAGGGACAGGGCTTTCTCCATGGAGGCCCCACATCTCTGGAAATCCCTTCCCACAAGGAGGGAGGGGTGGCTTCATGAAGGCTAAACATCCTGAAGACTTATTTGTTTCGATCTGCACGCAATATTCCAAGACCTGCTGCTGCCGTCACTGCTGCTAAGGTGTGTGTGTGTCTCTCTCTTTTGGAACTGTGATTGTATGCTCAGGATTTGTGCTGTTGCAAGGATCTTGCAAGGGCACTGAGACCTAAAAGGGAGAGTGACTGTGCCTTTAATAAATGACAATGGCAATGGAAAAACAACTGTTGGGCAACTTCTGCTTAGCCCTTTCCAAAGCAGCATTCCTACTCCCTAAGGATATCAGAGGAAAATAATTTTTGTCCAGCTCTAGGCAGGCATCAGAGACTGGTTATTTGGCTTCTGACACCTTTTACAGCTTTATTCCCCTCTCCGGGACAGTATCCACAACTGGCAGCCCTCCAGCACTTGCTAGGCTGAGCTAGTGGGAACAACCTCCGGCACTGCAGGAAGCTGCCATTTCACAGAATAGCTCCGGACACTTAAGTTTCCAGAACAGGACAAGCTAAGAGAACTGGGAATGAGGCAGGCGGTAAGGCTCCCACCGGAGAGCTTGGGAGACCTGTCCCAGTCCAGAAACGCTGGTTTCCTGGGTTGCTCTAGGAAGCACAACCTCCTGCCTGATGTGTCTGCAGTCATTCCCACCTGCCCAATGCAGTTGCGATGTTTTAAAGATGGCTTTCACTGCTTTTATTGGACTGTTTATAAAAATGCTTATTGCATGGTGGGGGAATTTTGGGTGGAAACACAATTTATTCACTTACTACTACCGCTACAAATGCTTCTTTGCATGATCTGCCCATCTGCCACAAGCGACCAGGTGTGTGCCTCCTGACAAGCTGGGCCTGGGCTTCCCCATCAGTTGCTCTACCTTCCCTGCGATGGGCCGTCATAGCAAAACAAAGCCCTGCTCACGGCAACCTTCACCAGCAGCTCAGTGCCACTGCAACTGGGGGCAGAGAAAGAAGGAGCAGGTAATGAATTAACTTACTCTGCTTAAGAAAAGAGATAGATGCCTACTGTGTATGGCACAAAGGCAAAATAACCCGGTTACTATGGAACTCGGAAATGATCCGTTAAAGAAATCTGAAATGAATCTTCGCAAGTGAAAGGGCTCCCTTTGTGCACAGATCTCCGGCAGTTAAACCTAGCTGGAAAGAGCCATCAAGGAGAGCTACCTATTAGCTGTCAATTTAGAAAGACTTCAGGAAGCAAGCCCCAAATCTCCAGTGATATCTTTCCAGCAACCTCTTAATCTTTTTTGTAACACCTGCGTTAAGTCAGTCTGCTTTCAATCTGCTTTTCGCTAGTGCATCTCAGAAGGAATACACGATGCCAGGGAGCACAAGAACGAAACATGTTTTTAAAAAAGGAAATTAGGTTGCCTTGCAGAGGGGAGAAGTCAGAGGCACATCCGGGGAGTAAATTTCATAGCAACTAACAGGTGAGCACGGGGGGGGGCGGGGGGAAGACACATGCCTGCGTCTTGGCGTGGCCCTTTTCGGAGCCCTGGGAAGAGTGCTCCAGCCAGCGCAGACCTCAAAGGAGCTCACCCATCGTTCTCCCGAGCAGGGAAGGCTGGCGAAACGGCCTCGGCACACTCCAGGGCCTGCGATGGCTCCCTGCCGGCTCAGCTCCGCAATTTCAGGCCACGCCACTCAGCTCTTCCAGCAGCCTTTTCTGGATGCTGCTTTTGAACACCGTCTGGCTGCAGAGCGTCTTGTTTACCCAACTGCTCCTTTCAGGCTCCTGCATTCACCTCGGTTCTACCGCTGCTTCGCTGGCGGGCACGTCTGCACACGGAGAGTGCGGGGCTGGGGGGCAAGAGGGGCTGCTGAGCCCAGGGGCTCCAGCTCTCGGGGTGGAGAACGCAGCCCACGCAGACACAGAACCCCGTGCGCCCCGGAGCGCTACCCAGGCACGCAGGGCCACCTTGGATGGCCAGGCTACGTGGGCCGCTGGGAGCGCCTTTGCCAAGGTCCAGCCATTGCTCCAGCCATGGCCCTCGCTAAAGATGCCCCTGGCCGCACCTGCGCTGGCCACACCCAGACCAGGCCACAGCACGGGGCCCGCACGTGAGAAAGGGCGCAACATGTGGCCCTCAGGCTGTGGCGGGAACAAGTCACTCAACGCCTATTGCACCATTCCTGACGACCGACACGCAAGAAACACAGAAACGGAGCCAGTCAGAAGGGGTTCCCTGGGTCATCTAGTCAGGCCCCCGGCTCCAGCCGGCTCCACTCAGGTAATCCCCAGCGGGTGGTTCTAAGCGGACGGGGCAAAGCTGCCGTGAGGTCTGTCTTGCCCAAACGAGCTCCCCCAAGCCCAGAAGTGCCATTATCTGATCCATCATTTGCTAAGCTGTGCCTGGTGGGCTCCAGGGACAGAGGCCTCCACGGCGGCATCCCTGCTGCAGGGCCCTCCCCTGACGCAGCCTGACCAGTGCCCGCCCTCCCCCCTCCCCAGGTGGGGCTCAAATCCTCAGCAGAACCTGCTTCACTCTCTTGCCAAGCTGGCTGTATGCTGCTATGGTGGCTACTTTTTATTTCCTTACTGGACGCCACTCTAAAACACTACTTGAAGAAGAGAGTAGAAATGATCTAGTGTCAGGAATCAACATAATTAGTGGAAGGACGATGGTGATGGTGATGCAAGTAAAGTCGCACTCAAGCTGACTTTCCGGCCCAGCAGTGCTGGAGGGGGAGATTCGCGGGCCGCACGGGAGGCCACCGCTGCTCCCTCCAGCTTAATCCACAAATAGGCACGGCTGGTGCCAGGACAACAGAAGAGGAAGAGCAGAAACCCACTGGCCTGGCCATGAGTCCATGAGCAGAAAAATGCTATTTTTTCCTCCCTTCTTTGTACACAAGTGTTGGAGGTCACCCAATGCGACCAACAGGGAGCACTAAAGAAATGACTTCTCGAATGGCTAAAAGAACATTAAATGCGTTCATG
This sequence comes from Varanus komodoensis, assembly GCF_004798865.1. Taxonomy (NCBI): domain Eukaryota; kingdom Metazoa; phylum Chordata; class Lepidosauria; order Squamata; family Varanidae; genus Varanus; species Varanus komodoensis. The sequence continues at coordinate 134,282 of NW_025336481.1, read as the reverse complement.
GGGGCCAAATGCCAGGGTCGGTGGGCAGCAGCTATGAAAAGCCCCTGGGGGCCGGCGCTGCCTTCGTGCCCTCCCCTACGACTGCCGGCGGGAGGCTGGCAGCTGACGCACAGCCTCCGTCTTCCTCCCAGACACGGAGCTGCAGAAGTGCCGAGGCGGCCCGTCTGGAGGCGTGGTCCCTGGTGCAGCGTCCAGTCGCTGCCTCTTTGCGCCGCGCTGGTGCACGAGGCAGAACCGACAGCAACAAAGCGGTGCGAAGATCAAAAGGAACATGCCCAGCAGCCCAGGTGTCCCAAGAAGCCAGGGCAGCCACTGGAGAGACCAGCATTGCTTAGAAGGACTGCATTGGCCAGATGTGCCATAGAGGAGAGGCAGTGTGGTGCAGTGCTTAGAGTACTGGCCTGTGACTCAGAAGGTCCAGGTTCTAGTTTCCCCAGACCATGAAGCCCCCTGGGATCTCTTGGCCAGAAGCTGACCCTCAGGCATGTTGTGAGCACAGCCAGCTGGTGCCGGGGGTCAGACTAGATGGCCCAGGAGACCCCTTCTGACTCACTCTATTTCTGCTTCTATGCTAAGCTACCTCAGAGCTGCTGTGAGGATAACATAGAGGGGACTGTAAAAGCTGCAGGATGCAGATGCAGTAGGTGGTGATGCTGAGCTAAGAGCCAAAGAAGGGAACAGTCGGCGCTGAACAGAGCTGGAATTCACATTCTTCAGCACTTCGTATTGATGCCTGCCAAGGCGTTTTTTCCTGCAGCACTGAGAGATCAAACAAAGCTGTCAAAGGCACGAACTGTAGGATCCAAAACAGATTAAAGAATCAAAGAAAGATTTCAAGCTCTCCCTGCCTGCCATTTTGCAAAGTGTCAAATGCAGGTATGGGAAACTCCAAGCCTGCTTCCTTCTTGCTGAGACAGCAACCAGGCAGCGGCCATCCAGCTCGTACTCTGGGTTACAAGACCATCCATTCTTGCTCCAGCACAGCTCCTTCATACTGGGAGTGGGGCGGGTATGCAATTTCATTTGGCCTTTTCAGGCTCTACGTGTGGGAAAGGAGGAAATCTCTCCCACCATAGTTGCACATTTCCAAGGATCATTATTCAGCCCCCTGCTTGTCCCGATTTCTGAAAAGCTAACTACCGAGCAGAAGTGTTCAGAAGGGGGGTGTCTGAGAACATGGTCCAGCTGATCCCAGGCAGCAGGTAAAGAGACTGCTCTCCTGTGAGACACACAGGGTGCCCCGCTTTGCTTGGAGTAGGGATCATGCGCCTCCTCGCACGAGTGGGACGCAGAACAAGCTGGGCTCCAGCTCGGGGTCCCGGCCACAAGTCCCTTTTCCAGCGGATGATCATTAGCACGTGGCTCAAGCACCTCTGCCCCTTGCCTGCCGGTTCCCTTACCAATCAGCACCCAGCGGCACCTGGAGACTACTGAAGTGCAGGTGCGGATTTTCCCAGGAAAAATTTCCAGTGCTGCCTTTTTTCTAAGGTTCTGTGCCTGCATTTATCCATCGTTTTCTGGGCTGCTGTAATGCAATCAATCATGTGAGATGGCTTAACCGCATGTTACGCTCCCGGCTGGGTCTGGACAGGCATACGTGGTCTATTTGCCCTCAATCACACACTGAAGGAAGCGGAAGCTGATGCGGGAGTTGCGCTCTGTTTTCACTGAACGATGCAAGAACGTGGGAAGAGCCGTGCCGGGTCAGAGCAAGGGTCCCTCTGGCCCAGCCTTCGGGGGGCCAACCAGCAGCCCGGGGGTTCCCTCAAGCAGCCCCGCCCCACCTTCCCGGCCTGCACCACAGACCCATGTGCATCCCTGAATGAAGCAGAAGGTTCAACTAGTTCTTCTGAACCTCAAAGGCTATCACAAAGAGGAAGGTCAAGGTCTCTTCCTGCTGGTGCCAGAGTGCAGGACATGGAATAATCAATTCAGGTTGCGGCAACCCAGATTTAAGCTCAGTATCAGGAAAAGCTTCCTCACTGTCAGAGCAATACGGCAGTGAGACCCATTGCCAAGACAGGTTGCGGGCTCTCCCACACTGGAGACATTCAAGAAGAAACTGGGCGGCCAGCTTACACTGGTGCGACACGGTGTCCTGCAATAGCAGGGGGCTGGACCGATGGCCGCCATGGCCTCCTGCAACTCTCCTGTTCCAGGATTCCATGAATCAATTTTTCTGAACTTGGAATGGAACCGATGGGCAGTGCAGAGAGTGAGTGACACGCAAGGCACAACAGTTACCTCCACAGACGAAAACTGAACTGCTGATGCAATTCTTGGGAACATACCCTGAACGAGTGTTTCTTTCAGGGGTCATCTTTTTTTGCTAAACATAAACGTAAGTAAGCGATGCAGCCTTGAAATGTTTACAAATATTTCAGTAAAATAATTCCCACATAAAGCTGTGACTCTGTTTCAATAGATCATTTAAACTATATTGTGCGGTCATTTTATTTCCCATTTATTTCTCTTCAAATAATTTGCAGCTCCTGGATTTTTGTACTATCGTTTTTTTGGATACATTAACTTTGTTCTTGTTCTGTGCTGCCAAGTCATCCCCCAACTTCCGGCAACCCCCCGAGGTGCCCTTTTCCTTCAGGGCCCCTTTCCGCTCCGGTCAATGTGAGGCGGTGGCTTCTTTCACGCAATCAAGTCATGAAAGGCTGGTCTCCCTCCCCTTCTTCTGCCTTCAACTTTCCCGGTGCCACTGCCGTCTCAAGCGAACCCTGCCTTCCATGACATGCCTCAAGTATGACAGCTTCCGTTTTGTCATTTCTGCCTCCAGAGCAATTTCTGGCTTGATTCGCTCTAGGAGCCACCTGCTCCTCTCTCAGTGCAGAGCATTTCCAACACCCTCCTCCCGCACCTCGCTTCCAGCACTTCTCAATCTTCCTCCTGCCAGCTTCCTTAACTCTCCACCTCTCCCATCCATGCACGATGATCAGAGATGCAACAGTTCGGATGCTCTTGGCCTTGGCTTCTAATGAAATGGCTTACACTGTAGGGTCTTTTCTAGTTTCTTCATTGCTGCCCTTTCAAGTCTCAGTTTTCTTTACATGCCTTCAGGACATGCAAAACAATTCACACTTTCCAGGTCTTCATTGTTGACATTAAAGTTAAGTTAATTCTTCTGTAGTCTAAATTTTTCTTTTCTTGCTGCTCGTTGAGGCCCCATCAGTGAGGGTGTTCAAGGACAGGCTGGACATGCACATGGTGGGCATGTCGTGAGCAGAGCCGGCTGGAGCCGGGGGTCAGACTAGATGGCCTGGGAGACCCCTTCTGCCTCGCTCTGTTTCTATGTTTCTTTACATGCCTACAGAACATGCAAAACGATTCATACTTTCCAGGTCTTCATTGTTGACATTAAAGTCATGTAATTCTTCTGTAGACTAAATTTTTGTTTTCTTGCTGTTCAGTGCAGTCCTGATTTTGCACTCTGCTCTGGCACCAGGAGTTGTTTAGATTCACTGTGGAAACCAAAGCCGCCAGTAATGTGCTCTCATCTTGGTATCTTAAATCACTGATGTATCTTCCATCAATTTTCATTTCTTCTTCCTGTGATCCAAATGGAGCTTTATCTTAAGTTCTGCACACAGACTGAACGGAGAGGGGGATAAAACACGCCCTTGCCTGATGCCTTTGCCTCTGGGAAGCCATTGTTTCTCCATGTTCCGTCCTAACAGACGCTTCTTGACCACGATGTGGGGTCCACATCAGGACAATCAGGTGCTGAGGAACCATCCATAACTACTCGTGATCCACCAAGTCGAAGGCTTTGCTGTATCTATACAGATTACTCCTTATAATCTTCTTCTGAAATTCTCTGGTGCTCTCCAGTACCCAACACCTACTTTGGATATGACCTCTAGTTCCTCTTCCATTTCAGGATCCAGCTTGCACCATCAGGCATTTCTCACTCCACGCAGGGGAATATCCTTTGTTGTAACACCCCGAGTATCACTTCGCTTGCATGGGAAATCGGGGTGACGGTCCTGCAGCGGCTGCACTCTTCTGCATCTCCTTCCTTGGGGACTGGAGTGTGCATAAAATAGAACAAAGCGGGCCCTGGCTCTGATTTCCATATTTGTTTGCATATTCATGTGAGGACTTGGACCAGTTCTGCTGGTGTCCGGTCTGGATGCTTCCTTCCTTCCAAGCATTTTCAGAGCAGCTTTCACCTCACTTGCTAATATTGCAGGTTCTTCCTCACAGGATTCCTCTTCTTGCCGTCTCTTTGTCTCCTGTGTGTCGTTCTTTTGTATATCCTTTCCCCCTTTGCTTTTCCTCTCCTGGTCAGATAGCTTGCTCCCCTGTTGGTCTTTCAGCATTTGAACTTCAGCAAAGGTTTGAACTTCCTGATGCAGGAGGAAAGCTTTCAATGTCTCCTTCGGCATCTGTTGTTGGAACATAAACTGGAATCACAGTTACGCTGATAGGCTTTCCATAAATTCTGATTGCTGCAATTCCATTGGACGTTCCACTGAAGCACTTTCCTGCCTGTGCCCCATCTTACGTCACTGTCCGAGCCACTCCATTTCTTCTGAGTTTGTCATTTCCAGAGTAAAACACCGTGTGTTTGTCTGACTGAAGATGTCCCATCCCAGGCCACTTTAGTTCACTCTCAGCAAGTACTGCAATGTTTAGCTTTTCCATTCCTGGCTTTAAGGTCTCCAGGTTGCCTTGACTGATACGTCTCACATTCCATGGTCCAGCTGCATGTGTTGTGTGGCACCGGAGTTTGCTTTCACCTCTGGGCTTTTCAGTCACTAGGCATCCTTTCAGCTTTGAACTAGTTGTTTCTTTAGCAACAGTGCTATTCATACTTGTCCTTTGCTCTTTGCAAGTAGCTTGCTGAGAGCTTTCTAATCCGGGGTTCTCATCTCCTAGCAATATCCCTTATTTTGAACCGTTTTATCATACAGTTTTCAAGGTAAGAATATTCAGCACACATCCTTCTTTTCAGCCGAACTACCTAGAGTTAGCTGGAGTGTCACTGCTGTCTGCAAAAGGCCCTCCACCAGCGCTGCCTTCAGCGACTACGGCCGCCCGGTGGCTGCCCTTCAGGCGTTTCTCCGCTCCTCACAATTCATGGGATCCCTTCCTTTCTGCTGATGCGACCTTTCCTCCCGGCGAAGGTGGGTGTGCTTAGCCTGGTGCCTTGGCTCTGACCACCTTGGGTGACCCTGCTGGGAGAGCAGCTCAGCGAGGGAGCCTGGCCTCCTGGGGGCCTTCCCCTCGGCTGCGCTGGCACTCTCAAACTCCCTCACCATGCTCGGGTGCGCATCCAAGATGGGGGATGCATTTACACTGCATATAAAATTGACAGGGTTGCATTTTTGTGTTTACTAAGAATGAAATATTCCGTGCATTTATTGATGGAAAATGTGTGTTGGGGAGTAAAAATGAGCCAAACGTGCTAAGCCAGGTGACAGCATTCAGAGCACTAGCAAATCGCCCCAGTCTACATTTTGTGACAATCCCATGGCAAGGGTTGAGTGAGTGATGGAACTGAGTATTCGATGGGCTTCTTAGGACAGTCCTGAATATGCGTTCTGCTTCTGTCTTCCTTGCGGTTCATTGAAAGATGCCGATGCCGTTTGGTTTTTGGTAGCTCTCTTCTGGCTCCAGGTCTGGCAGTTGGGTGCTTAGTTTGCCAGCTTGGAAATAACATTGCTCCCAGCGGGCTTCTTTTCAAAATGCCCGGTAAACCAAACGCCGCATTTTGGTCTGCATCAGGGCCATGTCCTCCCGCTATCGAGGCCGGGCTCTGCAGCAGCACCACCTGCCAGGAAGAGGCGCCTCCTCCGGCAGGCTTCCTCGCACAGAGCCTGCCGGAAGGCCACCCCAGCTCCGTGCGGCCAGGCGCTGGGCAACATACAGTGCGCACGGGCGGGAGTGGTGCCCACGTCACACGCACGGCGGAGGTCGGAAGAACGGCGACACGCCCGAGCCCCACGCCGTCTCTCCTCGGGCACAGCCGTTCTCCGTCGTGCAGGGCAGTGTTCTCCCAGGACGGGCATGCGCTTCTCGCATGCAAGCAAGCTCCCCTCAACAGGGCAGGCGGCTGGAGGCAGGCTGGGAAGGCTCTCAGCCCACAGGGACCCTCCCCGGCATGTGCCAGGCCTGCAACACCGCGATTGATGGCCTGTGGGCAGCACGGCGATCTCAATCACGCTGCACCGGCAGGCAGGGCCCGCAGCCCGCCCTTGGCCCGCCTCTTGCAGCTGTCTCCGAGCATCACGCGGACCTTCAGTCCTGCAGCGCAAAGTGGCACTGGGGGATCGACCGACTGCAGCGGCGCAAACCAGCTCCTGGCAATCATGACAAGTGCTTCCCTTCGCCTCTCCGGAGATAAATTGGAGAGAAGAAACCTGGAAATAGCTGGACTTGGCAGTGACCCCCTAATTGCCTGATGTAATCAGAAACCAGACACCAGGGCTGGGCACAGCCGGTCTGGGCACAGCGGCAACGATATTTAATCATCCGCTCAGGCCATCTGCAACTGTTCTGCTGCAACACGGAAAAGTTTGCAGATTCCTGAGCTCTTTGTAAACCGCCAGGTGCCGTGTTCAGCGTAACTGTATGCTCAGTTGCGCACAGTCGCTTCCCGCCCTCACCCGTTTCCGATCGGTGCCTGGTGCTGAATTAAAAGGCACGATGCCCAGCAGTGTCCAAGCCAAACTTGGCATGGTGGCAGCGCCGCTATTTGATTACACCCGGCACAGATTAAATGTTTAGAGAAGAGAGATCCAGGAGACTCAGAATGGAAAAGCAATTAATCTGGCTGGTTCGGGGAGCGGGGAGAAGAGTTCCTCAGTGACCTGGCAACAAAATCATTGCAGGCCAAGGGGGCCATCCGGGGAGTGCTTCTGGGCAGCCCCCCACCACGCCCGAGCCAGGCTCACATGAACATGAAGTAGCTGCACCAGAATTAGCTGGCCGGGGCTGGGAACACCGTGCAAAGGCGACTCCCCTTTAATTCAGCTTCTGGCAAGCTCAGCAGAACCACTGGGCTTCTTCCCGACCCACACGGACAGCAAACAAGAAAACCATTTCCACCCCCTGGCAACAGCGCAAACAAAGCACGCTGTTTTCCAGCAAAGCACCACCTTCAGCCACGATTCACTGATGTGCAAATTATCTTTTTCCCCACAAAGTGGGAAAAAAAACATTAACTCAGGCATGAAGGAGCAAAGGAAGCAGCGCCTGCACACGGTTCCTGGGATTTGAAAAGAAATGCTCAGCAGCTGCCTTGACGGCAGCAGCCCCGCTCTTGTGAAAGCCATTTTGATGGCATCACAGAAAAAGAAAGAGCACGCAGGTCTGAGCATCTGGGCCTGATGTCCCCGGTTCAAAAGGCCAGTGGGGGGAAAGCGGCTCAGCAGTGCACGGAGGCCTCGCCAGTTCAGTCCGAAAGAGAAGCTGCAAGAGCATTGCAACAGCACACCGAGCAAAATCTAATCCCTGGCCTTAAGGCCAGCGGGACATTCCAACCCTCAGACTTCCAGCCGGGAGCTTCTGGGATGCGTTTGCAGCTTCAAGGAATCCAAGAATTTCATGTTCATCAGGAAGAAGCCCCCCTCACCAGCAGCAGTTCTCAAACGCATCTTCCATATTCCCAGCAACTCCCACGGTGCAGAAACGCTGCAAGCAAGCGTGAACAGGGCACCCTGCGCCCGTCAAGAGAGCTCCAGGGGAACAGCAAGCAAGCCAAGCCACGGACGCTCAGCAGCAGGGTATGAATGACAGCCTTCTGACACAATGCAGTCATTTAAGGGAAAAGTGGACATGGACTGCATCAGGGCGACACAGGCCTTGGCAGCAGGCAGAAGAGAAAATGTGCAACTTCTTTGTCCAAGTAATAGCTAGACTGTATTTGAAAATAAACAAATAAAACTCTCCTCCCCAATTCGCCCCCACACCTCGCTGAGACATGGGAAAGGGGGGTGTGGAGACCTGAAATATGCCCGAACAGCTGCTGCCCACCCCCGCCCCCACACACTCTTTTCACTGCAGGAGCCCTTTCATTTCCAAAACCAGGAGAGAAAAAATATGAGCAAAATCAATCTTTTCCAGGACGAGCTGCCGAAACAAGCGAGCGCAATGAAATACAGCGCAGCATTAGCTTTTATAATGCCTCACATGCCACATGCAAATTGCGTCAAAAATACTTAGAATTAAATAAGAGGGCAATAAATAATAGCAAACCCCAAGAAAGCTGAAAAAGGAAAGACAGGAGAAAAATGAGTATTTTCACTAGGGATTAGAAGGAAGACGAAGAGTTGGCATAACATTCTGAATGCACAGAAGCTGAGGGCAGGGAAGGCGAGGCGAGGCGAGGCGGGGGCTCTGTGTGTATAAGGGGGATCATCTCAGGAATCTGCGGAGCGCGATGCAGGACAAAGGGCGCAGGGGAAACCTCGCACGGAAAGCAGCAACAGGGTGGCGTTCAGTGTGGAGAAGCGCAAGGTCTTGCACTTGGGGCATAGGAATGGGTGTCATGAGTGCAGGTTAGGTGACAAGCGGCTGGAGAGCAGCACTTGTGAAAGGGACCTCGGGGTGCTGGTCGACTGCAGGCTGAATGTGAGCCAGCCGTGTGATGCGGTGGCCAAGAGGGCAAACGCCACCCTTGGTTGCATAGCCAGAAGTGTGGCTTCTAGATCGAGAGAGGTATTACTACCACTCTATACGACTCTGATGCACCTGCAACTGGAGTATTGTGCTCAGTTTTGGGTCCCTCGTTACAGGAAGGATACAGCCAGGTTGGAGTCAGTGCAGTGTAGGGCCACGAGGTTGGGGGCCGGTTTGCAGGGGATGCCGTATGAGGCGAGACTGAGGGAACGGGGTCTCTTCAGCCTGGAGGAGACTCAAAGGGGATCTGTTGGCGACATACAGGTATGTGAGGGGGTGTCACACGGAGGTGGGTAGAGACGGTTCTCCCCTGCAGAGGAAGGCAGGACGCGCTCCAACAGAGCAAAGCTCAGGGAACCCAGGTTCCATTTGGATGCCAGGAAGCGCTTCCTGACAGTCGGGACCCTGAGGGTGTGAAATGGGCTTCCCCGGGAGGAGGTTGAGGCCCCATCGGTGCGGGTTTTCAAGGACAGGCTGGACATGCACATGGTGGTCATGTCGTGAGCGGAGCCGGCTGGAGCCGGGGGCCAGACTTGATGGCCCGGGAGGCCCCTTCTGACTCACTCTGTTTCTATGTTTCTATTTCCTCGCACTTTCTAGACTGGACTCAGGGCTGGGGACACACAGGGAAAGCGTATTTCAAAGCAAAAGAAGAAATAAAGCCAACAAGACAGCCTAAAAGGATCAGCACGGTCTGGTGTCGGAGCACGACCAGATCCTTCCCAGAATTTCAAGGCATCCCTGCATTCTCAACCTGCCACAGCTGTGAGACTCAAACTCTGACACAGGCGCCCAGAGGCCAGGCAACACCAAGGATGGAAGCAGAAGCAGCTCCCAGGCATCACACGGCTGACGCGCCCTGGGAAGGGAGCGCCGCTGTCATGTGCAGCCGCTTTTTGACTTCCTCCAGAAAATGGGTCAGAACTTTGGCGGAGTGGAGCACGTCTGCGTTCCGCCGCCCACAGGAGACGATTCTGGCAAGGCAAGGGGGAAGCGACGGCCCGCTGCCTGACGTCTCCCGGCACTCGATGGGGTTATCAAGGAACCAGGCATCGTTTGCACGGAGCAGAAGGAGCCGCCAGAAGCAGACCCTCGACATGAGGGACTCTCAAAATGCCTTCCGGGGATCTCAGTGTCTCCACAAAGCGAGCGCACGGCCTGCCTGTGCCTGTGCATCCTGAGCTGTCCTGTCATCACTGGTTGTTTCGGGGCGGCGGAGGCCAAGCGGGAGAAAGATGGCCCAGACACGGCACAGTGTTCTTGCCATGGGGGGAGAGGGTTCCCTCTGAACAGACCAGCCACACGCCCTGGCAGTACCACAGCTGTGGCCAACCTTGTGGAAACAGAGCTGACATTTCTGACACACACTCAGGCAGGAAGCATGAGAACCCCAATCATGGAGGAAAGCTGAGTGGAACATGCTCAAGACGCAGATGTGAACGTCCCGACCGTTTCATCAGGCACGGTGCTGAACGGCGGGGTGGGCAACGCCTCTCGGGCAAAGGGCGGTATCAAGCGTTAGGGGCCGGCTGGGGCTGCACGCTCAGGCAATGCACAGCTGCACACGAGCGCGCTCTTCCCAAATCCTGCTGCAGATACAGCCAGCTCTGGGCACTCCTGCGGGAGACCGACGACCTGGATCCGTTTCAGGCGGGGCTCAGGCTGGGTCCCGGCGTGGAAGCAGCTTTGGCTGCCCTGCCCAAGGACTCACACTGGGAGGGAGGCAGGGCAGCAGAACTCCTGGATGTCGCCGTAGCTTTCAGTACCAACGACCGCGGCACCGCTCTTGGGTGGCTGGCTGAGTGGCGAGCAGGGGGCTCCCGCCTCCTCCTGGGAACACTGCTCAGCCCGCTGTACCCTCCAGTACGGACTCCCTCGGGGCTGGTCTTGTCCCTCACGCTAGGCAACGTCTACCTAAAACTGCAGAGCAGGGTCACCAGGAGTTTGGGGCACAGTGTCGGTTCGCTGGTGACATGCAGGCTGTTCCTCCTTCTGAGCAGCAGCGGGTGAGGCAGCGGCCGTGCCAAGCCAGTGCTGGCTGCAGCGATGGCCGGGATGAGGGCGAACGGGCCGAGGCTCGCTCTTAGCAAGACTGAGGTGCTGGGACCGGCTGGCTCTTCCGCCTGGATGGAGGAATTCAACCTGCCCTGGACGGGGTCACACTCCCCTTGAAGGAGGTTCGTAGCACGGGAGTGCTCCCTGAGCCACAGGGGTGCAGGTGTGCCGGGTGGCCCAGCTGCGCCCCTGCCTGGAGAGGGATGGGCTGCCCCCGTCTCGATGCTCCGGCAGCCTCTGTGCTGGATTGCTGGAATGCGCAGGTGTGGGGCTGCCCTGAAGAGCACTCCGAAGCTGCAACTCGTGCCAAATGTGGCCGGCAGACTGACAGCCAGGACTAGGCACTCCGAGGATGTACGAGTGGCTCTGGCCCACCTGCTTCGGGGCCCAACTCAAGGTGCTGGTTGGAGCCGATAGAGCCCTACACAGCCCGGGACCAGAAGCGTGTCAGCGTGATGTCCTAAGCGTGATCTACCAGACATTAGGATCAAGATTTGGGGCCTTCCTCCAACTGCTCCCCCCAAGGGAGGCTCGGTCGGTGGCAACAAGGAGAAGGGCCCGCTCAGCGGCAGCCCCCAGTTACGCACCACACCCCCCACTAAGGCCCGCCGGGTGCCAGCCCTGAATCGCTTTGCGGCACCTCTTGTTATATATATTGCATTTTTGCGTCGCTGTAAACTACCCAGAGAGCTTCAGCTATTGGGTGGCATATAAATATAATTAATCATACTAAAGTCAGCTAAAGGGCCCCCGGCATGGCCCCTGCAGTGCTGCTGAAGACCCCTGCCCAGCCGGCTGGCAGCAGCCCGGGCTCCAAGCAAGCGTTCCCGTGCTCTGTCTGTCAACGGGGTTTGTCCAGCTTCGTAAGGAGAGCCCAGCTGGATTGGGCCCAAGGTCCGCCCAGTCCAGCACTTCATTCACACGAGAGCGAGCCATGTGCCCAGGATCCCTCTGGCAGGAGGAGTGCGTGTCACCGGGGTGCATCCGGTCTCAGAGGGGAAGCAGCAGTGACAGAAAACCCAAAGGTGCCCTCCAGGCGCCTCCCTGGAAGGACCCCAGGCTGCTTGTCAGCACAAAATTAATTGATTCTGCATAAGCCTATACAGAAAGAATCTGAAGAATCTTGGGAGTGGCAGAATATTTTTTTTCCTGTTTAAATAGGCAAAGGCTTACATGGAAAAAATAGAAAAATTCAGAAAACAACTATTTTTTCTGTTTTTTAAAGAAAATTCTGCAAGTTTTCAGGGGGAAAATTGCTTTTTTTTCCCGTAATCTTCCCCCCTCCCGAGGTTTCACATTGCTAGTAAGGTTGTTAAATGTAAACAACATAAGGGAATGGATATTATTTGTATTTAATTTGTATATGTCTTCCTATGATACACTTAACATGACACCTAAATTGCCTTGTGTGCCATTTTTGGATGAGAGGTAGGACACATGTCAAATAAATACATTCCCACAAAAAAAGATAACAGGTCAAATACATTTGGATTGCGTCCAAAATGAACACAGGATACAAATAAAATAAACTCACATTAGATCTCTCTTGAGCATTACAACAGTGAAAACTTTCCTGTGTAAATGATTCTATGCAAATAAATCTAATTTGCATGGGTAATTTTTCCAGTTCAGTATTTCCTGGAAAATGCACATCACTGTTTTAAGCATACAAGACAAAAACCAACTGTAAAAAACCAGGATAGTAAGAGCTGAATGCGCAACTACACAATAGCAATTCTATAAACACACCAATCATCAGAAGCATCCCCACACCATGGAAATGCCAGGGCCCGCAGGTGAGGCTTCGGAACCCCCCCTCCCGAAGACTTGCGAGGAAGGGGCCTGGCGAGAGCCGGGGGAAGCCAGTTCCCGGGGTGGGCCATCACCAGAGGCCCCCCTCCACCGCACCCCCTCCCCACAAATGGTGGGCGAGTGCGAATGGCCTCCCTTAACAAGCTCGGTGCGCAGGCACACGGGCCCAGGAGAAGGTGGTCTCCACGCCACTCGAGCCCCACTCCTAAAAGGCAGAAGGGAGTTTTCCCTGGGGGCACACGCACTGACCATGCGGTGCTGTGCTCCCTCCAGTACCAGAGGCAGCCTGCCTATGTTCCCCAGCTGCTGGGGAACATGGGCAGTGGGTGCTGTTGCATTCATACGCTGCCTGTGGGACCCTGGGGCGGCGGGGCAGCCGCTGCGTGAACAGAAGGGAGGTCTGGGTGGGCTCTGGTCTGACTGAGGCTCCGCTTCGAAAGCCGTCAGGTCTGTTGCAGCTATTATGGGATGCAGCTACTCTAGATCTAAACCACGCACTGAACCATTCCTTTAAAACCACTCGTGTCACTCAGTTATATGCTCTGCCTTAGCCATCCCGGGTCCTTAGCAATCCTTAGCAATCAAGGTGTGACGCCGTTAATGACCTGCACCCCACAAATGCCTTGTGTGGAGCCCAGCACAAAGCGTGACTGGCACTGCAGCACCACAACGCTGCGGGCCGAGCCTGCGGTGCCCCGACACACGCAGGCCAGGCCTCCTTCACGTGGGGGTCCCGCCGGGGCTCTTTTAAGTGGTGGGGGAACAGCCCAAAAGCTCCCCTTCCAAAGCTCCCGTATCAGCAGCGCCTTAAAGAGGGAGCTGCCAAGGGGGAGAAGGCAGGAGAGCTGCAGCGGCGGCGGCCGTGGGACAGGAGGGGAAAAAGCTAAGAAGGAAGACGGGCAGGAGGAGTCTAAACTGGTGTGCTAAAGCAGTAATTTATTGTGACATGTAAATTGGAAAACCCAATGAGGTGTAATTGTAGTGTAAGACAGGTAACATCACTTAAACCTTGCTGGTTTGCCTCTTGCCGTTTGTGCTAGTACCGCAAACCTCTCTCTCTCTCTCTCGCTTGTTGTGCATAAACAGCACAATGAAGCTGAACAACAATATTCTTCTGGAACACAGAACTGTGTAACAGAATTAAATAAATGTAAGAAACATGTAGGAGGCTGCCATCAAAATTAATGCAAAAGGCTACCCAACCTGTAAGAAGGCAGCGCAGATTGGAAGTACGAATTCAGAACTTAAGAAGAGCTGTGCTGGATCAGGCCCAGCTTCCAACTATTTATTTATTTATTTATTTATTAAAACATTTTTATGCCGCCCCATTTGCCGAAGCCTCGGGGCGGCTTACAACAGTAAATAAAACCACATAAATTAAAATATACATATAAAAATAGTAATAATAATTTAAAACACACAATACAAAATAAGCCACCCTGGCCAGATAAAATTCAGTAGTATTAACATTTAAAATGTTGCTTAAATAAAAAGGTCTAGTCCAGCCTTCTGGTCACACAGCCGCCGGTCAGCCACCTCAGGGTCCCACCTGTGAGAAAGGCGTGCGGGAGCCACTGCAGCTGATGCAGGGCCAGTCGCCTTCTGGCCGGGGCCAACCAGCCCGTGTGGCGGCCCCAGGTCACATACAGCTTTAAACGCAGAAACGGCACTCTGACTCAGTCTCAGAAATGTATAAGCAGCCAAGAGGGCGGCAAGAGGGCCGGACTGGGAGTTGCGTTCAGATCCTATCTGGGCCAGCTGCCGCATTTTGTACCAGCACTTCAAACGCAGCCCCACATGCAGCATATGCCAGCAATCTGACGAGACTGCCAGGGCTTGGTCACGAGAAGAGCCATGCCGGGGGGGGGGGGGGG
>NW_025336481.1:116384-119807 GCF_004798865.1 Varanus komodoensis | reverse complement strand
CCGCGAGACAAGGCCCCGTGATGGGGGGGCCCGGCGGGGGGGGGCAGTGGGCAGCGCCCGGGGGGGGGGGGGGGGGGCAGGGTCCATCTGGTCCAGCGTTCTGTCCACACAGGGGCCAGCCTGCTGCCCTCAGGCAGGACACAGAGCAGCACCCTCTCATCCATCTTCCCCAGCACCTGGTGCACACAGGCACACCGTCTCTAAGACTGGAGGCAGCACGCAGCCGCCAGAGCTTGCCACCCGACAGCCTTGCCCTCACCAAATGTGTCCGATCCCAGCCTAAGGACATCCAAACCGGTCGCCATCTCCACGTCTAGAGGAAGCTAATTCCAGTTTGACCCCACGCTGGGTGAAGAAGCGCTGCCTCTCTTGGAGGACCGTGCCAAGAGCGGGCAGGCGCAACTCCCCTGCCGTCCCAGCCGCTGCGGCTGCCGCACCCCAGCCCAGGCCAGCCTTCCATCACGAGCGGCAGCGCTTCTTCACACAGCGTGGGCTGCATCAACCGCCGGAGCTGCCGCCAGAGGAGAGGGGAGCCCCCGAAGGGCCCTTCTGCAGGGGGAGCCAGAGCAGCGCTGCCGCCCGGACCACGGGTCCTCGGGCTGAGCCAGGAGCGCCCTCATCAGCCCCCTCCTTCAGCACCAGGTCCAAAGAGGAAGGCGACTGAGTGATGCCTGGCGCTCCTGCCACTTGCCCCCCAGGCAGCACGAACCTCCCCGAGGGTGGGGCTTGCTCCAGTGCGCAGGGGGAGAAGGGGACCAGTGGGAACCGACTCCAGGCACGGGCAGGACTCTCCCTTCGGTTGGCCAGCTGATTAACTGGACGGTTCCATGGCTGACAATCTTTGTATCTCACCACCAGTCCTTGGCTGGCTCAGGCTGACTAATAAAAGGCTGCAGGGGGAAGGGGAGGCAGCTCAGGCTAGTCGGCCCCAGTGACACGGGGACATGGGGCCAGGAGGTCCTGGAGGCCAAGGCTGAAATCCAGGACCACAAAGGGGGCCCTCTCTGACGTGCGGCCTGTTCTGCCCACAGAGGCAGCTCGATGGAGCAGCTGGGAAATCTCAGCACACAGAGGAGACAGTGCTGGGGGGGGAGGGGTCAGATCTGATCAGCGCTGGGAAATATTTGGGGACAAGCCGGGGTTGCAGCAGGACAGGCTGCACTGCGGAACCAGCTGATGGCACAACACACACGAAGTTGGAAGAGCTGTGTCACACAAGGAAGCATCATACTGGGTGCCTTCAGCCACTGCCCCCTTCACTGGATAAATGCATGTCAGTTTCACGAGAAAGACGAGTCGGAGCAAGGAAGGGGTCTTGGGGGTGTGGCGAACAGCTTGATGGACACGTCAGCCCATGCACAGCTGTCGTGAAAGCAGCAAACTCCGTGTTCGGCACAATTAGGAAAGGAACGGAAAGAAAATCCTCCCAATCAGGATTTCTCTTACTTCAGCCTGTGAGTACACTTACAATGCTTACAAAGAGAGCTTCGGCTGCAGGTGGTGCAGAAACGTAACGATTAATATTGTTGATGTGTACAATTCTGGTCACTGCGACTAGAAAAGATACTGCAGAGTTGAGAAAAGTGAGTATTTTTAGCTTAAGAAGCAGGTGAACGAGGAAGGTCACAAGAGAGGTGTCTGAAATCATGCAAGGTGTGGGGATGGTGGCTAAGCAGATGATTTCTCCATCCAGTTGCCCCATCAAGAGCATCCGGATTAAAATAAATGGAACATCGAAAAGAAGGAACAGGGTGGGCAGAACCTTCTACTGCCAGCCCAGTCAAGAAGATGGAGGAAGACGCTTTTGAAAAGCAGATCGCTGACGATTCAAGGATACATGAGGCTGTAGTTTCCCTGATATCTGCTGCGGGACAAATTCTGCCAAACACAGCTCCTCCAAGAAATTCCTGATGTGTTGCTGAGAAAAAGTGGAGGAAGGAACTGGAGGGCTGGCCATCCTTGAGGTGATTCTAACCAACAGAAATGATCTAGAGGGTGAAATGGCAGTTACCGCGACTCTGGGAGAAGGTGACTGTGGCAGACCTGAATTCTAGATTCTAAAAGAACCAAAACCAAGTGCAGCCAAACAATTACCTTGGACTTTAGGAAAGCCAATTTTAGTAAACTCAAAAAGAAGGATCCTGGGAACTACAGACCAGTCATCCTGACATCAAACCTTGGGAAAATTTTGGAGCAAATTATAAAGTTGTTCATCTGGAGACACCTTGAAAAGAATGCAGTGATTACCAGAAGCTAACAGCTCCTGCCTAATCCGATCTCCTTTTTTGATCGGGTAACCTCCCTGGTGGACTGTGGGAATGCTGTGGCCATAATTTACCTCGATTTCGGCAAAGCTTTTTAGAAAATGCCCCATGCTCTCTTGGTTAGCAAACTTGCTAGAAGTGGGCTAGATGGAACAACTCTCAGGTGGACCCACAGTTGGCTGCAGGGTCAGATTCAAAGGCTGGGTTCAGGCCAAAAAAAAAGCAAGCCATGGTGGGGTTCTTTACCATGACTGGCCTGTCAACTGTCTAGACCCGGACTCCTGGCCTCCACGCCCTGGAATGCACTATCACAGAATCCTCTGGAAAGAGTGGGAATTGCAGGCCCCTCCTCAGTCATCCAGCCTCCCTGCATGAGCTAATGGAGAAGTGCAGGTGGCACGGGCACGCAGCACGGCACCCTGGGACTGAATTTCAGGTGCAGTAGCTGGTGGGATACATGGCCACACAGGGAGGACGGAAACACTAAGCTAGAAACCACCTGACTGTTTGTCAAGTAGATCATGGTAAACAGCTGAGCTGCGACAACCATGCTTGTTTGTCATGTGTGAACACAAGGCCCTTCCGAGACTCGGGAGAGGTACTCAGCAGGCACTTCAGGGTTCGGTCCTTGGCCCCATGCTCTTCAGCATTTTTATTTTGAATGTTTTGGCAGAAGGCAGGAAATGTTTATCAGATTTGCATTTAACACAAAACTGTGGCACAGCTGATATCCTGGAAGGCAGAAACAAAGTTTAAAAGGGTCTGGATAGGTTGGAGTGCGGGGCTGAAAGCAACAAGACAGACTTCAGTGGGGCAAACGACAAGCTCTGCGCGAGGGTGATCTGTGGGCTGGAGCCAAGTCCTGCGAGAAGGGGGCCGGAGCGGGGGCAGCACAGCGCTGCAGAAGTGCTGGGAAGGCTGCGGCCAAGAGCGCGCCGGGCTCCGTCCCAGTCCTGCGGGCCCGTGGGCCAAGGCACTTGGAGCCGGAGCCTCTCCCAAGGCCCGAAGGACGTGCGGATGGCTCCGGAGCGCAGCGGTGCAGGCCACGGTCCCGGGCGGCGGCGGCCTCCCCGCACGGGAGGCGCCCCGGGGCGGCCGGGCAGCGCCCCGCCAGCAGCGCCCGAACCCGGGGCCCGCGCCGAGCAGGGGCGCCCCGGCC
>NW_025336481.1:96997-116284 GCF_004798865.1 Varanus komodoensis | reverse complement strand
AGGAGGGATCGGCCGCGGCCGCGGAAGACGCGCGCGACGCATTGCCCTCGCGGCTCCGCGCAGGACCCCGCGCAACGCGTGCTGGCGAGCCCAGGCCGCCGGGGATCCCGCCCGCGCGGCTTTTCCCGGCGCGGCCCTCGTGCTCGGGCGCGCGCAGTTGCCTCGGTGGGAGTTCGTTTGAAAGATTGGCCTGAAATTAAAAGCATACATAATTTTTGACAGAAGCCCCCAAGCCTGCGCCCTGGTGGCTCCCGTGCTGCCGAGGACGCATCCGTCAGGATGAAATTAACTCAACAAATCTCCGCTCGGAAGAGGGGCGAGCTGGCGCGGAATGATCGCCTCCTCTGCTCCCTCCGTCGAGTATCCAGATAAAGCACCAGCTGTGACAAGCGTGTACATACAGTTGTTCTGCAGAAATCGACACGTTCTTGCCAGCATTACAGAGTTATTGGAAAACTCAAGGACTAATGCTAATAAAGAAGACATAAGGATGTGTAAAAAACGGTGGGGGGGAGTGAGAATAAATACCTTGGATGAGATAAAGAGTCAGTCTGCGATGTTCAGCATCTAAGCCCGGCAGATGTGAAGCCATGAGTGAAAATACCCATTTACACATCTGTGCAGACGAGCCATTTTGCTATGGCTTCTTTATCTTTTCCTTCTGTTACTCACTTTTTTATTTTACCATGTGAAAGGGCCAAGTGGACATTTATAAAGCCGATCAGAGCATAAAATAGCCCCTCTCGGGGAGGGGGGCACAGGAGCTCTGCACTCGGACGCCCTTTCCCACTCCAGCTGGGAGCCCCCCTTGCTGCAGCTGGGCTGGCATGGGAAAGGAAGCTGGAGATGGGCAGAGCTTGTGCCCCCCCCCCCGGGCTGGAGCAGGGCTCTTGGGACATCCTTGCCCCCCACCCCACCCCTGGTGCATGCTCCAGGTGGGAAGAGGAGGAGGAGGCTGCAGCAGTGCTGCGGCTCCAGAGAAGCTGCTTCAGGGCAGGAAGACCAAATTCCAGGGGTGCAAAGGCTAGAGGGGTGTATGTGTACCCCAAACCTCCCCCGGCCTCTGCTTTTCTTCTGGAGCGCCCCAGGACCCCCCTTGCAGGCCCGGTCTCCTGCAGAGCAGTGGCCCGAGTCACTCGCGCACGCCCGTCGTCCGGAGCGCTGCCTTTGTCTGGTGGGGGCGGCGCAGCGGCCCAGCCAGTGCCAGGGACGGGCCTGCTGAGCAGCTTCCGGGGCCGCCCGGGGAAAGGGGTCTGCGGCTGAGAGCTGGGGCCCAGCCTTGGCTCTCGGCGCTTCCGCCGGCTTGGCTGCCCCGTGGGGCTGCACCCGGCGCTCCTCCGGGCCCAGGGGAGGGCAGGCGCACTCTGGCGTCCGACAAGACATGCGCGCGCGGCGTGAGCCAGCCGCCCAGCCGCACCGTCCGCCCGGCCCACTCTTGCCTTTGCCGCCCGGCTGCCGGTCGGGTGGGCAGAGCGGGTCCTTGTCCGGCTTGCCGCCCCGCCAGAGGCCCAGGTGAGGAGGGGCGCGGCCGGCATTCCCGCCACAGCGCACCGCCCTTCTTGCTGGGCAGCGCTGCCGCTTGGTTACAGGGAAACGGGGCTGCCGGGCGGTCCTGCTTCTCTGGGCTGAGGATTTTCCCGGATGGCCAGGTGCCCCTCCAGCTCTGGTGATTCAGAGCACACGCTGAAGCCTCCGGGTGGCCCTGCAGCTCGGACGCCGGTGGAGTCCGTCTTGTGGGCTGCCAGCCCCTGGCGCTGCTCCTTTATTGCAGCCCGGAAAACTAAATTTTCTCCCTGCCATTGCGGGGGAGGATCCAATAACGGAGCGGTCTTATCCAATAAAGCGAGAAGGAGCACGGGGACAAAATATTGAATTAAAGGCAAATCTGGAAAGCAAACAAAGTTGGAACGAACACAGAAACGGTGGTGAGGGACGGGGTTGTCGACTGGCTGCTGTGCCATTGCAGCCGTGGAGAGCAATTAAATGGAATAAGTGGGACTGCTGCCCATGCGCAGCACGCCCCCGCCCCCAGTGTTGACACATGCTTTAAACCTGCAGAGTCCAAGTGAAAAGCAACCCGGGGAGGGAAAGGGTGAGACAGAAGCACGACGGCAGGCAAGGTGCCCGATGGCTTGCATGCATCCAACACGCCCTTCCCTATGATGCCCAATTTAATTGTTATAGCAGCCAAGGCGCTCTCTGTGGTTCACAAAGTTAAGAAAAAACATGAAAGATAAAATCCACTTAAAACACAACAAAGCCACAATAGCTATTGCATTTGAATCGGCATAGAAGCATAGCGGTGCATAAAATGTGATGTTAAAAATAAAGTTAGAAAGTTAAACTGATAAAGTGCTAGGAAAATAAATAGGTCTCCGCCAAAAGGAATACAGAGCACAGATGTGCTGGACACTCCTCTTTGGGGTGCTCCTTCCAAAAACGGCGTCGCAGCCGAAAAACGTTCTCCTCCTGGTAGCCACCCTCCTGACTCCCTCGGAAGGGGCTCCGGAAGGACCCCCAGGACGAGCTCGGGCTGCGTAGGTACAGAGGGGGTGAGGCGGTCCTTCAGAGACCTGGTCCTAAGCTGGTTGAGGCTTTGCGTGACAGTATGAGCAGAGAATCGGGCCTGCACTCAACTGGCAGCTGGAACAGGACGGGCACCGTATGTTCCCGTGAACAGTTTTTGCTTCCCTGTCTTGGATCAGCTGAAGCTTCTGTACAGTTGTCAAAGCAGCGCATTGCAGTGGTCCAAGCGAGAGGTTTCCAGGGCATGGCTGAGCGCCGCCGGGCTCTGTCTGACCAGGCGGGGTTGAAACTGATGTCTCAGGTTAAGCTGGTGAAAGGTGCTCCATGCCCTCAAGCAACCGCCCTGGGTCCAGGAGCACCCCCAAACTGCGAACCTCGTCCTTCAGGGGGAGGGCAGCCCCATCTGGGACAGGCTGAACGTCGCCCAGCTGGACAGACGCCCCCCAGGGCCCCCCAGCACCTCCACCTTGCCTGGAACAGTCTGTGCTGGGTGGCCCTTGCCCAGGCCACGGCCAGGCCAGATCTGAGCGGCCGCGGCCTCACCTGGGCTTGATGGAAGGGGGAGGCAGAGCCGAGCGTCACCTGCATGTTGATGTCCCCGAGCCCACGCCTCCGGAGAAGCTCCCACGGCGGTTCCACGCAGACGTCAAACAGCCCAGGGGCGGACAGGGCCCTGGGGTACCTCGGGCACAGCTGCCACGGCACGGAGCAGAGGTCCCCCAGCACCACCACCTGGGGCTGGCCAGCCGAGCAGGAGGGAAGCCGAGCAATCCGGTGCCTCCCTCGCCCACCAGCCAGCCTCACCAGGAGACCGGGGTTGATGGGGTCCAACGCCACTGAACAAGGGGTGAGGGGAAGCAACAGGGCCACGCTCCCCCATCTCTCTCCCAGCAAAGGTCATCCCACGGCGGGCGAAGGCAGCTTCCCTTCCAGAACCAGGCCTGCAGCCGGATGGAAATGGATCCAGGCAATCCGCTTCATTCCAGAGTGTCTGGGGCAGCTTGGCCGCCACCTGCGCAGGCCCCTCGCCCTGGGGGGGCCGCTGGCCTGTAGTCATGGGCAACCTCTGGTCCAGCTTGGCCTTTTCGGGAGGGGCGTCTTTGCTGCCTCTTCTAAGAGCGGCTGGCCCCTCTCCCCCTCTCAAGGAGGCGCTCGCAGACCCCTGGGCCTGGGTGGGGGCCAACGACGCCCCAACGACTGACTGAAGTGCGTCCAGCAACCTGGAACCGTGCTGCTCGCGGTGCTCCATCCATGAGCGGCTCTCTCTTCAAAGGGCTGGGTGACTTCGTCATGGCGAGCCGCTGAGGCCCAGGGACGCCCCCAGGGGTCCAGCCTTCCTCAGGGTGTGTCCCTGGGCCCTCGCTGCCCCGGTTCTGGCCCTGGCGAGGCGAGAGTGGCACGCTGCACATATCCTGCCATGCTGCTTTGCTCGGGACAGAGGGTGCCCCGGGTGCCTTCGCATGGCACACCGAGCCCCCCGATGCACGGCGGGTTTGGCGCCCCGGAACAGCTCACGGGACTCCCGGAAGATTGGGCCACCCAGCCTTCCAGCAACTCCGGCATGTGCCGGGTGGCCCTTGGGACCGAGCCTGCGGCGTCCCCTTCCCCACTCAGGACACAGCCCCCTTTTCTCCCCCCCATTTCCTTTTGGAGCCTCGGCAAAACAGGCGGGCCGTGCTGGCACTTTGGACGGGCGGCGGGGCCGGCCTCTCGCAGGTGCGCGTGGGGAGCTGCAATGTGCCCCCCCCCGTCCATCCCCTCGTCTGTGTTGGAGATCAAAGGGAGGCAAAGGCAAGGCCTCAGGGGGCTCCTGGGCTGCCAGGCCCCTGCTCCATCTCTCTGGCTCTGCCCAAGTCTCCGGCCACTCCAGGGGGGCAAACGCTTCCCTCTCACCCCTTTAGGGCCCTTCCTGCCCTGCGGTGGCTGCTGCAGTTGCAGAAACACTGCAAAGAATTAAGGTCTGGGAAGTAAACGGGGCAGCGGGACACGTGCCCCCCCCCCCTGGTAACAGCCGTTCATGCAGGTGCTCATATTTCCTCTCTACTGACTGGCCAGACCTTATGTATACATTGATGTATAGTTTTGCGTTTCCTTTTAGAATTGTTGGGGAACCTCACCACCTGCAGCAAGAAGTGCTATGAGAAAGAGACGCAAAGGGGCAGGTTCATCTTTCTTCTTTGCGAAGCAGCTGGAGAGTCAGGGGAGGCCAGAGTCGTAAAGGGCATGGAGTGCTGTCAGTCCGGCCCTAAAAAGCGAGGGGGTGGCGTTGGCACGGTGGGAATCGCGTGGCCCCTTCTGGTGCACCTTCATGGCGCTTCCCAGCGGGCGGGAGGCCCCCGGGCACTGGCAGCCATGCCCAGACTAGCCTTGGGCAGCCCCGCTCGGCTGGCAGCCGCCGGGACACGGACCGGGTGACGCTGCCGCTGTCAGTGCGAAGTGTGGGCTCACGCACTTGTGCGAGACCCCCAGCAATGAAAACCGTGCAGCACCAGCCGTGCCTCTTTGAAGCACTGCGGAAAGGAGAGGCAAGGAGCGGAGCGCGGCGGCCTCCTGAGGGGCCATCCCAGCACTGGCGGCCCGGACACGGAGGGGCTCTTGCCCCCTGGCGGAGGGGCCCCGTGGGCGTTCCTGGCGGCGGCGCAGGGGGCGGCGCATGGGAAGGAGCGTGCGCTCCCCGGCCCCGAACAGTTGCCCTGCGGGAGCCGCCTCCAGTTCGTTCAGGAGGTGGAAGGGCCGTTTCCCGCCCCGCTCGCTTGGGCCCTGCCTTCCTGGCAGCGGGTTTGCTCGGCTGTGCGAAGGAGGAAGAGAGGACTGGCAGACGGACGCGCCTCAGGGCTGCCCGGGCCATCCATCACCCGCGACAGGCACCTGCCTCCCACAAATAAAGCCATGGCAGAGCCCCAGCCCCGCTCCCACCGCCACCGCGCTTCCATCATCCCCAGCATTACGAACCGTCGGCGGGGCTGTTTGTCAGGGCCTCTGACAGCCGCCCAGGAGTCTGCGGCTGGTGGAAGCGCTGTGGGGCAGGCGGGCGTGGGGACGGCGGGGCTCGGGGCATCGCCTGGTTCCTCCCAGCGCAGCCTGGCAGCGTGCTCTTTGTCCTATGCATGAGCACACGCACGCACACACGCATGTGAGCACACGCACCCCCACACACAGCACCTTCCTTTGTAAGGTGCTTTGGAAGCTTACAGAGTGAAAAAGAGCTTGTGAAAATAATATTTTCAAAAATTATTTTCAACCATTCTTGAAAAGTGGCATCCCGTTCTAGTCTGCCTCTAAAAGAGTCGCATTGCGAGCTTGTGCCACGGCCCACAGCATCCACACCGGGGCCTTTAGCACAGACAGGCCTTGGCTTGCGTCGAGAGGGACACCATCCGGGGAAAGGCCAGGGAAAATAACTGGAATCCTGGGTGAGCCCCGCTGTCCACTAGCTTCTGGTCATTTTTTGCTGGTTCTTTGTGAGAGCAAGGTGTGGGCACGCATGGTTTTGAAGTCCCCCTACGAACGGGGGGGGGGCTTACGGCAGCATATGTGGAGTCCCTGCATAGTCGAGGGAGGTGGGCTGGCGCTGGAAAGGACGTCGACGGCTCCACACCACTCCTCCCCTGCCGGTTTCCTTCGCGCCCGGGGTCGGGGCCACGGGCCACGGGACGCTGCCCATCAGCACACGGCCTTCGCCACAGCCTCCCCTCAGCCAGGGCCTGGCCGGCCGGGACACGCTTGCTGTGCCTCGGGGGGGGGGATGCCTCACAACGTATCGCTAACACGGGTACCACGTCACACAGTGAGATTCCCCAGTGGCTTGGCTGGAGGGATGCTTAAAACCACAGTTCAAGCGCATGTCCTGACAACCCGCCCTTCGCGCTGTCCTTATTGTGGCTGATCGGGACCGGGCTCCCATGCACACGCCGGGAATTTGGCCGCTTCGGCCCGAACGCCGGGGCGGAGCGATGCAAAGCTGCAGAAACGTGCGGAGGGGAAGATGCGCGCACAGGCAGTGGCGCCATGCGGCCATTTTGACCCTGGACTTAGCAGTCCCATGGGCCCCCGAGGGCAGCCAGGAATGTCCCCCCGGCTGGGAAACAGCAAATCCCCCCCCCCCCCCCCCGCCCACATACCTTCGGGCATGTCAGCCATGCCAGGCCAGGCACCGGGAGGAAAAGAGACCCGCCTCGGCTGTCCCGGAGCTGGAGGGGAATACTCGCCACTTTACTGTGGAAAATGCTGGCAGGGTTCATGGGTGAGGTGAGTCCCCCCCCCCCCGGCCGCCTCAGTGGCTTCCTCCCGGGAAGGCCAGCGCTGGCTGCGGCTCTGTCGCTTGACCAGCGCGTCCCCAGTCCCCACGCCGGCCCCCTCGCCTCCTCCGGCTGCTCCAGCTGCGGGGAAGGATGTGGCACGGGGCAGGGTCCGCCCTGGGGGGCCTCCCTGCGGCTGCCCCAGCCTCTGCTCTTCTCTGGGTCCCGTGCGGGGGTGGGGGGCCGGGCCGGGCCGGGCCGGGCCGCAGGGCCTCAAAGGCATTTTGCCCTGAAGCCGTGCTTTCGGGGGAGCACATTCTCTCTGGCACTCCTGCTCCGCATCGGGGCCCGTAAGAGTCTTCAGCTGCTTCCTTCCACACCATTTCAAAACCAGCATTGAACCATCTCCGCTCCCAGGAGGAAGTCCCTCCCGTGCAGGGACACGTGCGGAGCGCGATGCCACGTGGCCAGTTCAGAGTGACGGCCATGCTGCCTGCCCTCCCTCTGAAGGGGCGCGTGCTTTGCAGCCCGCCTTCTTCCCTCCCCTCGGAAGGGGGTGTGTGCGCAGTGGTCTTTCTCCAAGGGCTTTGGCTGAAAGCATCCTTTTGCCTCTTCCGTTATAAGGTGCACGGCGGCAGGCTTAACGAGGAGCAGGGAGAGGCTGTCTCTGGTGGCTTTGCCCGCAGCCCTTCCTGGACCCCCGGAGGCTTCAGGGCCACATAGCTGCCCCCCCACGGGCCTGTCCGGCAGCCAGCGGCTACCTTCTCGATGAGCCTGTCGTGCAGGGCGGCGAGAGCCTTTCCAGCACTTTGCCCCAGAAAGGATGCCGCTCAGAGCCAGCTCCGCGGGGGCCACGGTCCTGCCGCACGGCGGAAGGGTCTCCTTGCTGACCGCCCAGCCTGGGCCCAAGAGAGCGCGTGCACGGGGCCGGACCGGGCGGGGAAGAAGCCGAGCATCCCTTTCCCTATTGTATTCCTCCGGCGCCTTCCAATCCAGATGACTCAAGATCTAATTCCGAATAAATAATTGTACTGAGTAACCCGGGTCCCCCGGTGATTAACTAAACACACGGAGGCTCAGAGAAATTGAATTAGTGGTGTGCACTCAGCTGTCATTACCCTCCCCACGTCATGAATATTAATGAGGGGTTATTAAGAAATGTAAATGATGCCTCAGGGGGTTGAGAATGGAAAGGGGGGGGCTCATAGGGAGCTGCAGCTTGATATGACAAACCATTAGGAAAACAGCCCGATTGAAGCCACTTTTTAATTATGTCAGATCTGCTGCCTTCCTGGGCACCGCAGTGTTTCCGGATGCTTTCGTTTTTATTAAAATGAGAAAACGAGAGCCAGTTATAATTGGACAGTAAAATTAGCATGAGCAAAGCTGCAGCCACAGAGGCATGTTTGGGCTGAACATCACCGCTCCGAGCTCGCACACCCTCGCAAGTGCACACGCCGGCGTGTCGCAGAGCCGGCAGCTTTGGGGGCTTTGACTGAACGCCTCTTGAACGGTTTTCTACAGTGCACAGCAACGCCCGGCAGAGCGGAGAGAAGGACCAGGCGGGCCAGGAGAAGGCGCAGCCCCCGCAAATAGCAGCAGCCGGCTGCCACGCTAATGGGCGCGGTGGCAGGCTGCACCGCGGTGCCGCCAGCAAGGATGCCTGGGCGTGGAGCAGCCACGGCGGCGCTTCTTCTGCCGGGGAAGAAAGCAATCATGGCTGCCCCGTGCTCACTCTCCTGCACAGAAGACGGGAAGAGCGTAGGTGCCGTCTTCAGAGAAGGCACGCGGGCAGGCGGTCCTGGGCGAAGGCGCACTGGTCCGGCAGGCAAGGCAGAGGTCGGGGGCCGGAGAGGCCGAGCCCTTTGAGTGTGTGTGGGTCAGCCACACTGGAAAGAGACACGGCCCCCGCAGGGGCTGCTCAGGGAGAGGTGCTGGCTGCCGGTTTTCAGGCCTTCCCAGCATGAGAGCTGAACTTCTTTGCAGCCCTGACGAGCCGTTTGCAAGCCGCAAGCTCATTTCGCCCACCTGCCAGCCGGCTGCTCCTCGCTGGAGCAGCGAACCGAGCTGCCTCCGCCTTCCCCTTGCCTGCGCCCGGTTCAGCGGAGCTGGCCAGGAAAGAGCAAATGTGATAAAAACTCATGCATTTTAACAGGTTCTCGCTAGCACTCCCCGCTCTGTGGAATAAAAGCTGACAGGTGCAGTTGAGTTAATCAGGGTGGATAATAGAGGGAAAGAAAGAAATCTCAGACCAAATTGATGAAGGCAAAGAGAGAGAGAGAAAATCATGAGACTGAAGTTCAAAAGTATCAAGCTAAATGGCGATGACGCTGAAAGCAACAGCCTCTTCGGCTCAGAAAATCAGCCCCGGTGATCCTGCGTGGGTGAAGAGGAGGGACACCCCAAACCCAGCGCAAACAGCCGTCGCGAGGCTTGCCAGCGCTGCCCCACCCACGACATCTGCCTATTGCCCCCTTTTGGGGGGCTTTCATTCTCAGGGTTGCCGCCGCACTGCCACACTGGGGATTATCGTCCTTGGGACCCCCCTTTCCACTTCTGCCGCCCACAGTTTGCTGCAGCACGTGCCCGGTGGGCTCCGTGGCCACTGTGACTTCGGAACTGCCCGCTGGGCCGATTCGGGACTTGCCGCGTGAAGCGACAGCCTGCAATCGGTCTCTCAGCCGCCAGCGGCAGACTCAGCGCACAATGAGCCTCTGACGCCTGCGTCCGGACGTCACGAGGCCGGCCTGGGCCTGGGCACGCTGCCGCGAAGAGCGGGCCCATTCCCCAGCTTGCCACTGGGATGCTCACAGAGCCCCCCGCTCTCCTCGGCTGCCGGCAGATCTCCAGCCAGTGGCTAGATTCATTGCCAAGATGCTTTTCAGAAGGCCAAGCCATCAGACGCGCTAAAAAAATAATAATATGTGAATTTAATGTAGTCAAGGTCCATTACAGCTGCCAATGGAAATCCGCCGGCATTATGGCGGTTTTATCACGGATAAATCAGGCAGCCCACAAAGCAGGGGAGGCAGGTGGCATTCCGGTCTCTCCGCCCGGGCAGATCCATAACTCCAGCCTTCGATATAATTGCACCCTGAAGTGTGGAAATTACTGAACAGTAAAATGCAAATTGGTGGTAACCTTTCTGGAGTTCACCACTGGAACTGCAGTTTGTGGGGGGGGGGGAGACACAGGCCAGCCCAGGGACTCCATCCCCCCTCCCCCTCCCCCTCCCCACCCCACCCGGCTTTTAGTTTGATTGCTAATGGAGCTGAGATGGGCTCCCTTTGCAGGCTCCTGATCACAGGGAAGTTAAACGGTGCCTGCCTGCGCAACTGCAGATTAGCGCTATTAGATGGGAAGCGGGGGGGGGGGGGTGGATGCAGCCTGGGCAGTGGCTGCTGCGCCACCAGCGGTGGCTTCCCACCTCGGTCCAGCTCGGGGCAGCCAAAAGCCAGGGAGAGCGGGGTCGATGCGAGCCGCCCGACTGCCGGTAGTCTGAAAGGCATCCGTGCTCTGCTCACGTCAGCCGAGGCAAAGGCCAGGAGACGCTGGAAAGGCGCTGCTAACTGGATTACTTAAATCATTTGGCCTTTTCCAGAGCCCGGTGCAGAAACCCCAAGGGGCCATGCGAGGACGCTTTCCCGGAGAAGGATAAAGACACCAGGCTTCCCTTCTTGACAGCTTCCCAGAGCCTTCGAGCACCCCTGCTCTGCACGGGACGGGCCTTGCTCTTAGCTTCTCCCCGCAGCCTGTACATTTGGCTGCTCTGTTTATGATGAATGACATTATTCAGGATTCAGACGACCGCCTGAAAAGATGGCCCCACCAGGAAGAAGCACGATGCAGACTTTCAGACGGGCCGGTCTCTCTGCCAGGTGGCTGCTCTGGGGAGCTGCTGCCTCATCCCTGAAGGACGGGCGCATGATTGCTGGTGGCGCCCCATGTGCGTGCACACCCACTCTGCCCCGTGTGGCTGCTGCACCGCACGATCACCTGCGGGACACGGGGGCTCTGCAGGAGCTCTTCAGGCCACGGAGGGACCCAGGCCTGGACCCTCTCCCAGGCTCTCCCTGAGCTTGAGTTCGTATTCTGGACCCACACGTGATCACGCGTACCTGAGGAGCCCTTGCTGAAATCAGCAAGGCCTCCTTCGCCACGGCGGGCGACTTCCGTGATCACATGAAACAGGCAGCTCTGTATGTCTTGGTCGCGGACTGAGAGGTGAAAATTCCCGGTGTTGCAAATGCCCGTTGGGCAGAGCGGTTGCCCGCGGAGTGGCATGTGGGGAGGACTCCTGGGCTCTGACTCGGTCGGCACCCACCACCTGCGGGTAGCGGACGGAGCGCTGGACCAGCCGGCAGCGTGGCGCGCCGGGCTGCTTTTGACTGATGCGGAGCGAGGACTTGCCCAGGAAGCCCAAAACAGGAGGAGGAGCCTTCTCTTGGGTGAGGAACAGGAGGAAAGGAAGCGAAAGCCCCGCCGTGAACAGCCTGAGGATCAGAAGTCGCGCCAGACCTGGAGGGCTCCAGCGCGGTCCATGCGCAGCGCCGAGGAAGCTTCCGCAGGCAAGAC
This sequence comes from Varanus komodoensis, assembly GCF_004798865.1. Lineage (NCBI taxonomy): Eukaryota > Metazoa > Chordata > Lepidosauria > Squamata > Varanidae > Varanus > Varanus komodoensis. The sequence goes on along the minus strand of NW_025336481.1, from coordinate 104,945 downwards.
GTTTCCTTCAGAAAGCGAAGCTGCCCTGGTGCGAAGAACGCAAATGACGGGCTTCCGTTGTAAGGGGAGACGGGCTCTGGTGTGGGGCCAGCACAAGCACACGGGGGGAGGCTGGGCAGGGGCAGGGACACAGACGCCCCCTGCTGACCCCCCCAGAACTGCCGGCTCCCTTGGCTGTGCTGCGCCCTTCGCAGTAGCCGGCAGGTGGGGCACGGTCCCCCCTGCAGCGCGAAGTGTGGTGGGGGTTGCCTCTCCCAGGGGACGGGCACCGCCGGCCGCACGGAAGCCCTGCTCCGGGTGTGCTGGCACAGGCGAATGCAACCCCTGCGTTCGGGGCCCTCCTCGGGGGCACGGCCGCGGAAGCCATCACTGCGCACACCTGGCTTTGAAATTTGCCAGGACGCCGCTGCCTGTCACCAGGTGCAGCTCAGGCAAAAGCACGGCCCCCGCTTGCCGCCTGAAGCGGTGCGGCCGAGGCCCAGCTGACCAGTGCGCCTGAGCCGGGAGTTGGTGGCCTGCGAGTGGCGGGGGGGGGGGGGGACTTCTCTCTCCAGCAGGAGTCTTGTGTCAAGGAAGCGCGGCTGGAGGGGCCCCAGGAAGTCGGCGCCCCGTTGGCAGACAAGCCTACCAGGACCCTCCGCTGGCCAATGGGGTGCAGCGATCCGCCCCTCCCTGTTCCTCCCCCGCCCCCCGTTGCGGCTTGCAGAGATGCGCCACGGGGAGCCGGCCGAGGCACCAAGCCCGTCTGGCCCACCAAGGTTTTGAACGCCACGGCAGGACTATTTCCCCACCTCGTGGGACCTCGGTGGGCGGGAGGCCGCGAGAGAGCGCTTCTGGGTGACAAGGGCAGCTGCCGAGCCGAGCACAAACTCCGGGTGCATCTCAGGTCGATCAGGTCCTGTGAACCCGCAGTTCCCTGTGGCAAGAGAGCAGGGCGGCCGACGAAGAGGAGCCGACCTGTGAAATCAAGGCTCCCGGTGCCTGGGGACGGTGAGGAGGGGCCTTCTCCTCTGGGCGGGGACCCTTCCTGCCTTCCAGGAAGCTCGGGAGCAGCATCTCTGGGGTTGGGAGCAGGAGCTTGTACGAATTCGGCCTGTGGGCATAAAAAGGTCCAGCATTCCCGGTCTACATGACACACACACCAGCTGTGCCTTGTTGGTAAAGCTGACAGGGTGACAAACACAATAAATGCAAGAACAGTAAGGCCAATGAAAAGACCAATATTGTTTTAAACACTGCAAAAAAAAAAAAAAAATCCAGTGTTTCAAAGAGATGAATAACTAAGCAGCTAAAACCATAGAAAGAACGAGCTTTCAAACTATAGCATGAAGCTTATTAACAGGGCAGTGGCCACAACTGAGGAGCAGGTACTCCGGCTCCAGAAGGATCTGGGCCGACTATGGAAGTGGGCAGGAGACAACAGGATGGCGTTCCGTGTGGATAAATGCAAGGTCTTGCACTTGGGGCACAGGAATGGGTGTCATAAGTGCAGGTTAGGGGACAAGTGGCTGGAGAGCAGCACTTGTGGAAGGGACCTCGGGGTGCTGGTTGACTGCAGGCTGAACATGAGCCAGCCGTGCGATGCGGTGGCCAAGAGGGCGAACGCCACCCTTGGTTGCATAGCCAGAAGTGTGGCTTCTAGATCAAGAGAAGTATTGCTACCACACTATATGACTCTGGTGCGCCCGCAACTGGAGTATTGTGCCCAGTTCTGTTGGTGACCTACAGGTACGTGAGGGGGTGCCACATGGAAGTGGGCAGAGACCAGTTCTCCCCTGCAGAGGAGGGCAGGATGCGCTCCAATGGAGCAAAGCTCGGGGAACCCAGGTTCCATTTGGGTGCCAGGAAGCACTTCCTGACAGTCAGGACCCCAGAGCTTCCACGGGAGGTGGTTGAGGCCCCATCGGTGAGGCTGTTCAAGGACAGGCTGGATGTGCACATGATAGGCATCTCAGGAGCAGAGCTGGCTGGAGCCGGGGTCAGACTAGATGGCCCGGGAGACCCCCCGGACTCACTCTGTTTCTATGTTTCTGACAGCAAAATACTTTTTAAAGTGGTTAAAATACTTCTTTAATGTCTGGAAGAAAAAAGTCCCTTTCCCTGGCTCCTAAAAGTCATCAAAGTATGTGCCTGTGGCAGCTCTCTGGGGAGGACGTGCCGCGGTGCAGGGGCCACTGCAGAAGAGGCCGGCTCACGCGTGGCTACCCAGGGAGTCAGGGTGAGGGGCATCGCCAGATGCTGCTCTCAGGGCCCCGGGGGAAAGTATGGGGAGAAGGGGTCTTTAGGCTTTTGCTACTGGGTGGCACCGGGATGCGTCAACAGACCAGCACTGTGGCCCCAAGCCAGGACGGCCTCCGTGGGTTCACGGCCGCACCTCGGGTCGGGCCAGGGAAGGGGCGGCCTGGGAGAGGCGGTGTGAACAGGCGCAACCGCCTTCCAGCAAGAGGTGCGACACATGGAAGCAGCCCTTCCGCAGGTGCAGGTGGATCGCCAGCTTTTTGCAGCAGAGGCAAACCACGGGGCTTAACGATCGTCGCCACGAAATATGCGCAGTGAGGCAAAAAGACGGCGGAACAACCAGTAAGTTCACAGAGCCCACGCTGCCGAAATCCATGGCTCCAAACTGCTTTGCCCCCCCCCCCCCGCCGCCTGCTTTTGACGTGTGCGGCTGCCAGGCTCTGGAAGGGCCTTCTCGGCCATATCATGTGCAGGGGGGCTGCCTCCCTGCCGAAACCAGCCCCCGGCGGGTCCTCCCAGGCCGCTTACTAAGGGGAAACCCGGGACAGGCCCGGGGAGCCGTCGCGGCTGTGACGGCGCCGCTTGGAGGGCCCTCGGGGGTCCAGGCGATGGCGTGGAGGGAAGGGCCTCTGGGGGTGACTGGTGCTGGCGGCTCTATGCTGCCTCCAGTGCCAGCAGTGGCGTGCCTGTGGACACCAGTTGCTGGGGAGGATGGGAGGAATGGTGCTTGCACCCGCTTTGGGCGGCTGGCTGGCTGCCGTGTGAGCAGAGTGCAGGACCAGGTGGACTCAGGGACGATCTTACGTTAAGACAACCAGCAACGGAGTTGTGTAAGGGCGGTCCACCACTGCGGTGCAGCAACCAAGAAGGCCCCGTTTTGCATGCTCTCAGCCGACAAAGGGACACAAATCGAAGCACCGGTGTGCTGAGGAACTCGAGGCCCATCCCTTCAGCACAGCCCTTGAGAGGAAAGGACTTTCAGGGGGGGCCTTTGAACATATTGGCAGCCAGGAAATATGGAATCAGTGTTATTCATATCTTATACTTCCTGCTTCCAGGAAAAATGATGCTTATGGAAGCTATCCATAAAATCCATCAGAAATCTTAATTAAAATATAACACCAAGTACAAACAGAACAGTCCAATAGACAAGCAGCATTTACTAATGGAAACTGCACCAGCAGCAGGCAGGCGTAAACGCGCAGAGCCCACCTGAGCGAAAGCCTCTCTGCCCGCTGGCAAAAGGGCAGTGGGGGCGGGGCTGGCACGGCGGAGGGAGACGCGCCTCTCCTGGCACAGAGTTTCACAGCCAGGGACCAGCCACCAAACATGCCTCCAATGCTGGTGGGGCGTGTGAGAAAGCCCCCCCCCACCCCGCAAGTCTTAAAAGCTGGGCAGGTTTACATGGGAGAAGGTACCCCTTCGGCAAGCGCGTCCCAAGTTGAGTGGTGCTTTATTGGTTCCAACCCACACCTGGATTCGTCCCCAGAGAGGGACCCCGCGTCTGAGCTCCTGGCGTGTGCACCCAGCTTTCGTGCGGTGCTCACCAGGAACGGCGTGGCAGGAGGAGGCCGTTGCCACGTGCACAAGCCTTGCTCCGCAAACATTCGCGGGCGCCCTTTCGGCTCAGCTCGTGCTCCAAGGCCGGGCTCAGCCTGCAGGGAGGCCCGTGAGACGGAGCCTCCAGGGCCTGCCGCAGCCCCGCTTGGCAGCCACGTCTGTCAACCACCGGACGCTTCCCGCCGAGCTCCCTTAAGAGCCCAGAGGGCCGTAAAGCCACCCACACCGGGGCTCGGGGAGGCAGGCCGCATGTGGGCCTCTGCAGGGGGCGCGGAGCAGGGCCCTCCAGGGCGACGTCCCAGGTCTGTGAGGCCTCAGCCGGGGTGGCCGCAGCGTTGGCTCTGGAAGCAGCAGCAGCATCCTCGTTCGCAGAGGCCCATGTGCTTCACGTGGGATCCTAAGCAAGCAAGGAAGGGGGGCGTCCTTAGACCCACCCAAGGGGCTCATCCCCCTCCAGGGCTCTGCTTCCAGCCGGCGGCCGTCACCACTGCTCCCTCTCAGCTGCTCTCCGAGGGCCTGCGAGCGTCTCTGCCACGTCCCTGTTGCTTGGAAAGCCGATCCGGCCCACCGGCATCCTGTTCCTCCGGGAAGCAGCCCACCACGGTTGAAAGGGTGGCGCCTGTGGGCCCCCCGAGGGCCGGCGAGCCTCTACAGGCAGGTCTGCCGCTGGGGGGGGGGGGGCTGCCCATCTCCAGGGCGACAGTTTTGTTTTTCTGCTTTCTGAGCTGGTGCTTTTATTTATGGCTCCGCTTTCTTGATTTAAAACTCCACAAAGTGTGACAATCAAAATTAAAGATTTCTCCAGAAAGCCAGCCTGGGGGGAAATCACTGCCGAAGCCATGGGAGATTTCCCAGCGGTGACTTTCAAATTAAAGGGGAAAAAGAATTTCTTTAATTTGGTGGCGCCGCCGCGACGCAGCTCAGTGGGCATGTCATTACCAGCTCGGCACATGCGCCCGGCCTGCGAAATTGCCCCTTTCGTCTGCTGGCCACGTCCCCCCGCCACGTTCGGCTGCAGGGAGGGCCTGCCAGGTGGCCACGCGTGGGGGGCATTTCCTTCTGTGGAGACAGAGGGAGGGGGGGCCCTGTGTGCAGGCTCTCCCACAGATGCCTTGGCACACCCAGCACAGGACCCTCCGCTCCCGGCCCCCTTCCCGTCCCGTCCCGTCCCGGGTGGAGGAGGAGGGCCAGAGCCCGGGGCGCCTCAGCGTGGTGCTCCTGGCCTTCGAGGGCGGGCAGCCACTCCGGCGTGGGTGGCCCCGATCCCGCCTCGCCTCTGCCCTTCCCCGCGGGGCTGCGGGGGAGCGGTCCGCGTCTGGAGGGCGCTCAGCCGGCCAGCCACCGCCTGCTTCTCTGTGCCCTTCAGCCCAGCTGCTCGGAGGGGCTGCCGTGTTTTCTGGAAGAGTCCATGGCCTGCTCTGGAGGGCCCAGGACCCCGTCCCGGCCGGAGGAGGGGTGCGTCTCGAGCCGGAGGAGCACGTGCGAACATGGATCTGCAGGAAGAGCTCAGCCCGCTCTACCGACAGGAAGCACCGGAACACCTGCCCTCCCGGAACACAGGTGGGGGAGGACAGCCTCCTCCGGGGGCACGGTGGAGGAAGCATCGGGGGGGGTGTCCAGGAGGAGGGTCTGGTCTTCCCAGAGCCCCCCAGGAAGGCTGTGATGTGCGGCAAGGCCATGCGCGGCTTCTTCCAGCTCCTCCTTCCTGCTTCAGGCGTCTTGGGAGAGGTCGGGACGGAGCCTGGGAGGCCCCATCCGGTGAGGGAACCCCCCCCCCCGGCTCTTTTCTGGGCGAGAAGCTTGGAGGAAGTGAAGGCGGGACTGCAGCCTTGGGCAGATACCCGGGGCCCCCGAGAGCCCCACTCCTCTCTGTGCAGTGCTGCCAGCAGGCAGCGCTTGGGGAATAGGTGCCCAGGGGCCCCGGACGGCAATGCACGGCTGCCCAGACCCAGCAGGGCCGTGCTAACCAGAAGCCGGGCCTCCAGGGCCTCAGGCTTTCTGACCAGGCGTGCCAGCAAACAGGGGCTCCGGGGTGGAGGAGCTGCAGCCCTCCCCTTCCCCTTGGGGGGGGGCATTTGGCGGCTGAATGCAAGGCCCGGCAGTAGGCTGGCCCTCAGTGAGGTGGTGCCCTCCGCCTTCTCCAAAGACCAGGTGGCCACGGGGCCACTCAGTCCGGGCCGAAGACTGTGGAGCTGCACCACCGTCCACCCGTCTCAAGGTTCCAAGGAAAGGGAAGGGCTTTTAAGCAAACCACTTGAAACCCTGTTCCTAATTGGCTCCTGCTCCGTCCCCGCAGGTCAGGGAGCTTCCTTCTCATTGATTTTGGGGTGCCCACAGCGAGGGATCCCCAGCAGGAGGCTGCGTGGCAGGGGCCACATGATCCGTGGCCCCAGGCGCTCCCCGAACGTGCCCAGAGCTGACACACGGCTCTGCCCTCCCCTCCTGCCCCATTTTTTCCTCCTTTTAAGATGAAGCAATGAAATTATTTTTCTACTTGAGCAGTTTTCAATTTAGATTAAGAAAAATCTGTGCTCCGTTAGCAGCGCTGCAGTAAATCACAAGCAAGCGGCACTCTGCGCCTGACAGGCCGATCGCTTATCGGATGCAAACCTTTTTTCAAGTTGACAGACTCCAGGAGTGACATTGAGCGAGGGCGACCGGCCCGGCACCACGCGGAGGGGGCGGCAGGCGCACTGGGGACCGAGCGGGAATGGGCCGGGGCCTGGCCGGGCTTCTTCCAGGCACCGAGGGGGTGGGCTTGCGGGCCCCGGCCGACGTCACGGGGGGCGGGGGGGGCATGCTGCGTCACCAGGGAGGGGCCGCCAAAAGGGGCCCTCCCCTGACACCCTTGGCAGGGGATCCACAGGTGCTCAGGCCTCCTCCTGCCTGGCCGGGGAATTTCCTGCCTCCCGGGACAACTGGGAACTGGGCGCCCTGGCATGACCAAGACCGTTTCCAATCACAGTGGGCTCTGGGGGTGCTTCCGAGCAGAGCCCCCCCCCCCCAGGTCTTCCCCCCCCCCCCTTCCTTTCCCCTCTTCCTTTGGCGGTGCCCCGCTCCCCCCCCCCCCCAACAAAAAAAACCACTGGTGCTTTTGTGACCTGCTCCTCCTGTTTGGTCCTTCTGCTGGCCACGGAAAAGCGGGCGGGGACCGTGGCCTGGCTCACAAGACACAGAAACCCACCGTGGCTGATCCGCCCCGCAGGGTGCAGCTCCTGCCGGCACTCATCCTTCTGCAGGCAGGCTGCCCGAAAGACCCATGGCTTGTGCTGGGGGGGCGACCCCCAGGTGTCCTCCAAACTCAAGAGGGCAACTGCACGGTGGGCTGCTGGGAATGGTGGCTGGGTGGCCGAGCCCCCGCCGCTCTGTGTGGTCGTGCGTTGCTGGTGCCGCCCTCCCCACCGCCTTCCTCTCGGTGCCCCCAAAATACCAAAGAAAGCTGCCCAGGAGTCCCCAAAAAGCGCTTGCAACCTCGAAAACAAAGCCAGGCCCGAGCAAGAGCGCAAGTCCGTGGAAATAAGGACTGCGCAGCGGGGTTTGTGGGGCTGCCCGTTCTTACGGTGCCGAGAACCTTTTCCTTCCCGCCACCCCCGCTGGGCCCCTGGGAGGCGCCGGCAGCGGCCGCGGGAGCGACGCAAGAGGGGCCGCCGCGCCGCCGCTCCGCTTTCGGGGAAAGCGAGGCAGCCTTTCCAAAAGCGCCCCGGGAAAGGGACGCGTCGCGGGAGGGGAAGCAACGCGGGCGGGAGGCCCAGCACGTGCCGCCGCGATCCGCGCCCCGGGGCCCTTGGGCAGGCGCGTTTCTGCGGGGAACACCGCGTGGAGAGGCCGCGGGTGCGCTCCCTCCCAGCGGAGGCTCGGCTGGTAAGTAAGGCTCCTCGAGAGCCGGCCGCCCGAGCGCGCCACGGGCCCGGCGCGGGAAGCGCGGCCACAGGGCGCGGCGCCGCACCGACGACGCGGGGGAAGCCCGGGCGCGAGGGCGAGCCTGGCCTGGAGCGCAGGGAGCGGGGCCGAGCCACCGAGCGGCGTCCGGGCTCTCGGCCGGCCGGCGGGCCCGGCCCCCTCCCCTCGCCGGCAGCAGCGCCCTGCCTGGCCGTGCCGCGCCGCGCCGCGCCGCGCCATCAGTGCCGGGCGCGGAAGGCGGAGGCCGCCC